>NC_071615.1:49330347-49665236 GCF_014839835.1 Dryobates pubescens
ATCCCTAACAAAATCTTTGTTCAGGTTTCTCAGACAGCCTCCTGAATAAACATTAATTTTGGGGGGGCAACTCCATGTACTCATCCTAACAATAAGTTTGGATTACTCCACGTGTTAGAATTGTTCTTTGCAGAAAAGTGAGCTTGAGTCAGATCCTTCTTTGCAGTAAAATGAACTCTGGTAGAACTGAGGCAAAGCCATCTACTCTGGTGCCTTTTCCAATTTAAACACAATTTTATTCTTCTCTTTATCTCAATGACTGTTGCAGTCTTCCCATAGTGTGTGAAGATTGCACAGGGAGGTGGCTGAGGCCCCTTACCTGGAGATATTCAAGGTGAGGCTAGATGAGGCCCTGGGCAGCCTGATCTAGCTGGGGATGTCCCTGCTGACTGTAGGGAGGCCAGACTGGATGAGCTTTGGAGGTCTTTTCTGGCTTGGACCATTCTATGATTCTAAGATCACACAGCACTGATCTATCTTCTTTGTGTTTTCAGGCAGCATCTCCATGCCATAGTGGGGCACAAAAAGATATGTACTTACTGGTTGTCCAGTTACTGAACAAAGCCTAAGTGGAAACTGAAGCTGTGGAGTTTAAGCTGGTGATACAGGCAAGTCTAATGCCATGATTTGCAGTTGTGGCTTGGCATCCAGGCTGGCTAAATTTGACTGCTAAATTCCATCCTTCATGCCACAGAAGATACCCTGTATGACTCCAGGCAATGGAGTATCTTGTCATCCTGGCTCACCTGCAGCACTCAATGTGAACAGAGTGTTGGCCTCCCAAATAGATGTACTTCTCTGTCAAAGAGCTGCCATCCAAAGCTGCTTCCCTCTTCAGCTTTCGAGCAGATCAAGTACTCCACTCTTTTAATGATTCTCAGGCTACTATCATTGACTAGAGATCTTCCATCTGTCACCAAAACAATAACATCACTTGACCCCTCTTGCTGATCTCAGAGGCCTCTTGAAGGTTATAAACAGTCAGTGTAAGGCTTCTTTAGTGGCTGCAGTGATGTATTTGCATTGATTGGTCACCATGACATCTCCAATTGCCAGAAAGTTAACCGTGAGCACTCTTGAGAGCATGCTTGGGAGTCTTCAGCTGTATCTCCCACATCCTCCTAGCTGTAATGCCACTTGGGAAGAGATTGGCATACTTGTGAGCATCTGCATGTCACATTGGATGACCTTGGTGAACACAGATGGCAGGATGTGTTTTCCCTTGCTTACTCAGTCTCCCCGCCCCTGGCCTGTCTTCTGAGGAAAAACTTGCTTGGACTCATGATGCTATCTTGAGATGCCTTGTAGCCAGAGTTAAAGACCAATTAATTGCCTCTGAAGGGGGAGGCCTTCAATGGAAGACTTTTATTACTTTTTTTTTGCTGAACAGGAAGCATGTCCCATTCTGAACTTAAACAGAGATCAGTGATGCCCCTTTTCCTTACAGATAGTGGAGTACACTGTCAGTTTAAGGTGCTACGTGTTGGCCTCTGTGAATCTTAGAAGTGTGGTGGAGCTGGGTGCAGCTCACCTTTCTTTGTGGTTCTTTTTCTCTGCTTGACTGGATAATGAGAGGTGAGCCCAAGGGACAGGTTCCTTAATCGCATCAATGAAAATTTTTCCTCTTCATCGGTTGCCATCTCACATAGCAGTATCAAAACAGTCTGGTTGGGCACACTGTGAAGTACAATCTGAGTCACAAAGTCCAGTCTGGTTTTTTTCTAAACTGTGGGGAGAAATGGTGGAAGAACAAAGGCAACTTGCTGAGAAGGTGTAGTTGGAGAGTAATACTGAAGTAGTCAGCATAGCACCTTGGTGGGTCCAAGTTCCACATCGGAGTTTTTGGTTATGTATGACCTCCGTGACCAGCCTGCTTTGTAAGAGCTGTTCTTGCTGACTGCCTTGTGCTGTGTGAATTGTTGGTTGTCTGAATTGTGTTTAAGAGAAGTGATGTATTTTTCCCTTTGAATTTTGGGAAGGAGTGAAAACTGGGAAATGGATTTGGTCTGGAAAAAACCCCAGAGATTTACTCTGGTAAATGTCTATCTCCTAAACCTCTGTAGCCCATACCATAGTCTCTTGCTTAGGATATTTTCAATGTGGAGTTACTGTTTTACATCCTTAGGAACATTAATAAGGACCAGCAAAGATGACAATGCAAGAACAGATGTTTTGATTCCACTGAAAGAGCAATTTTAAGCATTATGAAGTAGCTTTTAAGGTCAAGAAGGTTGAATCAGCATAAAAGTTCCTTAAAGTCAGAGAGCCCCAAGCTTAATTACTTGCCTTTCTGGTTTCCATAAATGAAGTTTTTTTGACAGTCCATTGGGATTTTTGAGTGTGTCAGAATATTAAGGAATGCACTTATCTGCAAAGCAGACTACCCTATTCACCCAGGCAAAGTGTATTCAAAGCCCTTTGAGTTCTCTGCAGAAAACTGCAAGATTCCCTTACAGAGGTGAATGAAAACTACTGCATAGGAAATAAACTTCTCATCCTGCACATAAACATGAGTCAGTTCTGCTATATCGGGCTCTCAGGGCACTACACACAGTACATTGTTAACCCTGTCACCTGACCTAACCATTTGTCTTTACTGCTTAGTACAGTTTTGGTAACTGCTGAGTAATGAAAGAAGGATGGAATGCAGATAGTTGTAAAAAAATGAACCAAAAAACCCCAAAACAACTGCACCACCATCCTCCCCAATTCTCTCCCTACCCCAACCAGCCAACCAATTCCCACCCCACCCCTCAGTTATAACCAGCCCTTCAAACCAGCAGACAAGAGGAGAAAATGAGGAATTGCCCGGTGTAGTGGGAGGATGTTAAATGTGATTAGTATAGAGCAGAGCTAACATCTCTGCAGAGTAACAGCCATGGGAAGTGTAGATTTTCAGTCCTTTGCATCACTTCTTCATGCTAGCATTGTGCTAACACAAATAAATTAATAACTCCTTTGAACCTCTGTAGAGCAGACAACCACAGCCTTGCAGATTTTGAAATGGAAGCCGTGTGTGTGTCTAATGTTGTACGTTGGCTGAAATAGGTTATTCTGCTTATAGAGTATTGTTCCCATATGAGGATTCAGGCTATGCACTCACAGCTGCTGCTCTCCAACATGGGCTCTCAGTTCCACTAAAATCAATAGCTGGCACAGCAGGGTGCTGTTGTGTGGTATGTAAATAAATGGATGTCATTGTGTCTCACTTTTTTTTCTTTTTTCCTTTTCAGATTTAAATTTCCTTTTTTTCAGGCCTATATCTTTTTGTGTTTGCAGTGCAGGCAATATGAAGCATAGCTGCTTAAGGAACAAGAAGCTTTTTCCTTCCCCTTTTTATACTTCCTAAATAAGCAACAGTTCATTAATTGTATTAACTAACTCTTGACAATATCAGGGGAAAAAAGGGCACCACAAACAAGCCAGAAATAAAACAGAAATCCATTTTGCAAACGTCAGCTCTATGACAAAAGCCAACTCACGGTTGCCAGTAGACAGCTATCTTGCAGACCAAGATGTGGGAGGGTGTCACTGTAAGAGCATCTTCCTTCCTCCCCTAAGTCCTGCACCTATAGTTGTGAGTACATGACAACAGTCGTTGTGGGATGTAAGAGCTGCAGCTCTGCTTCTCCATAAACTGACTTTGAAGTTGTTTCATGTATTTTCTTTTTCCTTCGTGCATCTGGTCATATAGAGTGGTTTACTTTTTTTGGCTGCAGGCTTGGCAGATACAAAATGCAGATGTTGTTCTTCTGACTTAAGCCACTATTTTAAGCTTTTTGGCCAGCAGTTGAAAATTTTAGGCTGAGTTGTTTATTTGCTTATCATCAAAGTGGGGTTTTTGTCATATAATTCATATGCCACTATTAGCTTTCTGTGTTTACTTTCAGAGTTTGAGATTAACAATATGGTCTTTTTGTTTTCACTACTTTTTTTTTAACCAGCATGCTTGTTTGATGAATAGTACAGTAGAATATGTTATGCTTTGGAAAGCTTATTTTTTTGTCATCCCCCCCCCAGCCACAAAGCCTTGCATTGTGCTGCAGCGCTTTCTCTTTAAGAAAACCCTATCTCGCTCCAGATGCCTGCGTCTCTTTGATACAGAAGGGTACACTAAGTTCCATCTATAAACAGAATCCACTAATTAAGAGTAATTGCTTCAGAGATTGGTACAGACTATTCAGCATCAGATGCATGTTCCTCTCAGATATCCATTAGCCTCTAATAAGATAATGCAGATGTGCCAGTCTGTTTCCTGTTTCCTTCTATTGTACCTTTATTGCCGTATATGGACCAATGGGATGGGCTGAACAATAAGTGGATGTCCTTTTGCTCCCAGAGCCCTTCTCAAAGGAATGTTTGTTATTAAATTGCTTTTTCTGTTTAGTTTCACATCACTATGCTAATAAAGGAAACATAACACTCCAAAGGCACCTTTTTTTTTCCTTTTTCTTCCCCCCCCCTCCCCCCGCCACAGTAAGTAGTTTATTGTTTAATTAAATCTTGTTGGATAGCCAAGAAAACAAAAGCACAACACCTCGCAGTCAGCGAGGGTCAGTGGAAAATGGAGTAACGCCCCTCAATGAAATCAAGTTTGCGTGTATTTTAAAGAGCTTAAAGGCAGTGTGGTTATCATGTTACTGTGTCTGACTGATTTACACTGGAGTCGTGCCGAATGTGCTGCATTATTCAGTACCGCTCCATGCAATGCTATCAGCTAGCATAATAGAAAGCATATGCATAATCAGGGACTTCAATACAAACTCCAGGTTAAATACAGTAAGGGTTCTCCACAGTACTGCACCTTAACTTGTTTGGAAAACAGCATTAGAATATGTCTCAGCCACCTAATAAATAAAGACTCTGTCAGCTCAGTCCTTTGGGAAAAAGATGTAATATGTTGTGGAAATTTTTACTTGCAAAATGTCTCTGTAATTGCTTTTGGTGCTGAGAGGAGCAACTTGCCTCTCCCACCTTACTGCCAGGCTACCTTCAAAGTCCTGAAGTTCCTATTTTAGGAGTTAGCCTAAGACTTAAGAGAGGGGGAAGTTTGGGCATTGGCAAGAACATGGGAAGTTAACTTAGAAGAGACTTCCTCCGTGACTCTGGAAACATTGGGGACAACTACATTGGAGACAGGCAGGCATGGAGCAACAAATGCCCCAGTGCCCAGCTGTGGGCAGAGTGTGTCCTCATGTCAGCATGCCTCTCCTCTGCTCAGGGTGTCATTCCTCAGTGGTGAAGCAAGCACAACTGTAGTTCTCTCGTTGAAGGGTGTAGAAATGTGGATTTAGCTTGAAGTCTTAGTCTTAAAGTGACTACTGAATTTCAAACGTCACCGCAGGTAAGGCAGAACTCCCCACTGACTTTTTCAGAAGTAAGGAAAGAAAGAAAAAGGGGAAAATGCTGCTCTCCTTACAGTGCTGACGACGTAATTCCCTGCTGTGGACAGTGAGAGAGGAAGTTGAGGCAAGGTTAGCAGAAGGGGGGGATAGAAAATAGCCTTTGGACTATCTCAGGGCTATTGATGAGCCGGCTTGGCTTCTTGCCTATCTGTAGCTGTTGATGTGTGTCAGTCACCTGTACCAGCAAAGTGACCTTGTGAGTTCAAATAAAATCTTACACAAGTGCAGAATTCAGAAGGATGAATTTTGGGATTAGGTGCTGTGTCTGGTCCTGTTCAACATCATCTGCAGTGACGTGGATGAGGGGACAGGCAGAGTCTGCTCAGCAAGCTGGCTGACGATACCAAACTGGGAGGCTTGGCTGAGACACCTGAAGGCTGTGCAGCCATTCAGAGAGACTTGGACAGAGAGGAACCTCATGAGGCTCAGCAGGGATAAGTGCAGAGTCCTGCACCTGGGAAGGAAGAATAAACTGCAGCAGTACAGGCTGGGAGGGGATCTGCAGGAGAGCAGCCCTGTGGAGAAGGACCTGGGAGTGCTGGTGGACAACAAGTTCTGCATGGGACAGCAATGTGCCCTGGGGGCCAAGAAGGCCAATGGGATCCTGGGCTGCATTCAGAGCAGTGTGTCCAGCAGATCCAGGGAGGTTCTCCTCCCCCTCTGCCCTGCCCTGGGAGCAGCATAGTCTTCCTCTGTTCCAGAATGGGGTAGTTGGTGATCTGCTTAGCCACTTGGATCCCCACAAGTCCATGGGACCAGATGGGATCCATCCCAGGGTGCTGAGAGAGCTGGCAGATGTGCTGGCCAAGCCGCTCTCCATCATTTTCCTCCAGTCCTGGCTCACTGGAGAGGTCCCAGATGACTGGAAGCTGGCCAACGTGGTACCCATCCACAAGCAGGGCCGGTTGGGTGAGCCAGGGAATTCCAGGCCTGTCAGCCTGACCTCAGTGCCAGGAAAGATTATGGAACAGGTCATCTTGAGTGCAATCACACAGAACTTGGAGGATGGCCAAGGGATCAGGCCCAGCCAGCATGGGTTTAGGAAGCGCAGGTCCTGCCTGACCAACCTGATCTACTTCTATGATCAGGTGACCCCCCTGGTGGATGTGGGGCAGGCTGTGGATGTAGTCTACCTGGACCTCAGCAAGGCCTTTGACACTGTCCCCCACAGCAAACTCCTGGCCAAGCTGTCAGCCCCTGGCTTGGATGGGAGCACACTGCGATGGGTTAGGAACTGGCTGGAGGCTGAGCCCAGAGAGTGGTGGTGAATGGTGCCACAGCCAGCTGGCAGCCAGGCACCAGTGGTGTGCCCCAGGGATCAGTGCTGGGCCCTGAGCTCTTTAACATCTTTATTGATGATCTGGATGAGGACATTGAGTCCATCATCAGTAAATTTGCTGACGACACCAAGCTGGGGGCAGGAGTTGATCTGCTGGAGGGTAGAGAGGCTCTGCAGAGGGACCTCGACAGGCTGGGCAGATGGGCAGAGGCCAAGGGCAGGAGATTGAACACATCCAAGTGCCGGGTTCTGCACATTGGCCACAGCAACCCCATGCAGTGCTACAGGCTGGGGTCGGAGTGGCTGGAGAGCAGTCAGGCTGAGAGGGACCTGGGGGTGCTGGTTGATGGTAGACTGAACATGAGCCTGCAGTGTGCCCAGGCAGCTAAGAGGTCCAATGGCATCCTGGCCTGCATCAGGAACAGTGTGGCCAGCAGGAGCAGGGAGGTCATTGTGCCCCTGTACACTGCACTGGTTAGGCTGCACCTCGAGTACTGTGTCCAGTTCTGGGCCCCTCAGTTTAGGAAGGAGGTTGACTTGCTGGAACGAGTCCAGAGAAGGGCAACAAGGTTGGTGAGGGGCTTGGAGCACAGCCCTGTGAGGAGAGGCTGAAGGAGCTGGGGTTGCTTAGCCTGGAGAAGAGGAGACTCAGGGGTGACCTTATTGCTCTCTACGACTACCAGAAGGGAGGTTGTAGTGAGGCAGAGGTTGGTCTCTTCTCCCAGGCAACCAGTACCAGAACAAGAGGACACAGTCTCAGGCTGCATCAGGGGAGGTTTAGGCTGGAGGTTAGGAGGAAGTTTTACACAGAGAGAGTGATTGCCCACTGGAATGGGCTGCCTGAGGAGGTGGTGGGGTCGCCGTCGCTGGGGGTGTTCAGGAGGAGACTTGATGGGGTGCTTGGTGCCGTGGGTTAGTTGTTTGGGTGGTGTTGGATTGGTTGATGGGTTGGACGCGGTGATCTTGAAGGTCTCTTCCAACCTGGTTTATTCTATGTATATTCTATGGTTGAGTTGATTAGATGGTGTTGGGTGATAGGTTGGACTTTATGATCTTGAAGGTCTTTTCTATCCTATCCTGTCCTATCCTATCCTATCCTATCCTATCCTATCCTGTCCTGTCCTGTCCTGTCCTAAGCTGCAGCAGTTTCTGCTTTGTCTTCTGCTGTGAAGTGAAGCAGGTACTGGGTCTGTGGTCTCTGTTAGCAAAGTTGGTGGCTTGAAGTCCCCCAGTAACCAAAGAACACAAGTGATATTTGCTTCTTTACAAGAAGCTGGAGCTGCTGGAGCATAGATCTCTGCCTATGGTTTTCCCCATGCCTCTTGTGTAGATGTTCAGCCATGTGAACATTTATAGCACCCTGCTTTTCCTGGGGGATACTACTTGGACTCAAATGATATATTGTTTAAAGTATCATACGTTTCACACCGTGTTCCTTCTCTGCCTTTATTTGGAGAGAAGAGAGGAGAGGTCTGAAGACCTTTGCAGAGGGATAAGTTGCGAAGGCATATCTTCAAGACAGCTATCTGCAGGAAATTTCCTGCCATGAGGGGTGAAAGGAGGGTGTGTTTTCAGTAAGCATAAGAAGCCTGCTTGCTTTCTGGCAGTAGTTTCCATATACAATTACACCTCACATAAAATTCTAAGCATGTAGGACTACAGGACTAAGATAATTTTAGAACTGTTATTTCCTGTGGATCTTCACACTGAGGAGCTATGATGTCACTGCGTTTTGTCATCAGCAGGTCCATCACAGTACAGTGGTGAGGAAGTGACCAAAGAGTTTCTCTGAGAGCCCTTTTTCCCCCTCTGTCCAGGAGGAGTTGCTTCTTGTCTGAGTACTTGTCACTTAAATATACAAATTAACGTGATGTGGTTCTGGGGATTTTTATGGTTTGTGCTGAGCTCTGCATTTTTCTGGCTAATAGAAATGTAATTGAAGATATTAGATAGTTTTCATTTGAAAACAGGTGACCTCGCTCTGGGATTCATGCAGAGATCTTTGGAGCTATTTTTGTCAACATCTCTTCCCTCCTTGTTCTCTTTTTTTACATTTTGAAGGATGGTGTTTTGCCAGCTCTTGTGGAATTGTTTTAGAGAACATTAGTTCTTTGCATGTTCCTTTGATACTGGGCTTGCACTGTGTCCTAAGCTTTATAAAGCCTTTGCTAGGTAAAATGCTCATCTGTGATGGTTCATCTCATTTTGTGGTGTGGATGAGTCAATATATTTGGGCCATTAAGGCTTTCTCAGATGATCTCCCTGGTTTCACTGGTCTCCAGGCACGTGGTGCTGGAGATGCTAAGCCTTCCCAACAGCTGTGTGTTAGCTCACTGTACCCTGTGTTGCAGTCTCGTCTCTGCACACGTCTGTGTCCCCTAGTGCTAAAGGTATTTTGTGCATAATTTACAGAGTTATCAAACACTACACTTCCATTATCCCTGTGCAGGCTGCACTCAGCAAAAATTGCTGTCTGAAAACATGCACAGCTGGTAACCTTTGCTGGTATTCCACCCAGAGCAGGCACACTCCACTGTTGTCTGACAGGCAAACATCTGCATTCAGGGGTGGGGGTTTATTTTTTCTCCTTTCCCTTGCTCATTTGAATTCTTACCTGCAATAATTAGACTGAGTAGCAGCAATGATGGTCAATTCTGGGTTCATGAAGGCTCCCTCCTCTGGCATAGACATTGCTTTGTGACCTTGAGACACCATTTCACCACTGCCTTCATTATCCCACCAAAAAATCTTCTTGCCTTTGGTTTCAAGATATAATTTCAAATAATTACAAATAAAAATGCTGTATAGCAGTGGATGTGGGGCTGTTTAGTGTGAGGAAGAGGTCCCCCACAGCAAACTCCTGCCCAAGCTGTCAGCCCATGGCTTGGACAGCAGCACCCTGTGCTCGGTCAGGAACTGGCTGGAGGCTGAGCCCAGAGAGTGGTGGTGAATGGTGCCACAGCCAGCTGGCAGCCAGTCACCAGTGGTGTGCCCCAGGGATCAGTGCTGGGCCCCATGCTCTTTAACATCTTTATTGATGATCTGGATGAGGACATTGAGTCCATCATCAGTAAATTTGCTGATGATACCAAGCTGGGGGCAGGAGTTGATCTGCTGGAGGGTAGAGAGGCTCTGCAGAGGGACCTGGACAGGCTGGGCAGATGGGCAGAGTCCAAGGGCAGGAGATTGAACACATCCAAGTGCCGGGTTCTGCACATTGGCCACAACAACCCCATGCAGAGCTACAGGCTGGGGTCAGAGTGGCTGGAGAGCAGTCAGGCAGAGAGGGACCTGGGGGTGCTGGTCGACGGTAGAATGAACATGAGCCTGCATTGTGCCCAGGTAGCCAGGAGGGCCAAGGGCATCCTGGCCTGCATCAGGAACAGTGTGGCCAGCAGGAGCAGGGAGGTCATTCTGCCCCTGTACACTGCACTGGTTAGGCCGCACCTCGAGTACTGTGTCCAGTTCTGGGCCCCTCAGTTTAGGAAGGAGGTTGACTTGCTGGAACGAGTCCAGAGAAGGGCAACAAGGTTGGTGAGGGGTTTGGAACACAGCCCTGTGAGGAGAGGCTGAGGGAGCTGGGGTTGCTTAGCCTGGAGAGGAGGAGACTCAGGGGTGACCTTATTGCTCTCTACGACTACCAGAAGGGAGGTTGTAGTGAGGCAGAGGTTGGTCTCTTCTCCCAGGCAACCAGCACCAGAACAAGAGGACACAGTCTCAGGCTGCATCAGGGGAGGTTTAGGCTGGAGGTTAGGAGGAAGTTTTACACAGAGAGAGTGATTGCCCACTGGAATGGGCTGCCTGGGGAGGTGGTGGGGTCGCCGTCGCTGGGGGTGTTCAGGGCGAGGCTTGACAGGATGCTTGGTTCCATGGTTTAGTTGATTAGGTGGTGTTGGATGATAGGTTGCACATGATGATCTTGTAGGTCTCTTCCAACCTGGTTTATTCTATTCTGTTCTGAGGGGAGACCTCGTGGCTCTCCACAACTGCCTGAAAGAAGGTTGTGGAGAGGCTGCTGATCTCTTCTCACAGGTCATTAGTAATAGAACAAGACGGAATGGCCTTAAGCTGTGTCTGGGTAGGTTGAGACTGGACAGTAGGAAACATTTTTTCCCAGCAAGAGTGGTCAGGGATTGGAATGTGCTGCCCAGGGAGGTGGTGGAGTCACCAAGCCTGGATGTGTTTGAAGGTGGTTTGGATGTGGTGCTTGGGGATATGGTTTAGGGATGACCCTTGCAGAGTAGGGTTTTGGGTTGGCCTTGGTGATCCTGAGGGTCATTTCCAACCTGAATGTTTCTGTGGTTCTGTAATGCTTTGATGTTGTTACTCATTTCCAACTACAGCAGACACAAGGGCGTACATGTTTTCTGGGGTAACAAAGCATTTAGACAGCCCTGGACTACCTTGGTTTTGGGTGGCTGAGTTTGGGCCGTGGCTTTTGCTGTCTTCACCAGCACATGCTGGAGGTGACGGGTGACTCCTCAGTGGGGTGACGCTCAGGAGCCTGCGGCAGCACTCATCTATTTTTGTCAGGAGCACTGCACAAAGAACTGCAAGAGCAGTGTTCACAGTATGGAGTGCTTGCAGCCCTCGCAGGAGCTCTCAGGACACCAGCACTTCCTAGCACTGCACAAACAGGTTCTGTCTGAGAAGGCCATCCATTGCACTGCTCAGCAGCAGCAGGAGCACCTGTCACTGCTGAGAATAGCACAAGAAGTGCCCTCTCAAAAAAAAGGGCAATCAGTGAGGTGTCACTGGAGTGATATGAAGGTAAACTAACAGTCTTTCGTGAGAACAGTTACTGATGAAACAATTAGTGTTTTAACAGCCCAACACAAAGTTGGGCCAGACACCTGGGTTCCCCAGTGCACTGCCAGAGCCATGACACCGAAGTGAGCAGAGAGCCTTCTCAGCATTGTTCACTCATAAAAGAATCATAAAATCACTAAGGTGGGAAAAGACCTTTAAGATCATCGAGTCCAACCATAACTCAGCCACCATGACCACCAAATGCCACATCTACAGCTTCTGGAACATCTCCAGGGACGGTGACTCCACCACCTCCCTGGGCAACTAGTTCCAATGCCTCAGCACTCTCTCGGTAAAGATTTTCTACCCAATGTCCAGTCTATGTCTGTAGCTTCTGTGCCAAAACTGAAAGCTTTTATACACATGAAAATATTTCAGAAGTTGATTTTTTTTTTTCTGAACTATTTTTTATTAATCCCTCAGTATCAGCATTTCAGTTCAGACTGGTGCATCAGTTTTAGAACTGGCAGTTTCCAGAACAAGATTGGGTCTGACCAGAAGATGCTTTTGGTGTAGCACATCAGGCAGGGAAAGGAAGTTGATGGATATTCTGCTGTTAACTTGAGTGGGGTAGGAATCTCACCCCTCAGGTAACTATCAAGATGGTCTTGTAGAACACTATTGATAAGTAGGTAACCACTTAACCAAAGTTGTAAAGGGATAAGAGACTTTTCTCTCTGTATATATTAAAAACATGATACTCAACATGCTGCTTGCTTCTTCACACAGGCTGTGTCGGGATGCATCTGTAAAGAGCAGCTGTCCTCCCAGGGAGAGAAGCACATCCATAAGCAAGGGCGCCCTGATACACAGAGCAAGAAGACTTTCTGTCCACAGTCTGCAGAGCAATAATGTCCTGGAAAAGAGAGCAGTAGGAAGCAGAGATGAAGTCTAGGAAGGACCTGATCTCCTGAGTTCCCTTTTCATTATCACACAGCCCACCTCAGGCTGTGCTCGCAGGCTCGGCAGCCCTCTCCATTCACAAGCTGAGGTATCTGTTCGCTGGCCTGGAGTGATGCAAGGTAACTGTTCTCCACTGTGAGGTGTTAAGATGACCACCAGCAGCCGCACATGTCCAGTGCCAGCCGTGAATGGACATATGACTCACTACCCAGCAGCACCGTACCCACTGCTTTTCCCTCCGGTCATCAGTGGACTGTCACTGCCTTCGCTGCGTGGACTCCAGAGCCACCCACCAACGAGCGGATGCAGCACACCATCACCTGCAGGTGAGGGCTTGATGTTAGTAACTGTTACTCACCAGTTTTCCTCTAACAGAGTCTGAGCTCCTGAAATTATTTTAAGAGTGATTGCAGTCATTCATCTGTGATGTATTTCACTTGGGCCAAGAACAGGCATTTGTTTTGAAACACCATTTTCACTTCATCATGTGTTTATACGTGTTTAATACAGGCCTGTCAGCCTGACCTCAGTGCCAGGCCAGATGATGGAACAGTCATCTTGAGTGCAATCACACAGCACTTACAGGATGGCCAAGGGATCAGGCCCAGCCAGCATGGATTTAGGAGGGGCAGGTCCTGCCAGACCAACCTGATCTCCTTCTGTGCCCAGGTGACCACCTGGTGGACGTGGGGCAGGCTATGGTTGGAGTCTGCCTGGACTTCAGCAAGGCCTTTGACACTGTCCCCCACAGCAAACTCCTGGCCAAGCTGTCAGCCCCTGGCTTGGACAGCAGCACCCTGTGCTCAGTCAGGAACTGGCTGGAGGCTGAGCCCAGAGAGTGGTGGTGAATGGTGCCACATCCAGCTGGCAGCCAGGCACCAGTGGTGTGCTCCAGGGATCAGTGCTGGGCCCCATCCTGTTCAATATCTTTATTAATGATCTAGGCATGGGGATTGAGTCCACCATTATTACGTTTGCAGATGACACCAAGCTTGGGGCAGGAGTTGATCTGCTGGAGGGTAGGAGAGCTCTGCAGAGGGACCTGGACAGGCTGGGCAGATGGGCAGAGTCCAAGGGCAGGAGATTTAACACATCCAAGTGCCGGGTTCTGCACATTGGCCACAACAACCCCATGCAGAGCTACAGGCTGGGGTCAGAGTGGCTGAGAGCAGTCAGGTGGAAAGGGACCTGGGGGTGCTGGTTGATAGGCTGAACATGAGCCAGCATTTTGCCCAGGTGGCCAAGAAGGCCAATGGCATCCTGTGTCCAGTTCTGGGCTCCTCAGTTTAGGAAAGATGTTGAGTTGCCAGAAGGTGTCCAGAGAAGGGCAACAAATCTGGGGAGGGGTCTGGAACACAGCTCTGTGAGGAGAGGCTGAGGGAGCTGGGGTTGCTTAGCCTGCAGAAGAGGAGGCTCAGGGGAGACCTTATTGCTGTCTACAACTACCTGAAGGGAGGTTGTAGCCAGGTGAGGGTTGGTCTCTTCTCCCAGGCAACCAGCACCAGAACAAGAGGACACAGTCTCAAGCTTTGCCAGGGGAGGTTTAGGCTGGATGTTAGGAAGAAGATCTTCACAGAAAGAGAGACTGTCCATTGGAATGTGCTGCCCAGGCAGGTGATTGAGTTGCTGTCACTGGAGGTGTTTAGGAAGAGTCTGGATAGGGTGCTTGGTGTTATGGTTGAGTTGATTAGATGGTGTTGGGTGATAGGTTGGATTTGATGATCTCAAAGGTCTTTTCCAACCTGGTTAATTCTATTCTATTCTATTCTAATAAATGAGCAACAGAACCTGCAATGGATTTTGGCATATCCTGCATTATCTGGTTAGCTGCAGAATCTGATCATATGTTTAAACAAAGATTGCCCTTTGTGTGTTCAAGAACAGTGGCGATTCATGGAATCATAGAATGGTCCAGGGTGGAAGGGACTTCCAAAGCTCATCCAGTCTGACCTCCCAACAGTCAACAGGGACATCCTCAACTAGATCAGGCTGCCCAGGGCCTTGTCCCTTGTCCAGCTTCACCTTGAATATCTCCAGGGCAGGAGCTTCAACCACCTCCCTGGGCAACCTGTTCCAGTGCTCCACCACCCTCATAGGAAAGAACTTGTTCCTAACATCCAATCTAAACCTGCTCTGCTCTAGTTTGAAGCCTTTGCCCCTCGTCCTGTCCCTGCAGGCCTTTGCAAACAGTCTCTCTGCAGCCTTCCTGTAGCCCCCTTCAGGTACTGGCAGGCTGCTATTAGGTCTCCCCAGTGCCTCCTCTTCTCCAGGCTGAACAACCCCAGCTCCATCAGCCTGTCCTCATAGCAGAGCTGCTCTAACCCCATGATCACTTTTGTGGCCCTCCTCTGTACTCTCTCCATCCAGTCACAAGTGGGAAGAGGTATATTGGATCAGACTTTTATTTGTTCCATTTGCAGGAGTTTATTGAAGGTGAAATACTAAATACTTTCAGACAAAAGGTCCACAAGGTCAACTATCCAGTCCCATCAGAAATTATCCTGGTTAATTATCTGAATGCCATACTGAATTAATCTTCCAGTTTGTAAGAACACTCAGCTGTCAAAGAAAAGGTGGTGTTGTGTCAGAGTCTCTTTCTGAGGTGTAGGTTGGTAAACACGTCAGATGTGCTGCGATTTCCTTTTCCACAGGTGGTTCCTGTGAAATTGAGACTGTTGCAGATGTATTATTAATAATGAATGAATTCACCAGTGCTAAGCTTTTCCAAAAAACAGTGCAAAGTATCAGTGTCTGTCAGTACACAAAATAAGTAGCTGCTGCTGAATCTTTGAGCTTGTGTCTTTGTGCCATGGTGCCAGTGTTTCCAGGGTAGTGTTTTTGTTGAGGCTCTCCGCAGCGCTGGCTCACTTTGACAGAGCATGGAAGCCTGGCAGCTGTTGTGCACAGCTCAAGGCAGTAGTGTTTGAAAATACCAGCGAGATAGTGAGGAGGGTGACTTGGACTCGGGTACAGTGCCTGCAGGTTGACCCTTCTGCTTTGTGCTACTCTTATTTACCTTTGGTTACAATAATCTGCTTAGCTTTCAAACCTGTAGACTTCTGATTCTGGAGCCTGAGGTTAATATTGCTGGAGTTTGGAGCAAGCAAGTTGAACTTCAGGTTATATTTCGGGGGGTTGTTTTCAATTGTTGCATTTAAATTTTTTCCCCCTCACAATGAAGCCACTTGTGGACCAAGATCAGTATGACTGATGGCCTCTGTTGAAGTTAGAACTCATGATGAGTACTAGAAGAATGTAGATCTCACTTGCAATGATCTGAAGAGCTCAAAGCTGGGCCAAACCACTGACTGCTATGTCCTTGAAGCTTTGTACTATTTATCTTACAGATTCTTTCTATTCATGCAAAATCCAAGACAAATGATTTTATATAACTGGAATACTATAAGGATCTCCTAAAGCTTTTTCAAACAGTGATGTTCAACAGCTTTTGTTCAAAGTTACAGTAATTTAAGCAGCTAACCTTATGTTAGGTTGCCTAAAATTATCTTAATCTACAGTTGGATTAGGTATCTCCAGGCCTGTTAAACAGTATTTTAGACATGAATGCTGTGAGCACAAGGGGCTTACAATAAGCATTTCAGGATGTGTCATTGATGTTAATAGTGTTGTGTTGCCTCTGTGACTTGGCTTCTGTTTTTATACTGAGATACCTAGTACAAAATACTTCATAATTAGGGGGCTGGTCACAGTGATAAAGAGGTCAGAAGATGAGAGAATACCACATCTACTCGTGCATGGACTATGCATGAGCTCCAAACGAGACCACAGTCAAGAAGATCATTACTTTTATGTAAGTCCAGTTGATTTACCTACTGCTGCACTGCCCTGTACAGCACAGAGCAGACATCTTCACTCCTGAGAGCAGATGGCATGCAGGCTTCCCTAGCTGCATCCATGATGAGGAATGGCATCTATATATGTTAAAAAAAAACCCACAAAGTTAGCAAAGGCTGTCTCAGGAGGCTGCTGCTCAGCTCATTTCGAAACGATAAGGAAGGCAAAGCTGGAGACAGTCCTGTGCTTTTGGGTCCTGCAGAGCATGACATTATTGCAATAGGGAAATCACAAAACTTCAGTGAAATGTTTGGGGAAAGAATAAATAAACATGGGGAAATACTGTTGCATGACATTTTGTTAAAGTAAAAGCATCTTAGCTTCAAATGAGTATCAGTTCTGCTGGTACACACAAGCAGTTCTAGAAGTCCCTCAGGGATCAGTCCTGGCACCAGGCTTGTTCAACATCTTTGTGGGTGCCATGGACAGTGGCATTGAGTGCACCCTCAGCAAGTTTGCTGATGACACCAAGCTGTGTGGTGCAGCAGACACACTGGAGGGAAGGGATGTCACTCAGAGGGTCCTGGACAGGCTGGAGAGCTGGGCACAAGCCAACCTCATGAGGTTCAACAAGACCAAGTGAAGGGTCCTGCAGCTGGGTTGAGGCAATCCCAGGCACAAATCCGGGCTGGGCAGGGACTGGCTGAAGAGCAGCCCTGAGGAGAGAGCCTTGGGGGTGCTGGGTGAGGAGAAGCTCAACAGGAGCTCTCAGTGTGCACTTGCAGCCCAGAGAGCCAAGCAGAGCCTGGGCTGCATCAAGAGAAGTGTGGCCAGCAGGGCAAGGGAGGTGACTCTCCCCCTCTGCTCAGCTCTGGGGAGACCACACCTGGAGTACTGCATCCAGTTCTGGAGCCCCTGTGACAAGAGGGATCTGGAGGTGCTGGAAGGTGTCCAGAGAAGGGCCACAAGGGTGATCAGAGGGCTGGAGCACCTCTCCTGTGAGGACAGACTGAAGGAGTTGGGGCTGTTCAGCCTGGAGAAGAGAAGGCTCCGAGGTGACCTAATTGTGGCCATCCAGTATCTGCAGGGGGCTACAAGAAGGCTGGGGAGGGACTTCTCAGGATATCAGGTAGTGATAGGACTAGGGGGAATGGAATGAAGCTGGAGGTGGGGAGATTCAGGCTGGATGTGATGAGGAAGTTCTTCCCCATGAGAGTGGTGAAGCCCTGGAATGGGTTGTCCAGGGAGGTTGTTGAGGCCCCATCCCTGGAGGATGGCTGGAGGAGGCTCTGGCCAGCCTGGTCTAGTGTGGGGTGTCCCTGCCCATGGCAGGGGGGTTGGAACTAGATGATCCTTGTGGTCCCTTCCAACCCTGACTGATACTATGATACTATAAGCTGGGTGCCATTGCTCTTCATTAGTCCTGGAAGAAGGGCCCCTTCTTGCCATCCTGAGACCTTGTGCTAGTTAGGCCACACCTTGAGTCCTGTGTCCAGTTCTGGGCCCCTCAGTTTAGGAAGGAGGTTGACTTGCTGGAACGAGTCCAGAGAAGGACAACAAAGTTGGTGAGGGGTTTGGAACATAAGCCCTACGAGGAGAGGCTGAGGGAGCTGGGGTTGCTTAGCCTGGAGAAGAGGAGACTCAGGGGTGACCTTATTACTCTCTACAACTACCTGAAGGGAGGTTGTAGACAGACGGATGTTGGTCTCTTCTCCCAGGCAAGCAGTACCAGAACAAGAGGACACAGTCTCAGGCTGCACCAGGGGAGGTTCAGGCTGGATGTTAGAAAAAAGTTCTATACAGAAAGTGATTGCACATTGGAATGGGCTGCCTGGGGAGGTGGTGGAGTCACCATCATTGGAGGTGTTCAGGAGGAGACTTGATGGGGTGCTTGGTGCCGTGGGTTAGTTGCTTGGGTGGTGTTGGATTGGTTGATGGGTTGGACGCGGTGATCTTGAAGGTCTCTTCCAACCTGGTTTATTCTATGTATTCTAATGCTATTGCCAGAGCCCATTAAGGGAACTGCCACAGTGTGAGAATACCAGCTGAAAATGAGTTTCCTTTCTTTTTAAAGCATATGGTTTGCATTTCACTCTGACTTTTAATTTCTAAAAAAGGTTACTTAGAAAGATATGTCTTAAAAAAACAACCATCCAGCCTCTACCAAAGCACACTAAGCAAGTGGAGTGCCATCTGAAATTTAAGAAGGAAGCCATGCAGAAGTTACGCAGATCATTGTGGTACATTCATGGAGCTGAAAAGTAGCAAGGAAATTGCTGTCACACAGTGGTGGTGCAGTTCCACAAGCAAATCTCAGCATGAGAAAGATTAAGACATGCTGTTCATTGGTAGAGCATCTTTGTAAGACTGGTTTCTGTAATGTTGCTTCACCAAAATGAGTTTTACAGAACGAGTTTAACATGGGTAAAGAGCACTACATCATAAAGCCAGTTGGTATGAGCTGGAGACCATGGCACGGGGAAGAAAACACTTAATCTGAGCTAATGCTGTGATGAAAGTGATGCCTGAATGTATCCTAGATCAAATTAAAATAGAGTCTGGACAACAGCCAGTGTGGGAACCACTAAATAATAAAACCTTGGCAGTTGTTCCCTTTCTGCATGGATTGCACAGCCTGCTCCAGGCATTCTGCCTCAATGGGGCATTGTCTGGCATTTGCTGGTAGCAGCCCTATAGTTTACATCTAGCCTCCCTCCACCCCCAAATCTGGTCCTTGTGCTGCAGTCATTTGTTGAAAGGGAAGGGTAGTAGTAGCTTGGTAAGAGGACAGGAGAGAGCAGTGAGCCAGATACTAGAGTGTCCTGGACTGCATATAAACTTAGTAAAATGAAGTGTTGTTACTTAGAGGGCTGTTGGGATGTAAAGGAGAAATATCCATACTAAGGTCATCCATTGTACGTTAGCCAAGTTTTTCCATGCTTTCCTGTCTGCTGCGTTCTAAAAGAGCATTGTAAAGAATAAAGCACAGTACATTCTGGTTTATGTACATCTGCTAAGTATGAGAAACATGTATGGAAAGTATGATCATCTGAGGAACTGGAAGAGGTAGGCAAGGAACTAACTACAGCATTACTTCTGGGTAGTGCCGTGTAAATGCTAATTGTTGTACTTAGCAGATGTGCTCAGGGCAAGCAGAGTGTAGTTTTAAGCTTTGTTTTCTGTTGGAATTGTTCTTCTTTCCATTATTGGTGGTTGTTTACCACTTGAACTCTAATTTAAAGATTGTTTGCTTCCCCCCCCGGGTAATGAATTTTCCCTGGTGTCATTAAAGGAATACAGTTAAATCCAGTGTTGCTGGTGCAGGGCTTCAAGATACTCTTGCCAGCCCCACCCGTTGCAGGAATTCATTTACTTTTCCAGTTCTGTTGTTAATCATTATATTGACACAGAAAGTCCTCCCAGAAGCACTCTTTGGCAGATTGCATTAAATATGAATAGCAGATATTCATTACGATGTGTTGCCCCCAGGAGAACTCTAAACTATCTGCACTCCTCAGGAAGAGGCAAATACACTGATTCTCCAGCTATTCAAATTATTCTCAAATAGTTTAGTGTGTCTCTAATAAAAACAAGAATGTCTCTGCTTCCCTTAATTATTCAGAAGGTCAAGGAGTCCCACATCTCACTTTACTTCACAAAATGGGGAATATTTCTGTTGGAAGTTGGAGTGCAGTTAGCACATGATGGATTTTCTTCCCTCGGCAGAGTTCCTGAGGCAAGTGCTGTCTGGGAATGGACTGGACAAGAAAGCCTCTTCGCTCTGTGGAGTGGTCTAAAGTAATACTAGATTAGCTGTGTTGGATTACAAAAAAGTACATGGCTCAGCCTTGCTTGAGTGTGGTGTTGAGTTTTTCCATGCCTTCTAATTTTAGTGCAACCATGTCCCTAGGAAGGCTCTGCTGTGCAGTCATTTGCACTCACCTGCAGTTAGCAGGTGATTTTGAAGACTTGTAATGTAGCTGGGGAAGAACAACCCCAGGTATCAGTACAGTCTGACCTGCTGGAGAGCAGTGAGGGGGAAAAGCACCTGGGGGCCCTAGTGGATGGGAGGTTGTCCATGAGCCAGCAATGTGCTCTTGTGGCCAAGAAGGCCAGTGGCATTCTGGGGTGGATTAGAAGGGATGTGGTTAGTAGATGGAGAGAGGTTCTCTTCCCCCTTATCTCTGCCCTGCTGAGGCTGCATCTGGAATATTGTGTCCAGTTCTGGGCCCCTCAGTTCAGGAAGGACCTCAGGGAACTGCTTGAAAGAGTCCATCACAGAGCCACAAAAATGATTAGGGGAGTGGAACATCTTCCTTATGAGGAGAGCCTGAGGGAGCTGAGGGCTCTGGAGCTTGGAGAGGAGCAGCCTGAGGGTGACCTCATTCATGTTGATAAAGATGTGCAGGGTGAGTGCCCAGAGGCTGGAGCCAGGCTCTGCTGGGGGATGCCTAATGACAGCACAAGGGGCAGTGGTGGAAGCTGAGGCATAGGAAGTTCCATGGGAACATGAGGAAGAATATTTTCCCTGTGAGAGTGACAGAACAGTGGCACAGGCTGCCCAGGGGGGCTGTGGAGTCTCCCTCTCTGGAGATATTCAAAATGTGCCTGGATGTGTTCCTGTGTGATCTGCTCTAGGTGCTCCTGCTCTGGCAGGGGGGTTGGACTGGATGAGCTTTCAAGGTCCCTTCCAGCCCCTAACATCCTGTAATTCTGTGTTCAGTGCATTTGTTGCACATCTTTGCTGAAGAGACAGAACATGTGTTTGCATTCAGAAAGAGGGGGATAAGTAGAACATGAATATCAGATTACTTAGCTACAGCCAGTGTTGCCTCATGCTGGCAAGTCTGAGGAACAATGTCTAGATGATACCTTGCAGATATCATTCGTGACCTTGAAAAACACCATTTTATTTCATTTCTGGCTTTGGTTATGTTGGGGGTTTTTCCTATTAAGGCTTGAAATCATCCATGCTTTGATTAATAAAACCATGTTATGTTGTCATGTTCTAATGGCAATTAATCTGAAACTATAGAAGAATGTTTTAGTTAGTTAGTTTTTTATGTTAGAGCTTCTTCTTTTTGTTGTATTGCCACTTTCTTAAAACATAGGAGCGCCTCTCGACACGGTGGCTCCTGCTGTAGCCCTGCCCTGTCGAGGCAAATCCCCAGCACTTTGTGGATGCAGTCTCTTCAGAGTTTAGCAGGAAGCATGCTCATCTGTAAGAAATCAGCTCTGGGTGTGTATAGACTTGAGAATTCAGACACTTGCTCTTGCAGTGGAGCACGTTGCAGTTAAATGGCACATGCTCCATAATGGCTCTGTGCAACCCTCATGGCCCTCCTGTAGTCTGAAGGAGCCTGGTATTTGGAAGTCTAATAGAAGCTGTCAGAGAATTGCTCCTTCCTTCCTTATGGGCCCTGAGGCAAGAAAATTCCCCAACAAATTATCTTCTCACCCAAGATTGGAAATATATTTCTGCATAGTATTGTGAACAACCTTTTTCTTTACTCTGGCCCAACAAAAATAACCCCTAGTAGCTCCCAGTGTTGGACTGGCAGGAATGAAGAACAAAGCTGTCAGGTCCTGATGGTGACCACTCTGTCGACCCTCCCCCAGTGATGGCCTATATGGTGTCAATTCGTCCACTGCGAGTGAAGCACACAGCGTATCAGTGGAAAGGACTGTGGTGCCAGACCTCAGGTTTGGCAGGGGATTGTGTATTGGCTAAAACAGAATGGATGGCCTTAGTATGGATATTTCTCCTTTGCATCCCAACAGCCCCTCTAAGTAATAACACAATTTAGAAATGTCTCAATATCCAGTCTGTTCCAAATCCAGATGGATAGGTGCAGAGTTCCAGAGCTGTTAATCGTGTGGTAGTGTGTGTAACAGCAGGCCACACGGAGCCCACCAAGAGCCCAGCTGACTCTGAAAACAGAATCAGCAGGGACTGGTTAGTTTGAAAAAGAGGAGGCTGCTCTCTACAGCTACCTGAAAGGAGGTTGTGGGGAGGTTGGTGGTGGTCACTTCTCACAGGTAATTAGTGACAGAACAAGAAGGAACAGCCTCAAGCTGTGTCTGCGTAGGTTGAGACTGGACAGTAGGAAACAATATTTTCATGGCAAGAGTGGTCAGGCATTGGAATGTGCTGCCCAGGGAGGCAGTGGAGTCACCAAGCCTGGATGTGTTTGAAGGTGTTTTGGGTGTGGTGCTTGGGGCTCTGGTTGAGGGCTGACCCTTGCAGAGTAGGGTTCTGGGTTGGCCTTGGTGAGCCTGAGGGTCTTTTCCAACCTGGATGTTTTTGTGGTTCTGTAAGCTTTCTCTTCGCCAGGTTACCAGCTGAAGCCATGTCTTTAGCAGGTACAGCTTTAAGAAAACCTAATCAGATTATTCTAATTATGTGGAGAGCTTCCTTTCAGTCACATTGCTGTGTTCAAAGCCCTGTCATCATAGGGGGGTTGTAAGTACTTTTTTTTTCCCTTAGCTAATATGAGCTTTTTATTTTGCCTCACTGTTGGCCTTCGTAAGACTTTGCTCCTTTATGCCGCTTCTGGGTTTGTCAGTTTGTGTTTGCTGTGCTTTTAGCAATACATACCATTTAATTGTGAAGCCTTATTTAAGATTGAGTAAATTTTCTTCAGGGAGATTGGTGCTTTTCCTCAGCTAGAATATCTTCCCTTTTTGCCTGTTTACGGAGTATGAAGAACAAGTTGTGCGGAGTTCTCAGCTGTGTCAGTGAGAGCATGTTTCCCATTTAGAATGATAAACACCCACCCTATCCGATGAGCCCCTAAAGGGCAGGGAATCCTTCTTCCCTTCCTTTGTCCTTCAGTGCTCTGCTTCCTTTCTTACTGCCCAGAAAAGGCCTACATCAGTAATATTCATAAATGATTTACAAAAGTAATTCCTGTGTAATAGCTTGGGATGTCAAGATTTTATGGTGCTGCCAGATGTGCTATCAAACAAAATTATCTGGTTCAAAAAACTTGTGATAAATCTAGTCAGAGAAAATTCCCCAGGGCAAACTCACCCTCTACAAAAGTAACTATATCTCATAAAAATGTTAGAGTCTCCTTTACAACATGTTTGAAAATTAGACTTTAAAGCAATAGTTTTATTCAAATGCAAACTTAGGTTTGGGATAAACTAACAAACAGGAAGGACTGTCCTTAAGCAGCAGAAAACTCCTTTCCTTTCAGAACACCACACACACTCAGAGGAAATGTCAGAGTAAATATCAGAAGCATTCAGAAAACCAGAACCTGCATCCCTAAGATACTCAACTGTTTTGTCTAGAGGGTGCATTTTTAGAAAGCAGTTGAATACATTGGGTCTCATCTGAGTGAGGCTGCTGAGCTTCTGATTTGCACTGCCTGAGCACCTTGAAGTTTTGCACTGAGCAATATGCCCAGCATCTGCCGTGTGTGTCCGTTCCTTCATGCTCTCCATATAGGGAGGTGTATGGGCAGCAGGGTGCTTGTTGTGGCTGGGAGTTCATATTTTGAAGGAGAGGAAGTGTTGGAGATGCACTTGAACTCTCTATGTGGCCATGCCTCCATGTTGGAGTAAGCTGGACCAAGGCAATGTACCCTTGGCTTAGACTTACAGGTTTGTAGTGGTCCTGGTTTCTTGGGGAACTCCCCAAGGAAGTCCAGGTGCTTGCACAAATGAGCTTCACTAGTATTGAGTTAGGCCAGAGGAGCAAAGATTTTAAGCATATTTTTCATCCTATAGTTCCAGTTATTTGGGAGAGAGATTAAAAATCCTAACTGGGAGCTTCTGGGGGACAAATGCTGATTTCAGGCAAACCCAAATGGTCAGCATTTCTGGGGTGCCCAGCGCAGAGGGTGAGAAGTGGGTCTGAATATCTTGAATACCTTGAATACCTTGAATACCTTGAATACCTTGAATATCTCCAGGGAAGGAGCCTCAACCACCTCCCTGGGCAACATGTTCCAGTGTTCCACCATCCTTGTAGTAAAGCACTGTGCTTCTAATACCCAATCTAAATCTGCTCTGCTCTAGTTTGAAGCCATTGCCCCTTGTCCTGTCTCTGCAGGCTTTTGCAAACAGTCTCTCTGCAGCCTTCCCGTAGCCCCCTTCAGGTACTGGCAAGCTGCTATTAGGTCTCCCCTGAGCCTCCTCTTCATGAGTCAGCATTTCTTGCTGTTTACACAGTTAATGATTCTTAGTTTACACAATAGATACATTCTGTGAGGATTACTTATTTCTAAATGTTCCTAAATTAGTCTGGTGTCATAGGGACGGATTCAGACCCTAGCACACCCTAGCAGACCCTAGTACAGCTCCTGCAAGGGCTGTGGAGACTCTGCCTGCTGTCACAGCTGGAGGTCATCTTCTGTATGGGTGCAAGAATTACCTAGTTGCAGAACAAAGAAAGAGGAAAGGGGAAATGGAGAAGAAGGAAAGAAGACAGGAGAAATGCAAAAGAGGAGGACACGGGTAGTGCTCCTTCTGTGAATTTAAGATTTAGATGCTTTTCAAAAGCTATCTTTAAAAAAAGTGTATGCCTCATGGCTTCAAAATATACTGAGCTAGAGCTGTTTACAACATGTAATGTGTTTTTTTTTCCTTTCAGGAAGGAAATGCCAAAAGACCTTTAAATATAGCTGCAGCAGCATTACTGTTCCCTCTCTGTATGTAAAAACAAAAAGAAAGACATTCTTTAACAGAACTAAATACTCCAGGGGATGAAAATTGGTGTCCTGCTGCCTGCTCTGCACAGCCAGCAGCCTGTTACCAGAGGCTCATCCCAAGGGCTTGCAACACCTCTGGACTCTGCCAACCTTTGCAGCTGTATTTGAGGGAGAAAAAACTTGGCTGTCTTTTAAGATTGAAAGCATCTAAGTCAACCCCGAAGCGCTACCCTGTCACAGTCATGTCACCATCAGTGGAGAATGCAGCATGATCTCCTGTGCTTTGTGATTTTCTTAGGGTACCATGCAAGCAGGGAGGGGATTGGCCCCTTGTAATCAGCTCTGGGGAGGCCGCACCTTGAGTATTGTGCCCAGTTTTGGGCAGCTCAATCCAAGAGAGATGTGGAGGTGCTGGAGCCAGGGCAGAGGAGGGCAAGGAAGCTGTGAAGGGCCTGGAGAATAAATGTGATGAAGAGCAACCGAAGGAGCTGGGGATGGTTAGTGTGAAACAGAGGAGGCTGAGGGGAGACCTCATGGCTCTCTACAGCTAGCTGAAAGGAGGTTGTGGAGAGGTTGGTGCTGGTCTCTTCTCACAGGTAATTAGTGACAGAACAAGAAGGAACAGCCTCAAGCTGTGAGCAGGTCAGGCATGGAATGTGCTGCCCAGGGAGGTGGTGGAGTCACCAAGCCTGGATGTGTTTAAAGGTGTGTGATGCTTTAACCCACCCACATCAAGCAAAAGTTAGGCTGGAGTCAGTCAGAGAAGCAAATGGAAAGCTGTATTTTACAAGCAATCATGGAATGCAGTGAATATGTACAAAAATATACAGTATTTACAATATTATACAGGTATTTACAAAAAACCCAAAGAGCACAGAAATCCTCCTTGGGCAGGAGGATTGCACCTCACCTCCTGCCCAACCTCTCCCTCCCTTTTGTCTCTAGTTAATTAGAAGAAAAGAGAAAAGAAGAAAGGAGATTTTTAGTTAGCTCACAGCATCATTAGAAAGTTAGTAATGCTTGTCTCAAGGTCGTTAGATGATAAGAGGTCTCTCTCTCTGTCCAGGAGCAGCATGCATGCCAGCAGAAAAAGACAGAGTGAGAGAAAAATGTAAGATTGTAAAACTACATCCCACTCATCTGACCAACGAAATTTGTTTAGAACGATCTTTGTTTTCCTTTTTACACCAACTGTAGCTCCTAGCTTAAAGACACAGCCTAGGCTGTCACAAGGTGGCTTGGATGTGGTGCTTGGGGATATGGTTTAGGGGTGAACCTTGTAGGGCAGGGTTCCGGGTTGGACTTGGTGATCCTGAGGGTCTTTTTGTGATTCCTGAATGTTTCTGTGATACTGTGAAGTAGTAATGTTACACTGCTGTGGAGCACAGCATGTGATCAGCAATACCTAGGGGCTACAGCAGAGCCACTGGAAATCCCCTCTATTTTGACTTCTTCATTCCTTTCCAGACTACAAGCCATACTTGTTGGAGGGTAACAATCCTGTAGAGAGGTGCACAGACTTTACGTCTAGAGCCCTGCAATAAGGCTGTGTTGTAAATCTGCAGTGTCTGGAAGAGCTCACGTGCACACCAGCATTACCTAAAAGCTATCAGCAGAGGCATTTGGTAGGAAATAGAACTGCATCATGTAAACAAATCTGTTTATTATATATTGCTCTCTCATGGCAATTTCAGGATCAAGAGTTCTGTTATTTGAGAAATTAAATCCTGTGAGAATCATTAAAAGTATAGAAATAGTGATGTCATTACAAAATTAACTAGCTATAAACCCACCGGGTGACATAGCAATTCATAAAGGGAACAGCAAAGCATAATGCAGGGCACATCTGCTGTTCCCATGCCTGCAGAACCATCAACCTATTGGTATCTGCAGACCACATGAAATTGAACAGCTGGTGGAAGCACTTGAAAAAGCATCAGGAGAAGCTGTACACCTTGCAAAACACTTTGCTATTGGTAACATCACCATTTTAATGGTGTGTTCTTACCAAAATGGTTATCACCCCCTTCAAGTCCCAGATATTCCTGACATTGCTTCTTAAATAGCAACAGCGTGAGGGAGTGCAAAAATAGCATTGACTTCTCTAAGGACCTTGCTAACATTTGTATTACTTTCTCTTTGGTATACTGCAGTATATGAACTGCTATAGGGTTCTCAAATAAAGAGGGAAGATAGAGTCTCTGTTCCAAGTATCTTGGAATCAAGAAAGGGAAGATAGATGAAGAGTTAGAGACAAAGACATGACTCCCAGGCCAAGTGATGGAGGCAAAGAAAGGCCCACATCCTAGAAATGCAAAGCTGGATTTGGGGCTTCTAAACAGACAGCTAGATGGTTAGAAACAATACAGCCAGAGGACACTGAACTGCTTCTTGTGAAAACCAACAGTAAAACGCTGCACTCAGTGTCCTGGTTTAAGACAGCAATCCCCCCCCCAAAGACTGGAAGTGAAAGTAACACAAAAAAAGCCCTGTGGCTGAGATAGGGAGTTTAATGAAAACAATAGTGTGCCATTGCTGTAGCTATTGCAGAGAAGAGCACAGCAAGAACAGAAGCGGCAGCAGAAGCCAGCCACAAAATGAGACCCCTGCCCCCACAGGCCCACAGCCAGCCCAGTGGAAAAGACCAATGACCCAAAACCGGAAGCAGCAACTGGGAGGAGGATACCTCTCTTGTTACAATCTGGAGCCCCATGACACTTTGCTCCAGCCAGCACTTTCATCATAAAGCTGGCATGATGTTCCTGTGGTATCAAATACTCACCAGCAGATTCAGCTAGCTAAACCCACAGCAGTCAGGCTGACAGCACGTTTCCCCTAGCTGCGTGGTCCAACACTGGAGTCCAACTAACTGGCCATTTTCTTCTGTTTAACAAAGCCAGAAATACAGTTAAGCCAGAGAGAAAGATTCCAGTATTGATCAGCAGTGGTTGTTTTTGCAGAGTGACCTACCAGACATTTGGAACACATCAGCTGTCTCGTGCTGCTACAGCCAAACATCTTGGAGCATGGTTTGCTCTTCTCTGCTTTTACTATGTGCAGAAGAGTGCTCTGCCAGGACGGTATTGCAAGGGATGTTTGCCATTTTAATTTGTAGTTACTCACACAAACCCAGAGAAAGCACGCTGCAATAGCTTTGCTTTTCAAGAATAGGTAAATTGTATTGACTTGTAGTAAAAAATGTGAATCACTGCTGGAAGTTATTTGGGAAAGTGAATTAAAGCATATGTTGCTCAGTTTTATTCAACTCAACAAGTACCACAGTACTGTATTGGAAACACTCCCCATTTCACTTCTGTCAGTAACCAAAGAAATTCCACCTTGTCCAGGGTGAAGCTGGAGCATCCCATGGGTAAGGGAAGTCCTAACTGAGGCAAGTCTGTCACCAGTGCATGTCTATGGCAAGCCACTAATGTGAGCACTTAAAATGAGTTATCTGCCAAACCTTTGTCACTGGTGCAAAGCACTTTGTGTGCATGCTTGTGGGTTCCTGACAGTGCCTAGGATATTATATGTTGCACAGCCCAGGATTTAAATCATAAGTATATATATGGAGACCATTAGCGCTATAAACCAGCATGAGATATGGGCATTTTCATTCCCTAGGTACTGCTTGGTGATCTAGTTTTGAGTCACATCATGGCCTATGAAAGACTCTGCAGTTATAGCCACAGTAAGAAAGCATCAAAAAGTGTTCCTGTTTGGTAAACTTTGTCTTTTCTGAAGGGAATAAACAACCACAGGTGTTTCAGGTCTAAACAGCTGCTGCTCTGAGGTCCTGCTTCTATTCTGGAGCTGATCAATCCTCTTCTTGTCAGATGCACTGAACACATTTTGAGATCTAGCAGGTTTCTTCTCTTCAGAGGAAATGTAGTCCTGGGGTGAGGTCTGTTGTTTGAGCTATTCAGTGATGTATGATCACACAAGGAAGCCAGTACCCAAAGTCCCTTTCCTTACCTGTAGTTTCAAGTCCTATTCCGCCTGCCCCAATCCACCCAGGAGCTATCCATTTAATCTTGTCTTTGTCTCTGCAAATTGTCTGGATGTGTGGGTTTATTTAATTGATTTCTGTGGTGTCTGTGTGCTTTTATGCTTTTATCCTGTAGGTATAGTTACAGAACATATTTCTGTTCTCTCTCTTTGGTGAAGGAATTGCTTTCTGTTTATCTCTGAAGTGGAAGTGTGGCATCTTCAGTGAGATGTCTTTGGGGTGAAAGGGATGCGGAAGTGTTTTGGGGTTTTTTTTAGGAAGGTTAAGCTGGTTCTTGGCAGCCAAGAAAAGGGGAAAGCACAATCTAGGGGGGAGGCTTGATGCCTAGATGATGACCCAGAAGGTGGCTGGTCTGGAGCTTGGTGTAAAACAACTTGAAAGACTGTAGGAGCCAGTAAATAAATTAGATTTTGAAGTTTCTTGGGGATGACACCAGCTAAGGGAGGTCTCTTCATCTGTGTCCATGGAGCACTGATCAGCCCTCAAGAGAAATAGAGAAGGCATTAGAGCCACAGTGCTGAGTCACCTCACCTTGATCCCATTGCAAACCACAAGGTTGATGGTAAGTGTCTGTGATGATTTGAGATGGTTATCAATTGTCTATCAGTCTGGAAAGTTTGGAACCATTGACCTATTGTATGTCTCCAAGGTCAGGGAGACCTTTTTCCAAGGATTTGCACTCAGGATCAGACATCAGCCTGCTTGGAGGAGCATGAAGAAAGATTGCTGTCACATCAAAGTATCATTGTTTCTTAAAGGAAAAATAGTCCACCCTGTGGTTTTCCCCAGACTGTTTACCTTTCCTGGTCTGATTTGAAAGCATCTTGTTCCATACAAAGTACAGTGATACTTCTGGATCAAAACTGTGTGCTAGGATATGTGTAGCAGGCCACAAGTGTCTCCAATGAGTTTCAAATAATAGACAAATTCCCTCCTTAACCCATTAATCCTTTGAAACAAAAATGCTCCCCAAATCGCTGTGAAACACATGGTCACCACTGTAGCCATGTGTGCCTGTGCAGTGAATAAAATCTTGCGTGAGCACCACTGCCTGCAAAACAGCTGGAACTGAGGCTGACCATAGGGCTCTGCAGAACGGCTACCTCTGCCATCGCCTTTGTGTTCAGAACATGAGGCTCAGTCAGCCTGGACACTGTTATTTTCTGTGCAGTCTTTGTGTTGGAGCAGAAGGCCCAGGACAACTGGGAGGAAAGGATGAAGGAGGGCAGCTGGGGCAGAAGGATTGCTGATACTTCCAATGGACGAGGGAACAAACTTCACCCATGGCATACATTTGTTATAGGTTCCCTTTAAGATCAGGATGAGTGGGTACAGTCAGGATCAGTGGGTACAGACAGGGTTTCATAATTTACTATGAGGGGAAGATATCTGGAGATGGCTAACACAGATTTGTCCACTTAGAGAAGAAATGCCACGAATCAACAGGTATATGGTGCTTGTAAGGTGCTACTTGGTTTTTCAGGCTCAGCTGCAAATAAAATGTTATCTGACTATAACAGCACTGTGAACCCAAAGACCTTAACTGGTTTCATTATCAAGTGAGTGCCTGAGGGGAAATATACAGATGCAAAGGAATTCCTTTCCCTTCGTGTAATGTCTTGTGCAAGAGAATTTATGGCCAGAACATGGTTGGCTCTTGCATGGGTACCTTGTGGAGGAAACGCATGAAACCATTCTGGTCTTTGTAGTTGGTTGGTTGGGGGGTGCTGTGTTTGGTTTAATTGTGTTGGGTTTTGTTGTTGGTTGTTTGAAGGTTTTGTTTTGGGTTTTTTGGTCGAGTTTTTTCCTCTTTCTTGCAGCTTGTTTAAAGGATGAGTTTTTATTGCTATCCCCAAGCTTAGGGATGGCATAGATGTATGCCACAAGCTACGAGGTAGGATTGATGCTAGCCCCTTTTCTCTCTCAGCTGTGGTCCTTGTTTTCTGCCTGGGCAATGGGCAGGGAACAGCTCTGCTTACAAAACACCTGCTGCTCTTGTGGGTGGATTTAGGCTACTGTCTAGGTCAGCAAGGTGCTCAATTGGTGTACTATTCTGTGAATAGTTTAAGGCAGGGGCTAAACTGCCTGCTCCCCCAACACAGAAGTGAGGGGCACACCACTCAGGGTTGAGATTAAGAGGTAGGAGTTTAATACAACATGAGATATCGTAATCACAATGCATAAGTACCTCAGCTAATAATCTAATCAATCTAATAGTACAATGCATGATTAGCTTAGCTTAGCCTATTTGCAGAAGTGCAGCAAAATACAGGAAGAAAATAAAAGCATCAAAGAAAAGCAGCAGCAACCCCACTGCCACTCGTCCTGCTGCCATCCCTGCAGAAAAACCCAACCACCCAATACCCCAGCAGCAGCAACCCAAACAGGAAGCCTCCCATGTAACAATCTGAACCTCAAGCCCCGTCATACTTTGCCCCATCCAGTACTTCCATTTTTGAAGCTGGCATGGCTGCAGCATGGCATGGGCAGCTGCAGCATGGCATGGGCAGCTGCAGCATGGCAGGGACAGCAGCAGCATGGCAGGGACAGCAGCAGCAGCTTCAGCTCAACTCAGGACGTTTTCTTAGAAGTTAGTTTATGCCAAGATGTGTAGGGGGGCTGATCAGAAGTGGTGTCCTAAGTCTGATTTTGCTTGTTTGTTTGCTTTGTTGGGGGATGGGGTTTTGTTTGTTTGTGGGTTTGGTGGTGGTGGGGTTTTGTGTATGTGGCCATGTTTGTTTGTGGGTTTTGGGGTTGGGTTGGGTTTTTTCTTATTCTGGTGCAGAGGCAGATCTTGGAAAGCTCAGGTTATGTTCTCTGTATCCCCAGCTAGTTTGCTATACTGGCTAGAGTTACCATCTACAAAGCAAACCCTCAGAGCCTCAAGCAAGCTGAAAAGGTTCATGAGGAGGGAAAAGAGAGAAAGGAAAAAACAAAAGTAGCTCTTCACTGAGCTGTTTAAACTGGCTATATTATTTCCTGTTTAATTAGATACCTTGGGTTTTTCAGTTACAGTTGTGAGGATAAAGGTATGAAGGCCAAGCTTTTTGCAATGTGTGACCAGAGAAGCTATTGCTCTCTTGAGAGGAATCTGGCCTGTCTGTTTTGGAGAACCTGGAAGTTGAATGTGCAGAGCATGTGAGGTGGTTGTCTAAAATACTGTTATGTTTTTCAGAACTGAATAAATCTACAAATTTGGAAGCTGCCTGCAGGATACATGTGATAGTTGTGTGTGCACACACACTTAGGCTTAGTCAAGAACCCTGAAGGTATTGAAGCAAAAACTAAAGAAGTAATGAAGTTGTGGTTCAGTTGTAAATGTTAATGTTTTTGTGAGAGACTGGAGAAGTTCCTTTACTATTCAAACTGGCTTGTTCCTTCCTTGTTTATGTAGCAGTTTGCCCTCTTTTTGAGCATTGTGTATAGTTTCACGGTGAAGAGTTCACGAATCTTAAAATGTTACCTTCTTGTCAGTGACACTGATCATAGTGCAAAGGTCTTTTTAAAATTCCATACAGATCAAATAGCTCTGTTTGTTGAAAAAAGGTCAGAAAAAAGGTCACTGGAATCCTTCATCGTTGGCAAAATACCTTTTTTTTTCTTAATCTGGGTCACAGAAAGAGCTGAACAGAACTGATTTCACTGAAGTCATTGATTAAAACCCACCCACACTCCCCAACCTCCCTTCTTCTTCAGACAGAAATTGGGTTTGGAACATTTAAGCTAGAGTCTGCTATGGTGGCTGCTGCAGGGGAGTGTAAGAACAAGGGTCTTAGCTTGAAGACACTTTGTACAGGTGGAAAAATGTGATGCCAAAGTGCGTCTTGATACTAGCATAATGTACTTTGTAATTAGCTGTGCCCACCTGTATGCTGGCATTTCTCAGACTCTTTCTATCCTTTAAGCTGTGTGTATCTGAGGATCTAATCTATCTAAGCCTTGGACACCCTGAACTGCAAATGAAATCATAGAGCTGCAGGCACACAGCTCCTGGCAGGATTGTGCACCCAGTGAGCTATTGCTCTCATTATGTTGCACTGCAATACATCATCAGTGTGAAACATCATCCTAATGATGCCTGAGTATAATACATCATCAGGGGAGTCCCACCAGTAAGGTATTACTCCAAGTACGGTGCTACTCAGTAAGAGAAGCATCTTGCAGTCTCTGTTGTTTCAGAACAGCATCAGTGAAAGCAAAGTATGTTGCTCAAGATGGATGCAGCTTCCCAATTCCATAGCTATGTCAGTGGTGGAGATGCCATCGGTGTGCTCTGGCTTTGCAGTTGTCTTTTCAAAGAGCTCTTTGGTCTGTCTTTGGTTGCATTTGGTTGAAGAAGCAGGAATTGATTTTTTATTTTTTTTTGATTGATGGCTGTGGTGGGGCTTGAATAGGAAGCTGTAAATATCCTGCCTGAGTGGCTGTTACATAATTCTTAGGGATGGGGAAAGGCTTTGTGAAAACTTGGTGCCAAAATTCATGATTTGAAAGATTTTTCTTGTGTCACTTTGATGCATCTTACTGTTTCAGTCACATACACTACGGTAAATATGATTTAAAAAGCAGTGTCTCACAAAAATTAAACCTTTCTGTGTCCTGTGTCATGCCATTGATTTTCTTTGGTCGGTAAGATCTTCTAGCAAAACAAGCCTTCCCATGGGAAGGCAAGTTTTATTCAGGGGGCAAGGCAATTGGATGGCTGTGCTTGCACTTTTGAATGGCAGAGAGGTGCACTGCTCACTAGGGAATGGCTTCAGTTCCAGAGACTACCAGGTGGAGATACATAGTTGTCAGTGGTTCAACAAATACCATATGACGACATTGAGCACATCCATAGTAGGCCTGGAGGGAATAGTAGCTATAAAATAGACCTGGAACATGGTTTTAAACATGCCAGTGTTTTCCAGAGTGATTTTTGACTGCATCCAGTTTCCAGGTGCAAGAGAAGGAAACCTGAAAGGAGTATAAACTTCACTGTTCTTCTGAATCTACATTGCATGTCTTTGATGCTGAAATGCTGCAAGTAAGTTTTGTGTATGTGTTTCTTAAAAGAGCTTTCCACCCACAGCAAGAACTCAGGAAAACCAAGGGATGGTTCTTGAATAGTTTGAGCAAAATTTGGTCTCCCTTTGGATTGCTTCTTGTTCTCTTACATGTAACTGGACTGAGCAGCACGATTGTGGCTTTCTGATCATTTGTCAGTCACCCATGTTTTTCCTGTAAGGTACCAACTGCTCTGCCTGCACACCCAAGTCAGTAAGATACAGAAGTATGCCAACAAGGCTGTATTTGCAAGAGCACCTCCTGAGCCCTCTGTTGCTGTACCCCAAAGGAGAGCTTTGTCGCTGCTCTAACTTATTTCATTCATTTACAGTGTTTTTATTGTCCCAATCCAAACCATGCACATACTGCTATAACATAAGGAGTACATTGCTGGTGTCATTCTTTTTTCACTAGTTGAGTGCTTTATGGGCTTATTTAAGAAGCAAAACCAGTACTCCAAGCCAAAAGAACTGCAATTGTAACTTTCTTGAAGCCTTATTTGGGCAAAGAATGAATGGCCTTGAAAGAGAGTAACTAAATTATTTCTCAAAGTGGTGCTGGGTTAAGATCATCATCACAAATCACACTGTCTTCAACAGTAGTCTCTTCCTTCTGTAAGGAACACAAACCTGCAATTTTAAGGTCCTCCTTCAGACTGCTTTAGGCTCCCAGAGGTCCCAGCTCATTCTTCCAGAGTGTGGCAAGGCTGCGAGCCTGGAGTGGCTCGTTTGTGCCAATGCAGAAGCAGCTGAAGGAGCAAGCCATCACCTCTGTGTGGAGCAGAAGATTATTGCATAGTGACTCTCTTCCCAGTGCCAGAACTGTGGCTCACTGATATTGGCCTTTGGTTTTAAATTAAGGTGAAGATTATCCTTCTTGTCTTCATTAAACATAAAAAAATCAAATAAATCCGAAACCCATCCCTCAAACCAGCAGGGGTTTAAAGGCACAGGTGATTTAATGAGTCCATCTTTGCACTCTGGAAAGTTTTAGCATTGAAATCCCTGCTGCTGTTTGACACTGCTTTGAAGTCAGGTTCTCTTTTCCAGCCTGCCTGAACGCAACTCCAATCATAAAGAGGTTTCATTAGGAAGAATTGAAATGATGGTAACAATTTTCTGATTTGGTTTCTGCTTACAGTTGGTGGTTTTTTGACATTGGGACTGCTCAGCTCATGCCTTAGAGCCTTCTCATTAGAGAAGCACTGTCCTCTGTATACACAGAGTGAATTGAGCATTGCTGTAAATATTGTTTGCCAAGTGAAGTGTTTCTGGTAAATTCCCTCAGCTTATTGCATAGTCATGTACGGCTGGTCAAGAGAGATGATTCTCCCCCTCTGCTCCGCTCTGCTGAGACCCCACCTAGAGTACAGTGTCCAGTTCTGGAGCCCCTATTACAAGAAGAATCTGGAGGTGTTGGAAGGTGTCCAGAGAAGGGCCCCAAGGATGATCAGAGGGCTGGAGCTGCTCTGCTATGAGGACAGACTGAGAGAGTTGGGGCTGTTCAGTCTGGAGAAGAGAAGGATCCAGTTCTCCAAGGAGACCTTATCATGGCCTTCCAGTATCTGAAGGGGGCTACAAGAAAGCTGGGGAGGGACTTTTGAGGATGTCAGGGAGGGATAGGACTGGGGGGAATGGAGCAAAACTAGAAATGGGTGGATTCAGTTTGGATGTTAGAAAGAAGTTCTTCCCCTTGAGGGTAGTGAGACACTGGCACAGGTTACCCAGGGAGGTGGTGGAAGCCTCATCCCTGGAGGTTTTTAAGGCCAGGCTGGATGTGGCTCTGAGCAACCTGGTGTAGTGTGAGGTGTCCCTGGCCATGGCAGGTGGTTGGAACTGGATGATCCTTGAGGACCCTTCCAGCCCTGACAATTCTATGGTTCTATCAAACTCCACAGATGCACACCTTGTTCTTGTCTTTCAGAAGGAACTAACTAAATCTAAATTAGGGGTAGGCCTTCAGTCAACAGTCACTGGGGTTTTTTGAACCTGTGGCTTTTTTCTTCCAGCAGGTTGCACCGTGACTCAGGCACAAACATGATGCAACAGAAGTATAATGTGATGTGATATCAGCTTAGATCAGCTTAGAGTTGTGTGAATAGTTTCAGTTCATTCAGTTCATTAATTACTCACTGTCTGTTCATGGGTTGATAAAGGCTCTAGTGGTTTTCATCTTGCTGGTTGTTAAATGAAGGGGGAAAAAACAACCAAAAAAAACCCCCACAATAGGTAAGACTCTTCCTTCAGCTGGGTTCCTCTGCAGTCAGCACCTCGGCTATACACTGTACTTCCAGCTGGTGGTATTTGGAACATGTGAGTTAATTAGGAGAAAATTCTGCAGCTAGCAATGTAGATATTCTGGGATAAAAAACATTGCCCCAGGGGTGGGATGATATTTGAGTAGATTGATAGTGCTCTGAGTCTTCATCTGAATGAGATAATGCCATCAGCATGGCTTGCTGCTGTGGGGAATTGTCAGCTTTTTTTGGGTGGAAGGAGATCTGTGGAGGGGAACAGTGGAAATGAAGGGAAGATAATGATGATAAAAATTTCATTGATTTTAACATGGGATTTAAACATTCTTAAAGTACATAAAAACAGAGTATTTTTTTCTTGTGGAGCAGAAGGGAGGAAAATAAATACCCCATGTAGGCAAGCAGATTTAAGTCTACTAAATACTTCAGGGGAGCCTCTCTGAATGCCTAAGCCCCACCTGCCTCTTAGGTTCTGGTAAAAATCACACTGGACAGAGTTAGAAGCATCCTGCTTTATTCTGCTTTGGCAAAATGCATCTGCTAGTTCTGGTGTGCATGGAGAGGTCAGCATGGTAGTGAGAGGGAGGGATTTGCTGAGGACCACAGCCAGGCCAAGCTGAGGGATGTGCTTGTCCTGCCCTGGCCCTCATGTGCCCTCAGCTGGGGTGTCATCCCTCACCATGAAGCTGCTGTGCACAAGTACCTGGTTGCACAGGACGGTAGGCAGCTCTGTTTACTGCCCATGGGGGGCTGTGGCCAAGGCTGTGCCATGGTCACCCACCTCACTGTGCCCTGGAGCACATTGCTGGCCAGCTTCTGAGAGAAGCAGGGAATGGGTAAGGCAGGTTCATGAATTGTCTTTCTTGGACAGAAGGGTTGCATCTTCTCCATCGCTGCTGAGAGAATGTGAAGCAGGCTGGCCAGCAGGTTTTGAATCTGGCTTTTGGATCTGCTCCTTTACCTTTTATCTTTCTTTATCAGCTGGAATAAATCTGTAGAGTTTGCTGATTGCAGCATGTTTTTTGTCGGGCTGGAGTGGTGGACAGCACATTTTTAACCTTGCCTTCCACAGAGGTCTGGTGTCCTTTGACATTCACGTTGAGGAATGGCTGTGTGTTGCTAAACTCTGTTGTTCAGAGGCCCTCTGTTTTAAAATGCTTGTCAGTGCAGCTTGCTGTCATTTACACTGAGCCTTTACTGAGATCATTAAATGGGAAGTTTAAGATTAATTCTCTTTCAGGGCAAGAGGAGGAGGATAAATAACCAGTCCTGCTCCATGTTCATTCTTAATGACTCCAGCACAGCGTGAAAGAGTAAACAGTTTTGACAAAACATGTAATTGATTGTTTGGGTTGGACTGATCACTCAAAAATGTGGTGTGTCCTCATTCAGAAGATGCTCTGCAAGGTAAGAAGTGATACTGTTAGAAAACTGGCGATGGCAAGAGCTCGCCCTGTGACTCCCTTCGTGGCCAGGCTGGTGGCTGCTGAGAGTGCTGATGCTGCTCCAACCCTGTGCACCACAGCAGCTGCTGCTTCCTTTCCTTTGCTGCCCTTCTCATCCTCAGGGAATCAGTTCAGAGAACCAAACTAGCAGAAGTCAGACTACCAGATGTAAGAAAAATTGTAAGTGAAATGTTTTCTGCCAGTTTAGATCGCTGAATAGCTGTGTCATTAGCCCAGGCCAGGTGAACCCCAAGGCTGGCATAAAGGGATGGAATCTTGCATCCATGAGCTGCAAGCTGAATTCTTGACTATGGTGATGGGGCTAATAGAGAAGTTAATGGTGGTGTGGTTATCCATAGGCTTTCTGCAATCTCCAGCTGCCATATCTAGTTTGTGGGAAATGAAGACAGTTTTAAAGACATCCTGCTGCTTGCATCCTTGGATGCCCTGTGGGCATATTCATTCTCTTCACATCATGTCTAGATCTAACCTTGTCTTTTTCTGTTCCCTTTTCTTGTGTAAGTTTTTCTAAATGCTTCTCTTTCATCCTTTAACGCTGACTCTCTGTGCCTTCTTGATTACACTGTCAGAAGCATGAGTGATAAGCATATCAGCAGTATGTTAGAGATGAAGTAACTTGTATTTCCATATCTATGGAAGAGTGCTATGAAAATAAAGTACAGGAGGAGTGCATGAAAGGATAGTGAATGCACAGGCTTGAGAATTCCAGTATTCTGAGTGAAATTCATGCCATAGGAAGACATTCTGGGTGCATGAAACAAACAGAAGACTCATATAATGCTTTAGGATATCTTTAGGAATGCAGAAGGCTTTGAAAAGCTGAAATCAAGGCCAGGCCATTGATGTTACGGCTTTGTAATGCCAGTCGGGACTTTCTTGCGCTTAATTCATCCCTTTCCTTCCTCATCTCACAAAACCATCTCATAGAGACACCTGCAAAGGACCACAAAGAAAGACTGAACAATTGTCTGAGCAAGCCAATGGTTCCCATTAGGTGTTTAGATTATAGGCTGAGAAGGCCTTTTGACTATCCTTGGGAGCTCTCTGGGTGACGAGGGACTAAATAATATTTTGTTGTATTTTTGCAAAGTATTTTGTTTCACAGAACATTTGTGAGATGAAGGGAAAGGCACCCACACTGTGGTGATGGAGGGTAGGAAGTGATCAGTCAAGGGTTTGGATCAGTACAGTGAAAGATGACCAAGATCAAGGTCCTTGTGGTTGAATCAGGTGTGAAGAGCCCACTGGTTACCAAAACCTGACTGTATGGCTGGGGCTGGGTGCTAACTCTTTTGAATCTCTGGACCTTTCCTGCCTCAGAAGTGCTGACATCTCTGCCTTGGAAAGCAAAATAAATTACAGGGTTTTTGTCAAAAGGATTTGCTAAATGGTAAAAATAAATCTTCTGGAAGAGAAAGTTGAGACTAGAAACTGCTCTGAGCTTCCTCACCAGTCAGTGCATGCACATACATAGTTATTATCTTCATTATAGATAGTGATTGAATTCTGTGGCTGAAGTGTATGTTGATGCCTTAGGCAGAGGGTTGTCAAATAGCTGGGAAGGAAAGCTCCTGCTTATTGGAGGGCCACCGTCAGTGCCCTGCTGTTTGTAGCATCAGCATTTATGCCTGGGTAGCTGCATCATAATGTGGTGCACATTGCTTTGTACTTCCCAGTGTCGCTGCCTCCTCCTCTTTGCTGCATCCGTTCTTAAGGTTCAGGGCCATGGAGAGCGGTTGGATAAAATGATGAATATTAGACTAGAAGGGCTGAGAAGTACAATTAATCTATTTGTGTTTCCTTTTCTCTTCACTGGTGAGTTCACCTACTTGAGCTCTCATTGCTGTGTACATCTGGATTCCTCCTCCAGATGACAGAAAGTGTTTCCAAGTCCTCTTTTCCTCAGAAAACTGAGTCCCAGACTCAGGTCTCAGTTTTTGTTTTTTGCTTAGTTGCATTTGTTTCGGTCTCTCCCCCCACCCCCGAACACAGCAGAGTGCTGGGGGCACAGAGCACTGTGTGTGCTCATTTCCGAGTCATTTCCAGCTGGTCAACCTCCTTCTGAAAAGTAGATGCCAGAAGTTTTGCAGTGCAGTAAGTGCTTCAGTAGCATTATTTACAGCCACAAGCATCAACTTTCTCTGCCACCTTCCCATTGTGAAAGATGATTTTCTTGGATTTTGGATTTTGTGGTAGTTTGCCATTGAATCAGTCACCAGCTGTGACTATAAATTCCTTTAAGTCACAGCTTTTCAAATGCTTTCCATGTCCTTTGTGGGCAACCTATATACATTGTTTGGTTTGGTTTGGTTTTTTGAGCCTGTTTTATCAGTGACTGGTTTAACCACTGGAATCAATCTGGTCTGGTGTTACCTAGTACTGTTCCTTAAGAAGCCTTTGTCAGTGACATTGTTCATATTCCTCACTTTATCCTGCAGTTACTGACAGAATTTGAGTAAGAGTGGATTGAGACCAATGAAGTAGCCTTAGAAATGTCTTTAACTGCTGATAGTTTCTGATCTACAATTACTTTTTGGGGGGATAGGTCAGCCAGCTTTTAATCTATTTTCTTCTCCATTGCTTATGACCACTAATAATTGTTATTTGGAATGCCATGTAGAAGCAGTTCAAATGCCCAACAGTAACCTAAGGGTACTATTTTCCCAATAGTGTTGCCAACCATACTTGTACAGATACCAAGCTTATGCAAGAAGACTTTTTTTCCATACTACTGTGTTGATTTCCCTTAGTTATGCTACCATCCCTGAATTCTTTACTGATTACATATGTGGCAGCTTTTAAATTAACTTGCCCAGAATCAATAGCAGGGTAGCTGATCTATATACACCTATCTTGTCCTGCTTGCCCTCCTAAAATACTGGCAGAATAGCAGCTTTTTTTCAGATGGCTGCAGCTTCCTCCCAAGCCTGGGAGGCAGGATGGGATTATGGACAAATTCTTGTCACATCCTGCCACACCCTGCCAACAGCACCATCCCTGTGGAGGCAGTTTTAACATGTGCCCTGATTCATGCACACCTTGCAGACTAGTTATGAGAAGTACAGAAATCAGAAGGACAGACATGGAAAGGAAAATGGTTGTATTTAAAAACAAAAATTAATGTACTCCATGTCTAGTAGCAGTGTGTCTGTGAAGTGGTGAGATACACGCGCTGAGAACAGTCCATACACTTGCTAGTGGTGTGATGCTTCGTGCTCTCAATCTTACAAACCCAACAGCATCTCAAAAAATGTATGTGAAGCACTAAAAGATAGAGGATTGGAGAACGTCATACAGCCTTGCCCACTTACTTCTCAGTTGCTGGGGAGCTATTCTCTCTCAGGAGCAGAGAGTAAAAATAGGATGCATAAGGTGACATGGTAATGAGTGCGCTTGCACATGGGTAAGTGTAGAGTGATTTCTGTGATGGGAGAGGAAAGATGTGGAAATAGAGACAAGAAAATCTGTGTGCTTCGGTGCCAGCACATGTCTGTATATGGCTTGAGCAAAACGAATGCAGAGTTTGATGACTGGGAATTTGTCCTCCTTATAGCGAGTGCAGTTCTGAACTGGCCCATAACTGTCCAAGTGAGAAAAGGACATCTTGCCACCTCTGCTGTTGTGGCTTAAAGCACTTTTTCAATTAAATTATCATTAGGGTTACATCATGAAAGGTAGCAACACAATCTGTTTAAATATATCTTACAAAGCTCTTTCCATCAAGAGAAATCTCCCGTCTTCAGGTACCAGAGGTACAGGAATCAATCAGTCATGGACTCCAGGGAAGAACTCGGCCCTCCTGTAACTCAGTGCTAGGCATTCATTTGTGCCATATCTTGGCATGTATCTTTGTCTGTGCTAGGATTCTGTATTGGCATTACCCAAGGACTTTTGTGCAGCTCGTGCACCAGACTGTTACAGCTAGCACAGTAAGTACTCTGCATACCAGCATTCTCTGCTATTCTATTTGATATCATGTTTTCAGTTTACCTGGGGACCATTTGTGCCTGGAGGAAACGATTGACAAAGCAGGCACATTTCAAAAGCCTACAGTCAAAGGAGTAACAAGAAATATTGCTGAGCATAGTGAATAATTAGGAGTTAACTCAGTTTCTTATAGATTAGAAATATTTATTGCATGCTATTGAAAACTTTCTCTGAGATAATACTGCTTTCTCTGACACCTTTGTGGGACAAACAGACGGCTGTTTTGGGGTTTTTTCAGGCGAGGGCTATAATGGTCTCCATGTTACAGCTGAGGAAATGAGAGGCTTAGTGTTAGGAAACATTGCTATTCACAGTGTGTTTGGAAACACTCCTGCTTGTGCAGGCTTTCTTACCGGGTGAGAAGCTGGGAGCTTCACGAGGGTCTGCCAGCAACACTGAGATTTACACTCTTGTAAAGGAATAGACTTTGTCTTTCTCTTTTTCATTCTTTTCCCCTTGTTGCTTTCTTTTTCGTTTCTTGTTCCACCCTCTAGTCAGTAAGATAATGCTCCCTGTTTGGGAGAAGCACTGCCCAGTGACACAGGACTCTTCTCTACCAGGTGACCCAGAATTTCCCAGTGGAGTTGTGGTGGTATCTGTTGCCATTTTCATTCTGTGCTGCTCCAGCCTGCACGAACATGTCAAAGTTACAGGGATATGAATATGTGAGTAGGAGGTGGTTCCAGAGGTTGCTGTTCATGTATTTGTTCCTGCTGTGTAAAGTTGTCCATCAAAAGTGGAGAGATTTTTGCTAGACCTTCTCTTCCTGTATGGTATAGATGTGGTATGGTTTGGTTCTTCCTGTATCATTTTTCAGAGAGGCAAACTGCAAGCCACAGCCAAAGCAAATCAAAATCTCTGATTTTTCTGATGCAGAATGCCATTTCCAATTTTAGATAGCAAATGTTTAATTGCTGTGCATCACGCACTCACAGAAGAGGAAAGGTGGCATTTTTGTCTTAGAAAACAAGTGTTCATGAGGTCCAAGTTGCTGTTACAGTATGGTCCCTGTTGAGCAGGAACCACAGCTCCCTGCTATAGCGTTTGTGTGATCTCTTTGCATCTCTTTCTTCCCTGCCTCAGACTCTGCAGTGCTTTCTGCCCAGCCATCCAGCTCTTTCTCAGCAGTGTCTCTTGACCTTGTATTTTCCTCCTTCCTGGTTTGGATGTGTACCTGGAGAAATACTAAGTGACAGTGTTCATGTAAGCAGGAGTCAGCTGGCACCAGTGAGCATCCTCAGCGCCGCACATGTGGAGCTTTTCTGTTGCTGTTGTCAGAGCTGCTGATGGAGACGACAGGATGCCGTCAGCATGCAGCATGCTTCTTGTTCACAATTCAGCTGTGTTTATCTCTCACAAACACCCAGGTCTTTTGTGAAATCATGTAAGCTTAATTTGGAGCCTGTCACTGATCGTTCCCTCTGTTTGGTGTGAGCTGGTCTCTTGAGGTGGCTGGTGTCCTGGAGTGAAGAGATGGAAGAAAGAGATCTGCTAATTCTGCTGTTGCTTAGAGTCTCTGCCTTTGATACTGTCTCCAGAGACTGCACTGATCTCTTATTTTCAGTCGACAGTCTACATCCTCACTGAGGTTTTGATGAGAGATTCCTTTAAGGCATTTTGTACCGCGGAGGTTGTTTTTCCCGTGCGTGCGCAGCAGAAACTGCAAAACCCTTCACGGAACGAAATAAGGTTTTTCTTGTTTGAACCAAGTTCACAGTTGCTTAGGGTCTTTGTAAAATTACCAAGAAATAAATTATGTGAGTGGTTTAATTAACAGTAAGTTAAGATGAAAGGGGCCTGTTGTTTTTCTCTTAAAGTTGCACCAGGTTTTGTCATAGATCTCTGTGTATGCTGAAGAGTAACAACTAGCAGACCTCTCTACTTTTTGCTCAGCACAACCTTCAGTGAGCACTGGCATTAGGCATTTGATTCACATAGTAGAAGGGGAACCAGTGTGCTGCACTGAATTGCTGTCATTGCAGACTTCTACCTTTGCTTATGGATGAGGTCATGGGTGTTGAAAACTCCAATAAAGCTTTTTTCCCCCCAGCAATTTTAGAATTCTATGTTGTTGCAAGCTTGGGAAAATGCTGGCCTAGGGGTTTTTTACTTCTTTTTACCAGAAAGGTTTTCTTTCTCCAAAAACAGCAAATCAAAGGTGTGAGAGTATTTTTATTGACTATTTTTCAGATCATATCCTGATGAGAAAGGCTTGCAAGGTTTTGGTCACATGCAGGTAATTTTGTTAGCATTTTAAAGGAAAGTCCCAGTGTATTTGCCAGAAGTAAATCTCTGCTTTAGGATGTTGTCAAAGTTGCTTTTTTTCCCCCCTGGGATTTAATTTGAGGCCAAATGGAGGTGACTGCTCTGAAGAACCAAGTTTGTTGCTACTTCTCTTGTTAAATATTCTAGTAGAGACTCTTCAAATTTTTGTTTCCCAAAAAGCATGCTGTAGAGCTCAATCCTTTTCAATCTGGGAGCTGTTCTCTTTGCTGTATATGTAGGTACCATTTGGCCAGGCAGAGCTGTTGGCTCAGCTGTAGGCACAAAAGGGCAACACATAACCCACCGTCAGGTTTGCTCTGTGCTAATGAACTGCATGTCAGTCTGCAGCTATGGGTAACTCCATGGCAAAGCAAGCCAGCTTTCCTGACATCTCCACAGGGAAGCTGCCAAGAAGTTTGAGCTGTAAGGGGAACTGCATTGGTGCAGCAGTGCAGCCACTTCATCCTTGCTACAGGAAGTATCTCTGAAGTATGGTGCACGGATGTCCAGTCATTGTAGTTACTAAGTATTCAAAGCAGAGGATTAGGGATATCATAGAAGTGCAGACAGATGCCTCTAAAGATAGTATGGCTGTCAGGAGCATGCCAATATCATCCTGACAGAAATTGCAGTCTGGGCTATTAGATGAGCGATATGGCCTTACTCCAGTGCAGCTATAAAGACGTCTGTTGATTGAGCAGATCTCTTTTGGAGTTATTTGATTTTCTCCCTTATGTCTAAGACCAAATAATGATCATTCTAATGTGCTAATTAAATTTATTTATTGATCTAGCTTTTATTTGGAGAAGACAATCCAAACAAGAAGCATGAAGCATGAATTAAGGAGGCATGTGGGATAGCATGCCTATGGTTTGATACTTCAGCAACAGAGGAGAATGCACTCTGCCTAGGGTTTCATTTTAGACTAGTAGTAATGCGGATGAGTCCATTAATCTTCTTAACTATTCAAAATGAAAGATCAAGTATGATAACTTATTATTTATTCCTCTTCCAACATGTCTGTTTCATAAGATTTGCCATTAAAATTAAAATATAGGTGCTGTAACAGCTAATTTAAGAGAGTCTATGGCGTAGCTGTTCAATGCTGGATCATTTTTCACTGTTGAGTCAGGCAGGTTCCCTTCCATGTCTTTGTCCTGTGTGGATGAAGCAGTGCTGGATTTACAGTGAAAGGATGCCTGTGGTTATTTAGAAGAACCCAAGGGCGGGGTACAGCAGCAGGCAGTTGGGTAAGGCGCAGCGTGGTGTCAGTGAGCCACTGACAGCTGAAAAAGGCAACAGTTCATTCTCACTGTACAGTAGCTCTACTGAAACAAATGGGAGGAGTTGTTCCCATGCATAAATAAATTTCTACATTTACCATTTCTTTTTCATTTTTTTTTCAATAAACAACTGATGTTTATTTTTGCAGAGGGCCCACTGTTTGGTGCAGCAGTGAGACCAGAATTAGGTGCTTAGGCACTGTAATAGCTAACGTGCCTCCAGAAGGCTCCTGTATGTAATAAACTTTTACTAGGAGAGGGACAATAACAACTATTCATTTCATTTTCATGTGTATTACAGATTTGGCCCTAATCTTTCATTATGTACTTAAGCAAAATTATCCTTAAGGTTCTTGGAAACAAATCAAGAAACTAAAGGTAGACCCCATAGTAGATGTCTCTGCCCACACTATGCTTTAATATAACTCTCTGACTATTGATTGATGTATTTCACTGCACATGAATGTGCCAAATCCTATTCAGCAACACTGCTTGAAATACTATATGAACACATAGCTCCTGCTTTTAGAGCTCAACATTTAATCAGAGGAGACAGACAAACAGGAAGAGCAGAGGTAATGGAGAAGGGAAGTGCAGGGATAAGGTTTCCCTGCCTAGGGTAATGTGTGGAATTTGTGGCAGAGCAGGAAACAAAACCCAGGTGTCTTGAGCTCTGCTCTGGGACTGCCAGTTCCATGCAGGGCTTGGCATCACTCCGTGTCTCAGGAGGGACAGGACCCTGGGAGGGCCCTGGTTGGGCACCCTGTTGACAGTAGGGCCAGTTCTAAGATCACCCCAGGTTGCTTCTGACTTTTCTTGTCTAGCCCTGAACAAGGGCTAGATTTTCATGGCTGCTTTTGGGTGACTAGCTCTGCTGCCTGCCTGGCCATCTCCTGAAAACCTCTTCCCTGTCTTCAGCCAGAGCCTCTCTTCTTGCCACCTCTCCCTGCTCTAATCCGGCAAAGAAAGGATCATAAAGCACATCCATTATTTAATAGGCTGCTAAGGGTGGTGGCCAAAATCAGATCTGCAGTCTGGTAGGAAAAAATACCTTCACCAGGTATTTGGAAATCAAAACACAGTGGTGGATTTGAACAAGTTCCCATGTTCTCCAGGAAAAGCTCTTCCCAGTTTCCTTTTGGAGTGAACTGTTAGATGCTTTCCCCCCTCCTCCTGCCAGGTCATCTTACATTTCCTGTGAAGTGCTATTTCTTTACTGAATTTGCAAAGCAGAGGAAGGATTGTGTAAGATGCCTTTCACCTGCTGGGGGTTGCTTTGCTGGCATTAAGCAGGGTAGGTATTAATATTACTGGTATTTATATATAGCTCTGGCTTTAGATCTGCTTATCTGTTTCTTTAGCTGCCCTTTTATTCCAAATGGCTTTGTGTGGCACTTTTAGGGTGCTGTCATCCGGGGGGGTTCTTGTGCTGTTTATAAATTGTAAATATATGCAAATATTAAATATTGTGTATTTTGCACATATGCCTTGCATTTCATATTTCTAGAGTGCAGTTTTGCTTGTAAATAGAGCTTCATTTGCTTCCACTGAGCTAGTCTGGCAATTTTCTCTGTGCAGCAAGTTTTCTCTGGAGCAAAACTGGCATTTAACACGAAGGCTGTGAGTCCCCTTGGCATTTGAGCAAGCATGCAGCTGCCATGAGTGGTGCCTCCTCTCCAGCTGCACACTGCCAGGGTTACACATTTACCATCACTCAGCACAGCAACATTGAAAAAAAAAATCACTTGGCCAACACAGCAAAGGTAATGAGTGGCATGCAGCCTGGCCTCATATTTGTTTCACCTGTGAAACTGTTCACCATTTAAATTTAGACAAGGAAAAAGAGTAGCTGACGACCATTCCATTACCTGAAGTTAAATGTTTCACCTCTACATCACATTCTTGCTCTGGGAACAAGAAGTGATGAGTCCCAAGCCTCTTGGAGAGCTGAACTGCTGGGAGCTGACTCAGCTCATGGGACTGATGGGAGGCTTTTGAGACATTACTGAGGTGTGCACCAGGTCTGTACAGCAGCATTTGGGTTAGGCACAGTGCAGGATTCTGCATGAGAGATAGGCTTGACCCGAGGGCTTGTTTCCATGCAGATTTGTGTCTCCCAACCCAAGAAAAGATGAGACTAGTGCTGGCTCAGGGTGTCTCAGCTGTACAGAAACAGAATGTATCAGAGCCATGGTCTTAACTTCCCTTATCATTTTGCTCCAAACCTGAAGACACAGATTTTTGCACTCACTCTCTTTTCCTGCCTCACTTACAGATACTGCATTCCCACTGAGAAATGTGTCCACTCCTTCCTGCCTTGCTCTACCATAGCAGAGATTGCCCCAGTCCATTGCATGACGGAGGAGGCCAGAAAGGATGCTGCATGCTCCTCAGCTCTCCAATACACTTACTCCTCCTCCTTCAGCATTGTTGGCAGGAGCAGAAAGCCAGGCAACCTTGGGCCCTACTCAGCTGTAGGTACTGTTTGGACACTGCATCCCGCCAGTGCCCCCAGCATGTTTCACTGCATCCTGGGCTGGAGTGAGGAAACACATCTATAGATGTGGTGTTCATCCACACTTTTGCAGTGTTTCTCTTCATTTTCCCTTGCCCCTCTGTGAACTCCACTGGAAATTTTGTAATGAGGTAGCAGTCGTTAAGTACCTGCCTCCATTGCAAACGCGTAAAGAACCAACTTAATCCAAGAATGGACCTGGATGGAGTTGGCCAACAAGGAAGTCACTGCCACAGCTCTGGCTGTGCAAGCCAGGTCTTTCTCAAACTCTCTAACAGGGGTATCCTCCAAATCTGGGTCTCCTGGGTATGCCACTGTTTGTTTCCTTTCTGATTAGGAATGAACTGAATAAATCAGTTTAATGTTTTTGCTGCCAGGCTGCCATTTGTTGACATAACATTGTCAGTGGTGAGCAGCTTCAGGTCAAATTTGTTGCCTGGCTCCCCTAAGCCTGCAGCTGCTAAAAATAAACATTTTGTGCAGGTGGAGGCTTTAGCTGGTCTTGTGGTTTGGCTTAACTTGCAGAGTTTGGGATCTTTTCTGAGGTATGTAAAAGAATTACTTGGCAAGGCAAGTCAGTGCCTGAACATAAAGGAATTCCACCTGAAGAGCTCGAGCAGCTCTGACGAATCTTTTAGCCTGGCATCAACCTCCTGAACTTGACAGTGTCTGCTGTGTTGCTTTGTTTTCCAAGGTTTCAGTCATCCTGATGAAGTGTTGGCTGCTTCTCAGAAGTGTTTGTTGGGGTTGTGCTTGGTTTCATGGACAGATGGGTGGTCAGTCTGTTAGGATATTTACCCTGTACTCACGGCCCTGGTGCTGGAATGTGTGCCATGGCAGTGATCTTGGTAGCAGAAGAGCCACTTGACAGCAAACTTTGCAGTAAAGCAGGAAAACATAGCAACTGGAGGCAGGATTTGGAGGCAGAAGAATCATCCAGGCTGTCTCACACAGAAGCAGGAGGTTTGGGGGGAAATGGCTGAAAGGAGAGGAGAGATGGTGCCCACACCATCAAACTTTACCTACATTTCAGATACCCGTAGCACAGCCCTTGTGAAATAAGCACTGAAATTCTCTTTGTTGGAAAGAAAAACTTTTGCAAGCTTGCAAATGGAATTGCTCTTAGGCAGCTAATGTTTAAGCAAGGGTTAAAGGATTATACTTGTGGGCAATATTCCCATGCAAGACAATTGGTCTAAATTAGATGGATCAAATCTCACTTGCTGTTTCCTGATGGGGATGAACCATGAGCTTACGGAGACCAGAAACAAAAAGACGATAAATGGGTTGCCTTGTTCCCAGCGCTCCCCACCACTGAGCCAACAGCTCCTCATCCAGAGACACCTTTGCATATTGCAGTCCTGTGTCCCTAGGGAGCTGATCTGGGCCTCTGTGCTTCTTGTGCTGCACTTTCATACATTTCAGAAAGTGTCAGACCAAGTTTGCACCATTTCCATACAAGTGTGCTGGGTCAATATCCAAGACAAGCCTCTCACTTACAGCCGTGGCAGCCAGCTAGATAAGGGGGCATTGAAAAAGTTCCTGAGATTCCCTAGAATATAAAATGAATAAATAGAGGCATGCAGAAAGTTTCCAGCACTGTGCATCCAACATATTCAATTACAAATTAAAAAATAATAAATAAAAGGATGAAAGAAGGAAAGAAAGAAATCTTTTTTGTCTCTTCACTATAAAATGAAATTAAGAAGCTATGCACCTTTGAAAAGCAGGCTTAAAGAAAGTGCCTTCTAGAACATGGCTTTGATTCATTTGTGTCTGTGAAACTGGGCATTCAGTGTGAGATTTAATAGCTGGTTAAGAGAAAGAAAAAAAAATATTGTTATAAATACTTGAGATTTTATTTCCTTCTCCTTTGGCTGTGTTCAGGGAGCTTTCTCTCCTTGCTACCTGACTGTACACTGAATTTCATTGTTCAAAACCCCAGTCCAGCTGTTCCAGCTGTTAAAAATTCAAGCACATGCTGGATATTTTTCTTAACAATTCATTTGTATTTAGTTACCTTCTTTCAGTGCACATTAGCTAATGAACATCCAGGAGTGGAAATAAAAGCTTGTAATTACAGCTGCTTCCTTAGGTACTTGGCTTACCACATTTTTTTCTCAAAGGCTGTGTACTCCCAGGTATTTTATATGAATACTTTTCTAAAGTCTTAACCTCTCCATACTTTTTTTTTAGGCTTTAATACTTATCTCTACTTTCAGCTAGTATCTGATTGGCATCTCTCATTGTCTGTTTTTCTGTGGTTTGAAAAGACTTTGCTATGATAGTATAGCTTCTTAATTTAAGGAACTGTTAAAGTAGTGGTTAAAATAGCTTATTAATTTAGGGAACTCTTAAAGTTGTGTAGGAATTCCTATGCATAGCATTTAAAGCCTGAGGATTTAAATTTAGTGGTCTGTTGTGTTATTTTAAGATCTATTATGTGTTCTTCTGAAGCTGTAAAACATTGAGTTTGTTTTTCTCTCTTATTAAAAGCACAACAGATTTTATTGATCAATTCAGATCATGTTCTTTAACAGTTTCGAAGCGGGGTACTTATCTCCAGTGTATGAGAGCCATGTTGGTTCGTGGTGTCTTCTTTCCATGGTTATTGGTGTGTTTCACTGATAGTATTTGCTTCTCTAGCACTAGGAGCTGCTTCATCATCCTGTTGCCCTTCTTACCAGTACCAGCTACATTTACATGGCAAATAGGTTACTTAGGGGGAGTCCTTGGCCTTCTTCCCAACATACCTTGAGGCTGGTAGTGTGGAAGTGAGAGGGCAGCATATCTCAAGCAGATCTGCCTGTGCTGCTGGATACAGAGATGGATAGAAAATGCAAGTTGGGGCTTTTCTTAACAGCAATTAGTTTGCCCAGTGTAAGAATTGCTTCTCATTTGCTTCAGCAATGGTTGGAGTTAAGGGAAGAAAGGGCTTTAAAAGAGTTTTCTGAGTTTGGAGATGTTTTGATCGAGAGTCATGCCAAATATCCCTCACAAGGTTTGCATTACTTGTATAGCAAGGCCACAGAATTATCATCAGTCTTGAGCCTTGTCCTGCATCAATAGAAAGAGGAGGAAAGCACTCACTTGGTGCAGTTCCTACTGCAATTACCTAAATAATAGACTTCATACAGCCAGCAGAAAGAAAGAGCAAATACTTTCTGCACTACCTGTGACAGTGTGGAAAATATATTAGGATATGAGAGTGTAAAAAAGGCTGTGCAGGCTCAGACTGAGAGTCCGTCTGGCTCAGCAATCTGTCTTCACTCTGACCACAAGCAGACACCCAACAACAGGAATCAGAGGAATAGGTTTGTGTGTGATCCAAGTTTTAAGTCCTGGGAAATTACCACTGACAGTAAACATAGGGGAAGATTTCTGATGCTCAGCAAGTCCCTCTCAGAGCTGAAAGGGACAGGGTGCAGGGCAGGTGTCTTCCCTGCCTCCAGGCCCCTCTTCTAGAGTGATTTGGTCAAATAGTTACAATAGGGTTTTTCATTTTTTTAATCAGAAATCCCCACTGATGCTTAGAAAGATGTTTTTTGCAGCACTGTTGATGGTCATGCTACAAACATTAATGTAAACTGCTTTCTGCTTTCAGAAGCCATTCACCATGCTAATTAAATGTGCTTGGAACAGGTTTAATTAAGGTGCTGTTGAAAACTCTCATTGAAGCCAGGGACTCATGTGTGCTGGGGTGCCCCTGTGATAATAGCAGTAGTTCAGATGAATTAAAAGGAGAGGGCTCTGCCTGGTTCCTTATTTGACTCACTTGTTGAAGTAGGATTACTAGGGCTTCAATATTTATGGGCCAGTTTTTAGTATTGGTGCTGACCCTGCCAGATTTCAAAGCATTTGGTTTACTACATAGCAGCATGGCTCACTCCTTTAACCTTAAAGGTACACAAATGGAGGTGAGGACTGCTGGCTGAACAGGACAACAGCTTTTAAAAGGAAGGGTTGCTTGGTAGCTATTGTATCATAATAGAGGAGAACATATTAGAAACGTTTTCAGTGCAGATGAGCCACTTCCAGATGTGAATAAATATTTCTGCATTCCAGAGAAGCAGAGCTGTGGGTTGACCCCTGGCTCTGTGAACAAGCTGAATCAGCTCATGCTTTCTGAATAATGTCCAACCTGATGATACTACTGGGTAAGCTTCCCACCTTCCCTCCTGCTCTGTTTAATTTTTATGAATTACCTGGGAAAAAAAGAATAATTTAAAATACCAACATATTTTGTTTCGAGGTAATGTCTGGAAGGCCATTTCTGTCTGTGCTGTTGAATCCATTAAGATTATTAAAGCCGTGGCAGCTGGAAAGCAGAATGTAGCCTTATGTTTGCTCTCAAATGGCAAAAGCTTGTGGAGATGTAGACATTTTATTTCCTCCATATTTTATGGCATAAGGCAGTCATGTATTTTTAAGTCAGGTGTGCATGCACAGCCAATCCCTTCCCCTGGCCTGGTTCCCAGTCCCTGCTGGTGGCAACTGCTGGTGCTACAGGGCCCTCCTCTGAGCCAGTCCAGGTCATTCACCACATGGAGAACAGCCTCTGGTTTCATTGTCTGGAGTTGCCTCATGGAAAATGTCCCATGTGCATCAGGCTAGGATGTAGTAAGCAGAACAATGTGTAGCATGTTACGGAGTCTCCTTCTCTGGAGACTTTCAAGACCCATCTGGATGCATTCCTGTGCTAGATTCTATGGTCCTGCTCTGGAGGGGGGGGTGGACTCAATGATATTTGGAGGTCCTTTCCAACCCCTAACATCCTGTGATCCTGCGAGATGAAGGTGTGGGGAGCAGTAGATGAGAAGAGCATCTCACCCTATTCTCTAAACTGCACCCATCAAGTGCTTCCCCTTTTTTTTTCCCCCCTCCCCTTCTTTCTTTTCTCTACTTTTCCTACAAAATGCATGACATAGAGTAAGCAATTTCCTTCTGCAACAAGTTTGATAGGAAGATTCTCTGTTCCTCAGTGTGACCGTGGTGACAGACCTGGGCTCAGTTGTGTTTTGTGGAACCGTATCTACAACAGAAGTGGCCTTTGGGCAGGCTTCGCTCAAGGTTGTAGCATTTACACGTAGTTGCTACTTCAATAATGCAGGAAACATGGGCTCAACTTTAAGCAGTTAGTACAGAACTGCTGTTAAAACACAGAACAGGAGAAGAATGCCAAGTTACTGGCCAGTAACCATGCAAACAGAAACATGTTATGAAATGTAAAGGTGACAGCTGCTTGGAGTGGGCAAGCTGTGTTAGCAGCATTAAGGAGATATATGTATGTCATTTCTTTATTCATGCCTGTATTGCATGGAAACAACCTGAATCCACAAGCATTGCAAAAGTGATTGTGGAAAATGGGCAATCCCAGTGCAGAAGCTTTGGTGCCCCATAAGTGAGAAAGCAAAAAGCTAAGTCAGAAATTGCAGCTGTAGCTCTTGGCTTTGTGGGCTCAGTGTCGGGTCTGGAAGGCAGAAGTCCTGTTCCATTTTTAATGGACTTTTTGTAGGATCTTAAGTCACCCAGCCTGGAATATAGATTATACTTTCTCTCGCTTTTCTGTATCTTAAAATGGAGATTCCACTTCTTAGACATTTTACTTTGAGGCTATTGCAATCATTCTGTTTGAAACCAACCAGCTGAAGGCGAAGTGGAAGTGTGAAACGGTCCCTATGTTCCGTGTTACTCTCTTCATCTGATGTGAGCCCAATTCTGCCAGGAACAATTGATTCATCCTTGTTAATCTCTGGTTTGCCACAAATAACAACATTTTATTCTGAAAAGGCAGAGACATCCAATTGCTCCTAAAATATTCTGCCTTTTCAAGAAGCTGAGTTTGCTTCTACCCGAAATCCTGTTGTCCCCTCCTACCCTTCTCCTTTCCCGGGCCCCGCTCTCACTGTCATGGCAAGGAAATGACACTCTGTCTCATGCAGCTCGCATTCTTGAATTCACTGCCTGACTGATTAGGTAAGGACAGCCTCAGCCAAAGTACTGGTCATGGAGCTCTCTTGCTAGACAGCTTGCTCAGAAACACTTCAGAAGAAAGGAGAGGGGGAAGAAACCCACTTGCCAGTTTAAGGACAGAGCTTGTTTACTGTTGAAATTTAAGCAGTCAGCAAAAGAGACAGCATCTGCAAAGCTGAATTTGCATTTATAGTACAAATGTGAAAAATTAACTCGACCATGAGTGTGTCCTTAAAGAGATTATAAATCCACTCTCTTGACTGGTCTGCAGTGCAGTGTTTTGACTGTTCTATCTAGATGTGTGGCACTTTAAAGTACGGCGTATGGCACACTTGGAGAGGCACCAATGTAAAGATTTTGCAGTCGGTGTAATTTTACGGTGAGAGACTCTGTAATGAGAGCACTCCTGCTAGTACCAGAATGCTGTGTTGTTTTATTTGATATCTGTAAAGTTTGGCATGTGGTGGGTTAATAATTAGATACTCTTTGTGTATAGTTCAAGTGAAGGCCACCAGCTATGACTTCACTTTGGCTGGGGTTTCCCTGTAATCCATTTAGCAAATTAAAGAGATTACTTTGATTGGTGCCATTATCTCCTATTCTCTTGCGGTTGAACCACTTAACCTGTGCTTAATTGAAAGAGATAGAGAGGGTACAGTAACAAATACAATCAAATGAAAGGGGCAATAGGATCTGTAGGCCAAACAAATGATCAGCACTAGGCTAACAATAGCAGATTAGAGGTGAGATCAATTAATTAGAAGCTATTGTAGGCGTTGGGTGGCTGCCAAGCTTTCTAATAGCCTAAGCCATCATGCTGTTCTGTTTAGGAGGATTTTAATGACTGGTATTTGATGTGGTTATTCCAATGATTACCTATTTTAATAATTACTTCATTAGAATATAAAAATGTATTACTCTGCAAGCTCTGTGGGAAAGGCAGTTTTATTAACTCTGTACCTAGATCCAGGGGAGTGCACCTACGGGTGCAGGTCATGCCGTGCCACTTCCCCAGGCTGAAGCTGCTGGCTTCAGATGCCACTGACCACCATGGGGACCTCCAGCCTCACACCAAGAGGCATGGGCCACGCCTGGGAATACTGTCAGAAGTGCTGCCTGCAGACCTTCTGCTGCTGGGCGCTTTGAAGAACAGATCACGAGCTCTTGTTCCCTGTGGTGCTGTTGGGGTTCTTGGATGTGTTCTTGACCCTGATTGACACCTGAGGTTCCAGGAGATGTTGATGGGCAGCCCTGGTGAGCCCAAGCTGCACCGGCTCCTGTATTGACTGGGGTAGAAGTAGTGTCTGGTACAAGTAGGGCAGTGGGCATTGATGTCATCAGTTTTCTGGGGAAATGAAGAGGAACTTCCTCATCTGCTGCAGAAGCATTAGGTACATCCAGTTGGGAGACCTGGGGTGCTCTGGTCTAACCTTCTGCCTGCCTGCTGGTACAATCTAGCTGCATGCATGGTGTATGTGTGAGTGATGAAAGCTGACAAAGAGCTAGTGTTGAAATACTTGAATGTTATGATTTATTAGTACTCATGCATTCTGGCACAGGATGGTTGGTATCTAGCATGTCTTTTGTTTGTAGTAGGAAACAATTTTTTAATGGACCTTCAGTGAGTCACTGAATTTGGTTTCAAAGGCATTTAAGGTTGTGAGCTTGAAAAGTTTGCAAACAGCAAGGAAATTACTGTAAAATCTTTAAAAAAAACAAAAAAAAAAAAGCTTGACTGATAAATACTTCTAAATCCACATGTGTGATAAACATGGTGGTGGCAGGCAGATTTGCATATTGCTCTGTGTGGTCTTCCAGCATCTTAAGGTGGCCACAAGAAAGCTGGGGAGGGACATTTTAGGGTGTCAGGGAGTGATAGGACTGGGGGGATGGAGCAAAACTAGAAATGGGGATATTCAGACTGGATATTAGGAAGAATTTCTTCCCCATCAGGGTGGTGAGAGACTGGCACAGGTTGCCCAGGGAGGTGGTGGAAGCCTCATCCCTGGATGTTTGTAAGGCCAGGCTGGATGTGGCTGTGAGCAACCTGCTGTATTGTGAGGTGTCCCTGCCCATGGCAGTGGGGTTGTAACTGGATGATCCTTGAGGTCCCTTCCAGCCCTGACAATTCTGTGGTTCTGTGGTTCTAAAGGTAATTTTTTGCCACATGCTGCAGAATGCAAATATTGCCTCTGAAAGTGCATAACCTACTGCAGCAGCAATATTTGGATGCACAGAGCAGAATTTGCCTAAATGCTTAAAACACATCAGCTTTACACCACACCTGTTTTGTTCCACCTTGGGTGAATTGGAAAGAGAGGAATTTACCAAGGCATAGACATGACTTAGGAACAGGATTTCATCAAACCATTTTGCAAAATGTTTCTGGCTGGCATAAATGATAGTTTTATCTGGATGGAAACTGTGATGAGAAATAAACCCACAGTTTTATTACAACTTAGTTTGTGTTTATATGTCTGCAAAATGGTAAACTGGGTTCTTGTTTTGCATGTGTGCGTGGCTAGAGTTTGCTGTGAAATGGGATGCCAAATGCTTGGGGGATTAGCATGCTAAGAAAACCTATAGTAAAATGATAGCAAGTGCTGCTCTGAATTTGGGCAATGCAGGGTGGCAGGTGTACCCAGAGAGAAAGAAGAGAGCATACTCTCTAGGAAATAGGAATTCTGGTCACATAACCTTGTAATAATGAAGAAAATGAGAGTGGTGTTTTGGTAGTGCTTGGCAAGGCTGCGTGTTTGGGTTTGTGAGTAACCTCTGGGTGTTTTCCAAATGATACTCCTCCAGCCGTCCTGTGCCATTGGCCATCTCTGGTCCTGAATAGAGGCATGTAAAATGCACATGCTTATGGTAGAGTAAAATAGTTTTTTATTTAGTGTGGCTGAACGTATTCTGACTTCAGGACAGATCAGTTTTTCCACAGTGTGGGTGAAGTCACAATGTTTATCCCAAACCGCTTGCTCCATCCTTTTAAGGGAGGAATCCAGCCAGTAAGAGGGTTGGTACCACTGGAAGGCAGAGACACTAAGCTGGCTGGTGGTGCACTAAACGCACATACTGAGTTAGACTATTGAAAGTAGTAAGCAATCAAACCTAATCTTAAATCTGGTACTGAAGTTTTCTTCTCTATTTGGCACCAGCTGTATCAGGTTTTTTGCAGTACAAGACCACTCAGGTTTTAATACAAATATTTTTCATAACTAACATCTCTGTTTCTAAGATAATAGGGCTGAAAAAACACCCTCCACACATTCTGCAAATGACTACTTTGGGAGAACAGGATTGGATGATGCAATTTCATTTAAATGAGTAGTAGGTTCAACTGGCATCAGAGCTAAATATCCTCTTACAGCAAGGGATACTAAGCCCTCAGGGCAGGACTCAGGTCATTAGCAGGTCAGTTTAGGAAAGCATATACTATTGCTGCCTCCATTGGTACTGCTCTGAAGGTAAGCACAAGACTCCAGTTTCCATCGTTACCAGGAACATTCACAGGCTGTGACAGCAGCTTAACAATTGTAAAAGTACATTTCTGAGTTTAAAAGCCTAGAGGCTTTATCAGTGATGGAAAATGTAATGGTTTTGGTGGGTTTATGAAGAAATGCCTAAATAAAATCCTTTGTGCACCATTAGAATTTTATATGCAAATATCTGCATACTTTAAGAGAAGTGCATGTATGAAAAACAAATCACACACATGGCACTGGTAATTTTAAGGTTTATTAGCATACATTTAAGATGGCCACAGTCTGAGATTACTCTCTAAAAGGACAAGTACTCTGACCATACCAACTGTATGCCAATAAACTCGTTATACAACACCATCCCGTGTTCATTTATATGCCATATGGGTTCTAGGAAAGCTATTTAAGAATATCTTGGAGAGGTTTAAGTTTCATTTTAACTTCTTTCTCAAGATCCTCCTCCTGCAAAGTGAGGAGGTAGACTTATTAAATAGCAAAACACTTTTAGAAATCACATGAGAACTTTTCTCTTGAAAAGGCTGATGGTAAAACTCTCAGGTTTTAACTGGTGGGTTCACTGAGCCCTTGGTGCTTGCTTGTGCAGCTGATGTCAGGAGTTTCACTTTCAGGGCAAAGAAGAATTTGGATTCTCAAAGCTGGCACTGTCTGCACAGAGCAGGGAGAAGATGACCTCTTCCCTTGCTGCTTTTTGTGGAATACAATGTGCAGCCATTGAAAGAATCTTAACTACACTGAAATGGAGAAGGACCTAAAGTCACCAGGCAGAATAGAGAGGATGTGTACAATGACCTCATTTATTACATGATGCAGCACTGCCCTGTCGTATTTGCATACACACACACATACCATGTGTATGTATATTGAACACCAAAATCTAAGAATGCCAGAAGGTAGACATCATATCTGCATGAAGTGTTAATTATCTGTACTGTTTAGGATCTTTCTGTTATTAGGCATATTTCAGATCATCTTGAGTGCAATCACACAGCACTTTCAGGATGGCCAAGGGATCAGGCCCAGCCAGCATGGATTTAGGAGGGGCAGGTCCTGCCAGACCAACCTGATCTCCTTCTGTGCCCAGGTGACCACCTGGTGGATGTGGGGCAGGCTGTGGATGTAGTCTGCCTGGACTTCAGCAAGGCCCTTTGACACTGTCCCCTACAGCAAACTCCTGGCCAAGCTGTCAGCCCCTGGCTTGGACAGCAGCACTCTGAGCTGGGTTAGGAACTGGCTGGAGGCTGAGCCCAGAGAGTGGTGGTGAATGGTGCCACATCCAGCTGGCAGCCAGGCACCAGTGGTGTGCCCCAGGGATCAGTGCTGGGCCCCATCCTGTTCAATATCTTTATCGATGATCTGGATGAGGGGATTGAGTCCACCATTATTACGTTTGCAGATGACACCAAGCTTGGGGCAGGAGTTGATCTGTTAGAGGGTAGGAGAGCTCTGCAGAGAGACCTTGCCAGGCTGGACAGATGGGCAGAGACATTGAACACATCCAAGTGCTGGGTTCTACACATTGGCCACAACAACCCCATGCAGTGCTACAGGCTGGGGGCAGAGTGGCTGAGAGCAGCCAGGCAGAGAGGGACCTGGGGGTGCTGGTTGATAGTAGGCTGAACATGAGCCAGCAGTGTGCCCAGGTGGCCAAGAAAAGACAATGGCATCCTGGCCTGCAGCAGGAATAGTGTGGCCAGCAGGAGCAGGGAAGTCATTCTGCCCTGTGCTCAGCACTGGTTAGGCCACACCTTGAGTCCTGTGTCCAGTTCTGGGCCCTCAGTTCAAGAAAGATGTTGAGATGCTATAAGGTGTCCAGAGAAGGCCAACAAAGCTGGGGAGGGGTCTGGAGCCCTGTCAGGAGAGGCTGAGGGAGCTGAGGGTGTTTAGCCTGGAGAAGAGGAGGCTCAGGGGAGACCTCATTGCTGTCTGCAACTACCTGAAAAGAGGTTGTAACCAGGTGGGGGTTGGTCTCTTCTCTAAAGCAACCAGTGACAGGAGAGGACACAATCTCAAGCTGCACCAGGGGAGGTTTGGGCTGGATATGAGGAAGAAGTCCTTCACAGAGAGATGGACCATTGGACTCGGCTGCCTGGGGAGGTGGTGGAGTCACCATCCCTGGAAGTGTTTAAAAAGAGACTGGATGAGGCACTCAGTGCCATGGTTTAGTTATTAGATGCTGTTGTTGGGTGACAGGTTGGACTTGATAATCTCAAAGGACTTTTCTAACCTGGTTAATTCTGTGATTCTGTATCCTCAGGAATAGAGACTGTACGTTTAACTCTTGTGCTCTGCTGTCTGTGTGTCAGGCTTTATGTGATCCCACGTGCCCTCAGCAGCTCCTCCGGGAGATGCGGGTGTGCGCGCCTGTGCACAGGCGTGCTGTCTGCAAAGTGATTCTTATAGCAGCATTTCTTCTGATTTTGGTTTGGTTTTTTCTTCCTCCCTACTGACCTCTCCAGTCAGAAGGTGTGTATTGGAGAGACAGAAATTTATGGTATGGTGTAGGAGGTTGGTTTGTTTGGGTTTGGGGTTTTTGTTGTAGTTGGTTTGGGGTGGGTTTTTTCTTTTGTTTACTTTTGTTGTTTTGTTGTTTAGTGGTTTTTTTGTTGTTCATAAATCTGTTAGTAGGCTAGGTTGAAATCTTGCCCTGTGGACATCAGTGACAAATATCCCATTACTTCAGCAAGGACAGGATTTCAGTCTTTGTGCTTTTTATGTTTATAGGACACATGGAAAAGCCAAGTTTAGCACTAAAAACATATGCAAGGCCTAATAAGTTTCTGTCTAGTCTGCATGACAGACACTGTAATACTGTTTTAATGGTCAAATATGCCTTCATTATGTTTTGGAGTTAAAGTAGGAGATGGTCAAAATACTGCCAGTGACTTTAATGTAAAAAGTAAACAACAGGAAGTACAATAAATGTGTCAAGAAGAGGCCTGAGACAGGGTTCAACAGCAAAGTGCAGTGGATTTTATCACCCCTGCTTTTTTTAGGAGTCACTGCATGTAAAGTATTTGAAGATACTCGGAGCAGAATGTCCAGAGCCAACCCCTGTATTTCTTGTTCCAAGTCTCTGCTGAGCATTCTTAGTTCTTTTTCTGTCCCTTGAATTAAAATCCTGTTAATCCACATAAAATATAAATCCAAGATGTATTTCAGTTAAATCTGCGTGTGCTGGGTGATATACAACAGGTGGAGTCTGTTTGCTGAATAATTACTGGGGTGCAAACAGTGGAGAGCTTTACAGAGAAGTCATCTCTCTTCATCACAGCTCTGGTGTTAGAACTCTGTTACCAATCAGCACAAGTCCAGAAGACTGGCAACGAAATAACTTGGAGGCCCTTCTCCAAAAGCCACGTGTTGAAACAAAAACTTGCTATCCTTTCAGTTGTCTTCATTCTCCCTGGTTAAAGCATGAGCAAGTTTTTTCAGCTTTCTTCTCTGACAGCGAGGCAGAAGGGGAAGATCATTACAGAAAAAGCTGAATTGTGGGTGCCTGACTTCAGACCTCCTCCTGCCCATGCCTCCATCCTGCCTTCTCAAACTCAGTGGAAAAGCTCCTCCTCACTTGTTTCAGCTGTCCAGGATCAGGCCAGCCTCAACCTCTGAGCCATGTGCCTCCAGAGAGACATCTGCATTTCAACCCCCTACAGCCATAGCAAGAGAGAACTTTTTCTGCTCTTACAACTTTTAACGCCATGTATGAATTTCACCTCTGTGCTCTTTGATAAGAACTGGATTAAGCTGCATTTGCCCATGAAAGTTATTCTGCCCACAGCTATCTTGTGCCATGCTCATGCCTTCCCAGTGATTACTCGATGTTTGTCTTCCCTCAACAACCTCTTCATTCTGCAGACTGAGATCAGTCTTTCCTCCTAACAACTTCCCACAGCAGCTTAAATTTTTTGAGGTTTTTTTTTGTTGGTTTGGTTTGTTGGTTTTTTAATTGCAGCCAAGTGCTACTTGATTTTGTCCAAGTGAGCATGGTGAATGTGATGGTTTTGTGCAGGGCAGAGCGGTCAGGCTCCCACTTCTCCCTGCAAGAGGTGGGAATTGCTTGTGAAGGAGCATGGGCTGTGCTCAGAGAGATGTATTAAGAAGAGGGCACCAGGGGTACCCCTATGGTAAGCTGTGAGAATGGCCTTCCCCAAGCACCGTGTCTTCTCACGTGACTTCTGTAAAACAGGAGAGCTGTAATGCTTTCATTTCTTATTTTACTTGGCCCCCATTGTCTATTTATGTAAAACTTTTAATAGTGTGGTGCTAACAACATAAAAGATGCCTTCTGTCAAAATTATTTCTTTAATCAAATGATTTCAGATTCCTTTCTGATAAGGTAGGCCAGTGGAAATTTCTTCTTGAATCAAGGAGTTGAGTAAGGATAATTAGATACATTTTTTTCCATGTTAAATACAGTGAGAATCATATTTCTGGTTGCTTTTTTTTAATCTTTTGCTCTTTTATATATTTGCTACTGTATCTGATAATGCCAAGAAGCAGCTATGGAAAGGCTGGCATCCTAGATACTGGTTTGGTTTTGCCCTGAAGCCATTTAAATTTGCCATGCTCCTCAGAGAAGTTGCTGTTTGGAGCGTCAGATGGGTTGTGAATTGTGGTGCCTTTCCCAGGATTACAGTGTTCACATAGCTGTGTCACTAGAGTTTAGGCAGAAGACCTGATTATATGAAAGAGCATTTCTCAGTCTGAAGGCTTGAATTACCTGTGACCTGCTGAGACACCAAAGTTTTCCTCCTGCCTCCAGCATGACTGGTGTTGTTTCTCACTCACACTCTCCAGGGTACTTGTGATTCATGGCAGAGGGGTTCTTTTTCATGATTCTAGTATTTTTTTTAACTTAACACTCCCTTGCACGCATTAGTGTCAGCATTGCTCTTGCAGAAGTTCTGCCTTGTGAATGTGTTTTATACTTCACAAATAGACAATGACCCTGCAGAGCTGAGATCTGCTGGAATGCTGCTCACCAGTAATTATCTGCTGAATAAGAAGTGGAACAGTGACAAAACCTAACAGCTGAAGCAGCTTCCTGCAGTAAGATTTTTCAGAGTTTAAAATATTTGTGGGCAAAGGTAGTGTAATAACTCTGCTATACTTCTGATAAAGTCTTGGAAAGCCTTAAATCTGATCTTCCAGTTTAATGGATGTGGTCTGTTTGTGCAGTGGATTTTACCTACTGTAGCCCCATGTCCTCGGAGTACAGCTAGGAAAACTTGTGAGATTGTTAAATGGGAGCTTCACCTGCCAGTCTGTACTGCAAGATCTCTATAGCAACCAAACATAAATCAAGAAAATGGCCCCTTTTGTAAGTTGGTTAATAGGCACAACATGCTTCCTTAGAAAATCCAACTATTCTTTCAATAGACTTTGATTGAAAGTCAGCCTTTTCTACAGACACATTCACATTCACATCTAGTAGCAGCTTGTATGGCTGTCCAATGTCTAATTTATTATCCTTTAAAGATTGGGCAAAGAAAAAATGGTTCTTGGAACAATGTTTACATTCAGAGGCATAAGCACAGTGCCACAAAAGAGCATCCTTTTGTTTTGAACCCAGAATATTAATCTTTAACCTACTACTTATTTCAGTTCCCCCTGCTTTTATTTGGTTAGCCACATTCTTCTCTTGTAATTGAAATCTTAACGATTTAATATCTTATTTATTAGCAGTGGTGGGAGAACAGATCTCTTTGCTGCTGGTTTTCCTAAATCTTGATGTGTGCCGATACATTCCTCAGGCTCTTCCGCTGGTTCTGGGAGCTGCTTCTGCTCCTGAATACGTTTCTGATGGAGAGGCAGATGGTTTGGCTGCTCGTGCTTCTGACAGAAAATTCTGCTATGTAAACTGGGCTCTCCTAGTAATCTTCCTACTTCATTTATTGCAATCATGTGTTGGAAATATTTGTAACAGATGCATCATGTTAGGCCTCCTGTAAATGCCCAAGGAAAATATGCAAGTGCTATACAGTAGAGAAGGTGTTAGACACCGTGGTGTTTTTATAACAAAAAGGTAGATTTTTCTTCAAAGGATGAGGAGGACTTTGCAGTTCCTCTTTTCTTTCTGACCAGGGGGCGGGGAGAAGAGAAAAATAAGAAGAAACATCTGGTTCAGACATATAGCAAGAGAGATTAACCCATTTACATTCAACTGTGACTGAAGGATGGGGAAAACGGTTTCCAGCAAGTGGACAAATTAAACTCATTCAGTTCGGTGCTGGCAATTGCATCAGAAATGCTGTGGCAGGAAACTCCTGCAGAGCAATGTCCCAACAGTCTGTGTCCCTGAGGGGTAGGAGTGGGGACACACATCTTCCCTGGATATCCACTTTTCAGTTGCAGAGAGGGGAGTGGAGCAGGGCACTTCAGGTGCCTCAGCCCAGGCCGTTTTGGGAGTGAGGAGATTTAAAAATAATTTTACAAAAAGTACCCTGCAAAAGCCACCTGTGAACTTTTCCAGTAAAATCCTGGAAGGAGGCCTTAGGATTCTTCTGAGAAAAAAAATAATTAAGATCTTCTTTCCTTGGAAAGTGTACCAGAGATTCACAAGTGGGTGCCAGGTGATCTATGCATGCACGTACACGTGCAGCTGGGCGTGCCTGTGCACAGCACACACACAGATTGGTGTTCATGTGCTCACAAGAAGCTCACTGCTGCCTGCTTTAGATGGAAGCCCAACAAAGACTGCATGTGAAGTTGTTATCTTGTTGGTGCTGTGTTCAGTACCCCTTTCACTTTGGGAGTTAGTGTGGGGTGTTATTTGGTGGCTCCTGTGGCCAATGGTGCCAGCAGGTGCATCCTCAGTGCTGTGCCAAGAAGTGCCAGAGTAATTTTCATGCAAAAAGTTGGTATATGTTTTACTTCATTGCGGATGCAGTATATGCCCTGGATGTCCTTAATGCTGTTAACCACATCAGGAATATCACAGCAGACTCAGTCACATGCTCCTCATGCTGTAGCTGGTGAAACACTGCAACCTGCAATCCTTTCTCCTCTCAGAAGCCTGTAAAAATAGAGAAACACTGCTCATGTTGTGTCACGTTCAAAATGGGAACGCAGGTAGTCTGCTTCAGAGTAGTAGACACAGCAGGGATGTTTCCTAGCATGCTGAGGGAGTTTTCAGTTCACCTCTGCTCTCATTTCGGCTCTGGTAGCCTACCTGGTGCCCACTGTGGTGTTTGTTGTGTACTTTCAAAAACCAGCACAGAAACAAAAGCCTACCACAAAAAGAAAAAAAATCCCACGTTTTCCAGAGGTGGCCACAATCTTGAGAACCTGGTCAAGTGTGTCTGTCTGCACACACAAGAGCTGAATATTAGCACACACACCTTCGCTATACCTACGCAGTCTCTTGCGAGGACAGATACTGCAGACCTATACACGTTAGGGCAACAAGCTCCTGGCATGAAACTCCATTAAATCAGCAGTTGACACATTCTGCATTTGTTTCTGCCTTTTGTTTTGCCCTGTGGAGAGTGTTGTACAGCAGTCTAATTTCAAGTTGACAAAAATACGGATAAACTGTGACAAGGTTTGCGTGGAAGGGAATAGGTCATGCCCTTTTCACCGCTCTTGAGCAGAGGGAAATGCTCCTGGGCATGACCGCTCTGTGGGTGCCCAGGAATAGTCTGCAACCTAATACACAGGTTTTAATCTATTAGGAACTGACATCTTGTTTTATTAGTGGTAATGACATAATTTTCTCCAGCTTTTCCAACTACTTTCTTCTGTGCTGCTAACATTATCTTAATCTCATCTGGGCATAAGAGCAGTGTCCCCAAATAAGAAGATGATGTGAAAAATGGGGTTTGCAAGCAAAGCACAACCATAAAGCATTTCTGTTTTCTTTTGTACTTCTGAAGCCTCCTAGTGAAAGTGATATCTTTTTTACCTAATTTTTTTTTAATGTTCCAGTCTAGTCCCACATGTGGGATTAATTAGACATGACAAATGGCTACGTGGAAACTCATCTCTTTCTGGGAGGTTGTTTTCTGATGTTGTCATCCCATTATTTCCACTTTTCAGTTGCTTGTTTGAATGACTGATGGACTCAATCGCTTCTTGTGTTTGATAGGCAAATACAGCACTCCACTCTGCTAGTGTGTGTATGTGTGCTCCTACAATAAACATTCATTTTTAATTTACTCTATTTACCTTGAGAGACTGCCAAGAAGTGATTCAGATATTCCCGCACAAAGGGGTTTTCTATTGTGATACAGGACAAAGGAGTGTTGAGCATATGCTCTTTCTTCAAAGCAAACAGAATATTATGTGTTTGTGCAGCTACGAGAGGGCTGCTTTTTCTATGCAAACACTTGCCTGATTTTGTTTCTCGCACAGCCTACTGAATCTTTTATTGCCCTGTTTCAAAAGCGAAGTTTCACTGTACGGTGACAAAGGATTTCAGCACGTGGTTCCGGTGCCGCTGCGCTCCACATGCTGCTGTACAGTGACTGTTTCAAGTTCCATCCATCTCATGCTGCCAGCAGCTTGCTTTGGAGTAAAGGCTTTCCAAAGGGACTAACTGATCGATGCAAAGCATTTTACAGCCTTGTTTGGTCCTGGGACAGCCGTGCCCTGTATGCATTGCTGTTGCTTCAGGGGATGGTGGCGACCTTGATGACTGCCTTTTGCTTTTGGGAAAAGGCTGCCTAGCTAAGTAATGCAGCTTAAAGTTGCTGGGCCTGCAGTGGCACTTGGGAAAGAGATGCAGCTTTAGGAATGCTGGCAGAGCAAAATTGGTCAGAATCCTTCTGAAGGTTGGAAGAGAGCTGTCACTTGCCCTCCTGTCAACAGTGGTCCTGTGCTAGTTTACTGTGGAGTCTATCAGGTGGCTTGGACCCAAATTCTGTTTTCTGTCCAGGGTGGATTTTGAACTTTTACCTCTGAAACCTTTCTTCTTTCTGAAAACTATTCTGGACTGAATTTCCTCAGGCACTGTGATTTTTCTGAGTGATGGGCATTCAAGGGACATAAGTTTGAAGATGTGTTTGAGAAGAGCTTTTTCAGGTTGGAACGTTAAGCCCCTGGATGCAGAGAGCAGTTGTGCCGCTCCCTTTTCTCAGGGGAGACTTACAGTGATAGAGTTTAGCCGTCTTTTATGGCTGATGGGGAGGTGATCCGCTTTGAGAGCACAGTGATTGGTATCAGCGATGTCTGATGCCGGTGTTTATTGAAAAGGCAGCAGATTGTGTGGGCGATGTGACAAAGGCATTGAACGGACTGAAAGGCTGCTCAAGATCTAACAAAGCAACAATACAATAAAATTTTCTTAGTGAAGACTTTTTGATGTAGAGACTTATCATCAAATGATGGCACTAAAAATAACACAGAAACTGGAAAATAAATTTGGCACCACAGCCTGTCCCATTAAGGTTCCTGGGACTGCAGCATCCATGGACTTTATTCCGAAGTTTCAACATGGGCTGATGTTGTTCTATGCTTCCGCGGTAAAGGGCTGACCTCACACGCTGCAGCTTGCTTTTCTAAATGTCTCTGTGCTAGTCCCAGGAGGTGACAGAACAAGTCAGTGATGTTTAGTCAGACTGCAAAGAGGAGAACTCAGTGTGCAGGATAACAGCTTTCTGAAAAAAGATGAATTTCACCTTTATCTGGTTAAGTTCTGTAACACCTTTCTGTGAGTGGTGCACAGAGTTTTTATGAAGTGTCCCTGAGCGTCTCTTAAAAAATGTCATTAATATTTGTTCAGCACAATTAAGGAGGAAGCTTTCTCAGAAAATTAAAAAAAAGTACTCTTCAGTGATTGTAAGGCCACAGCCGGTCGCAGTTTAACACACAGCAAACTAAGCAGTGCAGGGAAGGGGATGACAACAGTGCTTTTCATTTAGATTGATTGGAGAAAGCTGCTATCTGGCATTAGAACAGGAGTGGTTGTAGAGCTGAAGAACACAGATAATTCTGCAGAGGAGATGTATTTAAAACACATATAAGCTGAAGAAATGATAGTTATGTCTCAGCCTGAGAGAATAAGACTGAACTACAAAGATCTGACAGGTCACTGTGTGTCATATGCTGAGAGTTTGTAAAGCTGCAGTTTGCACCTGTGACTTTGTTCTAAGACAGACTGCAATTCAGAGCCACATAGGTGACCCTGCTCTGGCAGGGGTTGGACTGGATGATCTTTCAAGGTCCCTTCCAGCCCCACACATTCTGTGATTCTGTGATTAGTAAACATTCCTTGGAGCATTTGCTTGGTAAAAATTAGTTAGGAGTTGGACAGCAGACAAATGTGACAAGGTGCAATTTTGATTCATTTTCTTCATGTAGTCTAGGAGTAGCTAAAATAAAAATGCATGACTAAATTAACAATAAAGAGAAGACTTACTGTACTTAGCTGCATTTTGGTCCTCAGGTTCCAACAGGTTACTCATTCGGCCAAATAGCAGCAAATCCCTAAAAGAGATTTCAAGTCTGTTCTGTACTCAACAGCCAAGTAATCCATTGCCATTGTTATGGTTTCAGTAGTTCAGCTAAGCACCTTGGGTTTGCTTTGGTTTGGTTTTTGTTGTTATTGGGTTTGTTTGGGGTGTTTGTTTTTATCTTGTTTTGTTCTTTTGGGGTTTTGCTTTGTTTATTGTGGATCGTTGGTGTGTGTTTGTTTAATGTAACAAATTAGGTAAATTAGAAACATTTTTATGATCAATTCCATATCCTGGAATATGGTTTTGCAGATTATTTTTGAGGGTTGTGTGCACCTCCTGTTCATCTTCCTTTTTTACTGCGCTCATAATATTAAGAATTCTATCTGCTTGTTACTGCAGCTGGCTTCAAGATGTGTGACTATTTCTGCTGGTTGCATTTGTAGAGCCGTGGTCACCTAAGGAAAAAGTGGAGTTGGATTTGTGTGGTGATTTTAGTTGTTCACGTGTGACACCATTTGATTTACAGTGGATGCAGAAAAGTTTAAAGCAAGGCTTGCTATCACAAGTGTGAGAAAACACCCAAAGCAGTGATGTTTTCTGCTGAAATGTGGCAAGAACGCTTCGTGGGGCAAGTGACTTTTCTACTTAGAGGAAAAATATTCCTGCTTTTGTTTGTTTGTATCTGAGCAGGAAATCAGCTTTTGTGCCAGTTTTGGGAGACACCACATAGAAAGCCCTTAATTTCCTGCATTGAAAAGTAAACCAGCACAGACACAGACAGCTCAAAATATTTGCCATTTGAAAGGCTTGTGATGATAAACAGACTTGATGAGCTGAACATAACAGCTATGTGTAGGGAATCAAAAAATGAAGAGGAGACAAAATACTAAAGCTGAAAACTAGGCAGTGGATGTTCCCAACAGCTTCTCATCAGTGCATGCACTTGCAGACATGCCTCTGCTTTTTTCTCTGCATGCTTATGGTGCAAGATGGTTGTGGCATTAGCTGCTTCAGAGCCCTGCTATTTGGACACCAGTGCTGAAGTGGGCTTCATGGGCTCCATGCATCTGTGTGTGTTTGGCTGTGGGAACAGAGTATTAAGGCCTTAAAGCAGAAATACAGTATGTTTTCTTGACTTACATGGGAAATAGCTTGTCAGAACTCTCTGACACAAGCTGGCCTAGCCAAGCCTTGTACCTTCAGCAAGAATTTACTCCTCTGGCCCCATCCCACAGGTCTCCCATCCCTCAACAACTGTTGTGGTATTGCCAGGGCTTGCAGAAGCTACTTTTATTTATTTATTTATTTTGTATCTTGTGCCTCTAAAGTCCCTGGTGGGAGCAGGTAGGGCTTGGTGCCTTGAGCAGAGATAAGAGGACCACACACCATCTTTCCTCTGATCCAATGGAGCTTGGTCAGAAAACTGAGCCTATGCCAGGGTGTGTCCCCATGCAGGAGATTGCTGTAGTCCTACAGCTGGTGGGCAGCTGAGGCTGCTTGGAGCCAGAGCTGGGCAGGAACTCTGTACACAGCACTACATGTGCTGCAAGCACAGGTAGAAGCTGGATTTTGTTTTAGCTTCACAATAATAAAAACAATATGAAAATTTTGCAGATCTGTTGTGTCATTAGATGTTAATGAGGGAACCATGGGTAGTATTACACATACAGCTCTGTGTGCTCGATGATGCCAAAGCAGCGGTTTCGCTCAGGGGACACATAAGAGGACTAAGAACTGATTAGTTAAGGAGAAGCAACAGCAAGTTTAGTATAAATTGTTACCAAAAATAAATTTATTGCAAATGTTTGTTTTGCTTGGTTGCCTTTGGTACATGCATGCTTTTTGGGGAAGGGAGAAGGAGTTGTCTGCAAGGAATTAAGCAAATGACATGGCCAGGGAGTTAGCCTCTCTTAAAACCCTGATGTCTCTAGTTCGCTTTTGGTAGAAGCCCTCACCCACGTTTGCCTGCCAGCTCTGTCTCCTGCTTTTCATTAGTGCTCCAGCCTCAGTTGCTAGAAAGAGTGAGCGCATAATGCATCCCCTGCCCTTCCTCTGGCTGGAGCAGGCTTTAATCCAAATGCAAGAAGCACTCAGAGCTGTCTGAAACTGCCTTTTTTTTTGCCCCCTGCGTTGAGCCATCCGTCTTTTGGGAGGTGTGCCGTGCAAGGGGAAAACCAAAAGGTGGGTGGCTAGCAAGCACGCAGGGGAAGTCAGAGCAAGTAGAGACACAGCATGCAAGGCACTGTGCTCCTTTTCCTCTGTTTTTGCAGTGCCTGGCTGGGCCTGCCCGGGGAGAGACAGATTTGTTGACTCTGCAGCATGGGAAAGAGCCGACAACAGATTTACTACAGAGATGACTTAGCAGCCCCCTCTAAGCGTTATGAAAAGAGTTTAAAATGTTTATATTGGCCCCTTGGATGTACAATAAATTGTTATCCGAAACAACTGAGAATAAAGAAGGGAAAAGTCATAATTGCCTCTCAGGAAATGCAGGGGCTGTTTCGGCGCGCAGGAGCGGGAGGGCGTTGGGTTTCATTGACTTGGTCTGGCTGGAAAGCAGCCTGCCCCACAGGAAGGCTGCGCATTCCTGTCCTCTTGGTGAACCTGCCTGAAAGGAATACAGGAGTTATTGGGTAATCAAGGCTTGTCAGCACCTTGGTTATGCAGCGTGGTTCAATCCGATAATGTGAATGGAACCTGTAATAGCGCTGATGAAAAGCACGCCGGTTTGAAAAGGGCCTTGAATGATTTTTTTGTTCATTTTCTGTTTACATGTAACGCGTTATTGATGGTGTTGCCTTCTAATGTGCCTGCTTGTTTCATAGAAAAACTGGGAATTATTCATTTTTTTTAAAGAAGAGGGAGTGAGAGAGAGAGGGGGAGAGGAAGGAGGAGTAAAAGAAAGAACCCTGTTACGTGAAGAAAATTGCATTCGAATGCTGCGACTGAAACATATTGATTTTCTGGCACAGACTTTTTAGATTAAAAATGCCAATACTAAATCCTTTCATGACCTATAGTTCATATGAAGTTCACGTGTCATTTACTATTATTCTGGAAAAAGGAGAATCTTTAATGAAAACATAGTTTGAAGGAATGTCCTGCCATCCTGGGATTTGCATGGGATTGTAATAAGGCTTGATTAAGAGCTAAGCGTGCTACCAAGGCGGAGCTGTAAGGCTTTTTTTTTGTAAATTGAAGTCCATTTATCTTTTTTAATTGCTTGCTTGTCTTTACCCTCATTTTGAGCTTTATATCTCCTTTCTTGTCCTTTGTTTATCTTTATTTTCATCATTCTTTATGTTATGATAGGAGGCCAAAGAAACTGATTTTTCCCACTGCTAAGCAGAAGGATCCTGCCTCAGCTTTTATGGCATTCAGGGGATCAATGAGTCAAAATGCTATTTTGATCTGCAGTACAGAAAACATTTGTCGTGTGAATTCCCAGAGATGACCCTGACTTCTCCAACTGCTTTTACCCTCTCCTTGATAGAGACTTTAAAAGCACTGATGCCCTGATAGTGTCAGATTGGAAAATTTGGGAGTAAATTCCCAGCTCAGGTGATCTCAAAACACTGGCTGTCTCCTGCTGCAAACAGGGCTAGATTTCACATCAGGATTTCCAGGAGGACCTTCCTACCTGCAGGAGGGAGACATGGCAATAGGAAGCTGTGGTGTATCTGCTGGCTTCAGCAGATCTGCCTGAGGGGTGCATACAACTCTCTGTGCTGGCCTGGCACTTTGGGTCATGCTGGCCAGTCCTCATTGCACCTATTACTTGCTGCTAAGCAGGAAGACTTTCACAGAGGGGATCACAGAATCATAGAATGGTCCAGGCCAGAAGGGACCTCTAAAGCTCATGCAGTCAGCAGGGACATCCTCAACTAGATCAGACTGCTGAGGGCCTTGTCAAGCCTCACCTTGAATATCTCCAGGGAAGGAGCCTCAACCATCTCCCTGGCCAACCTGTTCCAGTGTTCCACCACCCTCATAGTAAATAACTTCTTCCTAACATCCAATCTAAATCTGCTCTTCTCCAGCTTAAAGCCATTGCCCCTTCTCCTGTCACTGCAGGCCTTTGCAAACAGTCTCTCCCCATCCTTCTTGTAACCCTCTTCAGGTGCTGGCAGGCTGCTATTAGGTCTCCCTAGGGCCTTCTCTTCTCCAGGCTGAACACCCCCAGCTCCCTCAGCCTATCCTCATAGCAGAGCTGCTCGAACCCCATGATCATTTTTGTGGCCCTCCTCTGGACCTGCTCCATCAGGTCCATGTCCTTCCTATACTGAGGGCTCCAGACCTGTACACATCTTTCTTTTGCATTTTATCCTGACACTACACAATCCTGTGTCACCTATGGCTGTAGTCACTCAGGTGAGCATAAGAAACTATATTTATTGTCATTGCTTCCCTGCAATGTAGTTCTGATTTGGGAAAGCCCTCAAGCCCTTCCTTACTTAAAAAGGGCAGAGGAAATCTGTGTGATAAATGTTAGGAAGCGGCTGTTGGTGTTCAGCTTGGCTGCAGAGGGCCCCTGCACCCCAAATGCAGGCACGAGTCATCCCTTGGGAGAGGGCCCTTGCTCTCTATCCCACCCACCTTCCTCGTTGGGCTGGCACTGTCATGCTTGTCCCCAACAAGGACAACTGGCCAGTTTGTTTGGCAACTCACTCTAGTGGGGAAACCTTCACCTTGGGCAGGTTTGAGAGATGGTGGGGACAGAAGAATTTTTGTGGGAAGCAACACAATTATGTAGGTATCATTTGCTAAAGGTGCACACAACATAGTTCAGTTCTTCACGAAAACGATGCCTGATGACCCTTGGTGCCCTTTCTCCTGGATATCATGCCAGCGACAGGCATCTTCAGGAATCCCAATGCTCTGGACTGCTGCGGCCTCCCTGTAAAAACATAGTTGCTTGCTCTGCCATGTGGCTGGTTTCAGTCCTTGGCAGAGCACTCATTTCTGAAAAACACTGAGCTGTGTTCACAAATATCTGACATTGCTGCTTGGTCTGGGGCCAAAAAGTTGCATCTGAAGAAGACACATAGACAGAATACAGAATTAACCAGGTCGGAAACGACCTTTGAGATCATCAACTCCAACCTATCACCCAACACCTTCTCCTCAACTGAACCATGGCACTAACTGCCTCATCCAGTCTCTTTTTAAACACCTCCAGGACAGTGACTCCACCACTTCCTGGGCAGCACATTCCAATGGCCAATCACTCTTTCTGTGAAGAACTGTAGCCTCACCTTGAGCCCAAACCTCCCCTGGCACAGCCTGAGACTGTGTCCTCTCCTTCTGTCACTGGTTGCCTGGGAGAAGAGACCAACCCCCACCTGGCTACAACCTCCCTTCAGGTAGTTGTAGAGAGCAAAAAGGTCTCCCCTGAGCCTTCTCTTCTCCACACTTGTTCCCTCAGCCTCTCCTCACAAGGCTGTGCTCCAGACCCCTCCCCAGCCTTGTTGCCCTTCTCTGGACACGTTCCAGCTTCTCAACATCTTTCTCCTGCTGGCCACACTATTCCTGATGCAGGCCAGGATGCCATTTGCCTTCTTGGCCACCTGGGCACACTGCTGGCTTGTGTTCAACCAACTGTCAACCAGTACCCCCAGGTCCCTCTTTGCCTGGCCACTCTGTCCTCAGCCTGTAGTGCTGCAGACTTTACCCTTCATTGTTGGTGAGCCTGAAGCTGAGAGGCCAGCAGAATGGTCTGGACACATTATGGAAAATTTGCCAAGAGTGCTTAAAATCACAGAATCACAGAATATCAGGGGCTGGAAGGGACCTCCAACCCCCTGCCAGAGCAGGATCACCTAGAGCAGGTCACACAGGCAGGTTTTGAATATCTTCAGGGAGGGAGACTCCACAACCCCCCCTGGGCAGCCTGTTCCAGTGGATGCAGGGATTCTGAAGAGTATCCAAAGTTAACCAAACAGCTAGCATGGGAGAAAGATATTTGAAAACATAAAGTGATATAAATGCCAGGAAAACACCAGGAAATTTTCACCTAATGGGAAGGTAATACAACCAGCAATAATAGTATAATAATATTTTAATAGCTGCCGGTTTGTGGGCGTAACGTCACCTCCCCCATAGCTAGAATATATTCAACTATCTGAAGTATAGAGAGGAGGTTCTGATTTTCCTCTGCTGCTTGTTTATTCCAGGACAGATACCATGCTTCCTAAATTTGTATTTAAAGTTCACAGCTGTCTGTGCAGCTAGTGCAGTTTTAGGTTAAGCATATTTTATCCATAATTGCTATATTTGGTTCTGAAGTTATTATTGCAGTTCCTTAGGGTACATTTAAATCCACCTTATTGTAATAGATTATGGAATATAGTGGCTAATGTGTCTAATGTAAAATAAATTACTCTAATGATTTACGATCCAGCACTTCAGTTTTATTGAACATAAGGATCATTGTACTAAAATGGATGGTGTATTGCTGGTTTAGCATAAAATACTGAATAACGCATTCAAGGAAATGAATGGATTGGCCAGTTCATAATACTCTGCCCCTTCAGCTGAGAGGTCTTTAATAAGCAAGAGTGTCATTATACTTGAAAATGTATGTGTAGGTAATCCATTATGGAGAACAATGACAGCTATCAGATGAAGCTCTTATTAAAGAAGGGCTCTCCTTGCGGGGAAATACAGAGCCCTTCGCTGCCTGTGGGAGGCTGTGGATCTGTCGGTGTTTTGCTGGGATTTTTAAGCAGTTAGAGCTGTAGTCAGTGTCATTGAATTTAAAAGCATCCATGTATTTGAAGATAATTCTGCACTGGTTTATAAGGTGATTTTCAGTATGGAAGGCAATGCCACTAGACCGTGGTTTGCATAGGCCCATCATGAAGTGTGTCTTTGCTGGTCCTTATTACTGTAGCTACCTAGCTGATATATTTTTCAGCTCTTCAGTTTTTAGCTCATGAAGTGTGTCTTTGCTGGTCCTTATTACTGTAGCTACCTAGCTGATATATTTTTCAGCTCTTCAGTTTTTAGCTCATTGGAAGGCCACCTTTGTATGCACCTTGCTTCTGTTTATACCAGGCTTAGCAGCCTCTTAATAAACGTCAACAAAATTGATGAATGTCATAAGGGGTAGTACCGCTGGGAGTGTTACTGTGAGTGGATGTTGGGCTTGCCTTGGTGTTGCCAGCAGCATTCATGTTTGGGCAGACATGGCCTGCAGTGTCCTGACTTAAACTCTTGACCTCCTAGGATTTAGCCTCAACTCTTTAACTCTTTGACCCCAAAAAGGAAGAAGGTTTTATTAGTTAAGAGGGGAAGTTAATAGGACAGAATTCTTAAACATACTTTTCTCAGATATAACTTGGAAAATAAGGAAAGAAGGCTAAAGATGAAAGAAAAAAATACAAAGAACACAGATAGTGTTTTAAAATACATATTCAAAGGGAATTGTTAAAAGAACATAGATGATTATATATCTAAATATTTTCACATTTTCTTACAGTCACAATGGGACAGCAGGTCACAAAAGAGTACCCTCCAGCAGTTTGCTTCTAACAATTTGTAGTAAATATATTTTATTATGTATTGGGTAAAGGAAAGGGGAAAAAAAACCAAACCAACAACATTTTGGTGATGTTATCCTGGAATAACTCCACATCCATTTTCTTAATAGTGCTTGGGTAGAGCTGAAAGGCAGAAACTATTAAAAAGGCATTGTTGTACTCATTATACCCATGGTATATATATCCTCTTGATATATATGCAGCTTAAAGTATTAAAATACACATGGTCAAAGTATAATAATTATGTTGCAGCATTTGCAGACAAATCATCTCCCCATTTAAACAAGATCTCATGTTGAGTGGGAAGGAGTTTGGCACCATACTGCCATGTATTACTTGCTTCTCCTGTCGTGGAGCACATCCTTTAGCACACACATGGGGAAACTTTCACAGAATCACCAAGGCTGGAAGAGACCTCAAAGATCATCGAGTCCAACCTGTCACCACAGACCTCATGACTAAACCATGGCACCAAGTGCCACATCCCATCCCCTCTTGAACACCTCCAGGGATGATGACTCCACCACCTCCCTGGGCAGAACATTCCAATGGCTAACAACTCTGTGAAGAACTTTCTCCTCACCTTGAGCCTAAACCTCCCCTGGCGCAGCTTGAGGCTGTGTCCTCTTGTTCTGGTGCTGATTGCCTGGGAGAAGAGACCAACCCCCACCTGGCTACAACCTCCCTTCAGGTAGTTGTCGACAGCAATAAGGTCTCCCCTGAGCCTCCTCTTCTCCAGGCTAAACAACCCCAGCTCCCTCAGCCTCTCCTCACAGGGTTGTGCTCGAGGCCTCTTCAAAGCATTTCAAAATGATTTTGGCAAAATCTGAAACACCTCCAGTCACAAACACACACATTCAGCATTCTTTTGTACTCACAAATGTTCTGGCTGGCTTTGGCATGTCATTGGATACTGTTTTATAGCTGAGCCATTTCAAGTTCTCATTTCTTACATCTCAGTCAGTTTTATACGTAGGTCAGTCATACCAGCACACTCAGAAAACCCTAAACCGCTGCAGTCGTGCTTCTAATGAAAGCACAAATCGTAGCAATAGCTGTGGTAGGCTGCTCTGCTGTTTTGGTGCAGAAGAGTTTGGAGGGCTTGGTTCCCTCTAGTCTTTTGGGCTTTAGTTATTCTTAGTTTGGATGGTAGCAAAGAAGTGATGCTACTCTCACCAAAGCATTCCATCTGAGTTTCCATGCTGCCTTACACAGATCATAAGGTGCATGTTTTGAACATGAGTTGGAGAGCATCTTGACTCCTTATGGGCTCTGAGCTTGAGTCTTCTCAGTACCAGAACAGTATAACATGTGAGGCTCTGTTGTAGAGGTCTAGGTAGGCTTTAGTAGAAGTCCCTAACAGCTCTTAAGAGCAGTATCCCTGTCTGCTGGTGCATAGCTCTATTGCAGTTCAGACCCTGAGCAGGGTGACAAGGTGTCTCACTTGCCTGCCTCTCAGTTTGCTACAGCCACTTCTATCACACAGTGACATCCACACCGTGGTGACTGAAGCCATGCCAGCTGGATGCAGGATGGTGCCCAGAGCTACTGCTGGGATGAGGCTCATGAGCATGAGTAAGTGGTGGTGCTGGGATCTTGCAGGAACAGTGGGGTGCGACAACAATCCTTGGCTTGTTCCCTTTTCCCTGTGTTTGAGCACAGGCCTATCCCATGGTGATAGTACCAATAGGCTTTACCAGGTACTCCCCCCCAACAACTCTGCAGCACCCTGCCCATTGTTAGGACTCACTATGGAGAGAAGTAGCTCAGGCTCTGAAACTGAATCGTGATTCTCCCCATTCCTGAAAACCTTTTGAATCTTTCCTCTGCCTTGGCCATCTGGTTTTCAGCCCATAAGCTTCTCCAAGAATTTTCAATAAAATATCAGTACTAAGCAGCAAAACAGGGGCTCTGCCTACAAATGGGCACATTGTTAAGGCCAGAGGAAAAAAGGATTTCTTTCATTCACACTAGGTTACATCACTGAGCACCAGCAACATGAAAAAGAACAGCAAAACCTGTTACAGGAACAAGTTTGTGTGCTGCAAAGGCAGGAAACATCACTGCCAGTAGTGCACATCTGGTACATATTGAGGCCTTGGTTATAGCACTGCAGGAGTAGGAGATTTGCCAAGTGATGCCCTGGGAGCTGTGGACATCATACCACAGGAAGGTGAGCGTGCCCCTCAGGCATGGCATGCAGGTCTTAAGGTGTCAAAAAGAACTTTGTTGTGTATGCAGATGCCTGGTTTGATCTCACCCAGTCTTAGCTCTAAAACTTCTACACCAAGTCATTACTGGTGTACTTGACAGGCGGTGAACAATCATGAGCAGAGTGACTGATCTAGCTACCTTAGATGCCTGTCTAGGCAGGATGATACCAAGGTATTGTCTTATTTTCAGCTTGGTTTTGTACTGCCCACTCACCTACATGCCCTCAGGAGAGGGCCTCTTGGTGCCAGTCAGGCCTGAACAGAGCCCAGGGGCCATCCTACACATCTGTGCTGCTTTCCTTGTGTACCTGTAACTTGCCTGTAACAGTGTCTTCCTACTGAAGATATTATTAAAGGTTACTTGGAAGACATCTGGAGTGCAAGTGCCCCTCAGACACCCTGTGGTTTCACAGCTGGTGCTGCAGGTCCCTGGGCTGCTACCAGAGCCCACCATGGCCTCTCCCCCAGTACCAGCCACAGGCTGACAAGAAACACCCTTCCTCTTTAAGTTTTATTGAAAGGGACAACACTGATCCCAGTACCTTGTCCTGATAGTGCTCCAGCAGCCATGGGCTGTGGAGGGACAGGCTGGGAGGGAGCAGCATGGCCGCACTGCTGACTTGAGCTCAGCTTGCTAAAGTCAGACCCCTCCCTGCTTCCTGCTATCAGCTTTTGCATTTGTAGAGGTTTCCTCCCAGACCATTCAGACAAGGCAAGTAAAACCAGTGCAAGATCCCATGCAGGTTCACAATACGAGTGAGAGCATCATCTCTCCTTAGTGCTTTCTCTTTTCTGTGTGGCCCTTCTTTGAAACTGGTATGATGTTCACCTCAGTTTACAGATATACCCCAGCTGTGTCTTTTCCAGGCTGTGGAGTCCAGTGTGTAGATGGACTTAAACAGTTTCTCATTCCTGGAGTAGGAATGAGTAGGAATGTTTTCACAGTGGAATCTGCTCTGTGTGAATTACAGGAGTTTATTTTTTTCAGGATGAACTCCTTGAACTTTTTATTCACTTGCTTTATTAAAAGGGAGATGGTATGCCATGACGTATCTACTGTAGTAACTAATGGTAGTGTTAATAAAGCTTGGTTAGAAAGCTTTAGTCAGCTGGTGAGGAGGGGCAGTAACAAACATTTTGCACTATTAGCTCCTCATTTCTGTGCATAGGATTAGCAAGGACAAGTCCACACAGGTGTGCCATGTGCCATCTGCTGTCAGACACAGACCCGCAGGTCTTTCCTGGTGCAGAGGAGTAGGGAGCGATAACGCCGTGTGGCTGCACAGCATCTCTGTGCTGCTTTCCTGGGGGTGTACAGGCACATTTTACCTTGTCTACTGCAGCTAGTAATTGAGGTGCAATAACTGCAATCTTGGTTAATTATTTTTTCCTGTATTCATGTTGCTTTTTTGCTTTTATGAAAGTCTTTATGTACTGGAAACAAAATCTATCGAGAGTGCCATCCAGAAGAGAAGCCCAAAGCACATCTGACCAAACCCTGCTGTTACTGGGGCTCTGCCAAGGAAGAGATTCTGTTGCTGAGGTTCCTGAAATGCTTTTTCCAAACAGGGTTTGCTTGGGGTTTAAAAATAGCACAGAAAGCACTGTGTGAAGCTAAATATTAAATTTTTTTGCTTTTCTGGCAATGAATCCAAGGAAACAGAGTGAGGTGAACTGCTCCATCATTAGCAGCATCACCAGCAACGTTAGCTGTGTATCATGTGGCTGTACACAGAGAGGAGTTATATTATCTTTTCATTTCAGCCATACAGGTTTGATTGAGTTTTGCCCTCAGACAAGTTACCCAGGCTCCTTGTGGGTCCCAGCAAGAGGTTTTTGTGTTCACCCACAGGCAGAAATCACTTAGAGCTCCTGGGCTTCCACACACAGACACAGTCCTGTGAGGTTGCCCTGGCTGCTGTGCATCACTTGAGCCACACGCAGGAGCTGACCCACAGAACCTTTTGCAATCATTACATTGTAGGAGTTATCACCCTCAGCTCTACCCCAAGGGACACACAGATAGAGACCAAAAAGCAGCTGATAGGAGGTAGCCTTTTGTCCCAGGTGAATGGTTCATGTGGTTGTGTTTTGGTACCATGTGGGTAAGTATGTGCTCTGAGATGGTGTTAGTCTGATACATGCCACTGATGCCAGAGAGGTGAGCTGTTTCTCAGACTCTTGATGGATGAAGCTGGAAACATGTCAGTGGCACTGGCTCTGGTTCAGGAGGCTTGAATCACCCACGGGAGGACTTTCTCCTTTCAGACGGGATTGCCAGACAACCAGGAGGAGAAAAGGGTAGGACAGGACAAAGAAGCAGCAGCAATACATGTGAGCCAGGGACTGCTCTAATCTTGTATGCTGTCTTCTGCCAGGGATGGCAAAGATGCCAATAGCACTGGGCCACAGAGCCAGTTTCTGAGCTCATCTAGGCAATACAGGCACTTTGTAGATGTTTCATCTCTTTTTCTGTCATGGAGGAAATATAGGAGAGTTACCTTGACTTTGTCCTGAAAGAAGTAAAATCTTTGAAGGAAAAAAGCTTAAATAAATAGGAATGCAAGAAATCTCTTCTTCAGGGATTTGTGTATCACATGTGGTGTTATCCTGTGTATTTCACTGTCATGCTGCACTTTCTATGCTGTCTTTAACCAGACTGATATCCTGCTTGCACTGACAGAAAAAGGGGAGTTGCAAACTACACCCTTTGCCTTTTTTTCTCAGTTTAGTCCATCCAGGCAGTGACATGAACTACTGTAGAAACAGAAGAATAAAATCAATGAATTGCACAGGATGTGTGAGAGGAGCTTTGATGTACAGAGACAATGTGAAATGAAATTAGCTTTTGCAGTAATGGTGAAGCACACTGTCTGAATCAGGAACTTTAATCAAAAAGCTCATGGTAAATATTACCTCCTACTGCAGAATAGCAAATGCTTTGCATTTCACCGTGGAAGCAAATGGTCTGGAGATGCAAAATTTTTTATATATATATACTATATCTTCACTGCATTCGATTATTGTCCATGTCTAACTTCTTAGCAAACCATTTTGTAAATGCACTTGCTGAAGGTAGTCTTAAAAAACACACACACACACACAACAAGAATGAGAATTTACGAGTGATCAGCACTTTCCACAGGTCAAAACTTGAACAGTTGAAATTTTATGCAGTACAGGACTGGCAGTGTGGTGTGCCTCAGGAGAGCCAGTGTGTCAGCTAGACACAGACGCTGAGAGGGGAGACTGAGAGGGCCTGGTGTGTTTAGTCTAGCAACATGCAGGCTGAGTCGTGATACAGTGTGCACTGAGCACACCAGAGGGGAATGCTGCTGGGATTCGTTCAGTCCAGAGGACAGTGTTTGCACAAAAGCAAATGGAAATGCACGGTTCAGAAAATGAATGTGTTCCCTAGAGGAAAAGGAGGCGTTCCTGAGCAGCAGAGAATGGAGAGCACGTAAGATGTGGTCCCCAGTGCTCTGTGAACAGGCTGTAATGATGTGATCTTCTTGCAGAGATGCCAATCGGAGTCTGTAATTCGGTGTGTCCTCTGTCATCCTGCAGATCTGAGAGTCCCTCTCAGGTTTACATGGCACACACACAAAGATGTAGGTTATCTTAAGACTTAAAGTTCAGGGAAGGGATCCTTTTGGGAGGAGGAGGCACGCTGGAAGGAGATGCCTTCTACTCATTGCCAATAACAAAGCAGTGTAGGTGAGGACATCTGCATGTTGCATGCATGTTTGTGTGCCACTGATGGATGTTTTCTACTGCTACCACAGTCCTGCTGAGAGACTGTGCTCCTTCATGGCTCTGGATGGGGTTTTGTCTCTGCTGGGTTACACAGTGTGCATAAACACTTATAAAGCTGATAAGAGCAAGCGGTGCTCCTGCGTGACACAAGTACCGTTCACGAAGGTGTGATTGGTCCCTCACAGCGTGTCTGTGTTTCCCACTGACCTGTAAGTGTATCTGGGCACTCTTGTTAGTGTCCTCCCCCTCACATCTCCATGTACATTTTCTAAAGGGAGTGACTCGAATTATGGTACTCGTTACCAAAAGGGTAATGTCAGTACTGTGTTTGTTGATGGAAGTATATGGGGTTTTTCACCCCCCTCTGTACCACAGGCCATTCAGAAAGAAAGAGACCACTCAGGCCTTATTAAATCCCTCCTGGAGGTAGTGTTAGCATGTCTCACCAAGAGCTCCCCTGTGTATCGCTGTGTTGCTGGGGCTGTAGGCAGGAGAAAGCACCACAAAGTACTGCCCAAACGGTCTGACTTGGACTGCAAATGCAGAGACACGTGGAAAATGAAAGAAGGATTTTGACAGATGTTGGAAGTTCTCAGCTTTTAGGTATAAAAATTGCACTTTTAAAAGTGTGCTCAATAATACTGGTTATGGAACCAGGCCAATGATGCAAATAGAAGTAGGGTCTTTGTTTTGACTAAAGAAGCCATCAAGGATCTGTCTGTGTTGTGCCGTGGTGTGATGTGCAGGCTATGCAGTAAATCCCACTTCTGCTGCTCGTTTTTTGTCAGCTGAAAGTGCTGCAGGGCATTTGATTTGATCACACTGAGCCAAGAAGTGTCTCCATTCCCTTGACCAGGTAAATAATGCTGAGTTTTCAAAGGGAACTGGAGCTGCTTCTTTCAAGTGGACATCTAGAGATGGGCTGTAGAGAGCAGAGGCAGAAAGAAAAACAGGTGTGAAATCTTGCAGAACAAAGAGGGTGCAACATGCCAGGTACCACTGTGCCTTTATTGTGGGGTCTGCATTTGTTTTGTAGGTGATGAGAATATGGGAATTTGGGGATGCTGTGTTGTATTGGTCTTCATTGCACATGTGATGAATGTGTGACGAAAAACAAAAAAGGAAGATAGCATTTCTACCTAATACATAGAATACATAGAATAAACCACGTTGGAAGAGACCTTCAAGATCACCGCGTCCAACCCATCAACCAATCCAACACCGCCCAAGCAACTAACCCACGGCACCAAGCACCCCATCAAGTCTCCTCCTGAACACCTCCAGTGATGGCGACTCCACCACCTCCCCAGGCAGCCCATTCCAATGTGCAATCACTCTTTCTGTATAGAACTTTTTCCTAACATCTAGCCTGAACCTCCCCTGGCGCAGCCTGAGACTGTGTCCTCTTGTTCTGGTACTGGCCGCCTGGGAGAAGAGACCAACATCCGTCTGTCTACAACCTCCCTTCAGGTAGTTGTAGAGAGTGATAAGGTCACCCCTGAGTCTCCTCTTCTCCAGGCTAAGCAACCCCAGCTCCCTCAGCCTCTCCTCACAGGGCTTGTGTTCCAAACCCCTCACCAACTTTGTTGCTCTTCTCTGGACTCGTTCCAGCAAGTCAACCTCCTTCCTAAACTGAGGGGCCCAGAACTGGACACAGGACTCGAGGTGCAGCCTAACCAGTGCAGTGTACAGGGGCAGAATGACCTCCCTGCTCCTGCTGGCCACACTGTTCCTGATGCAGGCCAGCATGCCCTTGGCCCTCCTGGCTGCCTGGGCACACTGCAGGCTCATGTTTAGTCTGCCGTCAACCAGCACCCCCAGGTCCCTCTCCTATGTCCCAGATCTCTGTATCGTTTCTTAAAAGGCAGAGTTAATAAATAGCTTCCTAAATGCACAAGAACACTGAGGCAATCTGAATGACATAAAAATAACAAGCACAGACATGGAGAGGTAAGACCCTAACCACATTTGTTCTCAGCCATATAGGTGGAGGGAGTATGGCAATTTCCAAAGCAGGCAGACAGCTAGCAACATTTTTCTCCGAAAGGGCAGAATTTGACTTTTAGCCTTTATGAGGGCACTGAGTCGCCTGTCTGCAGAATCTTCACTTGGCCTGCAATCAGGAGGGGCACTGTGCAGAATAATGCTGATGTCATTTCTCAGCTGAAGCTTATGCTGTCTAAAGTATCAGGACCCAGACAGCCTTCCAGCAGCAGAGCAAGTGAAGATACCTCATTCTGTTTGTAACTTCTCAACTGTGTCCACACTTCAGATGCCAGTTTTTACAAAAAATTTCTAGATGCTACAAGAAAAACAGACTCTGTAAAGGTCAAGCCCTGAATGATGTATCCTGACCCACATTTAACCTTGGCACTGTCAAGGATCAGGGCTTGCACAAGGATTGCCTTTGACATGGTATTTCCTAGATCATTGCAACTATGGGAGCTGCTAATTATCTGTGAATAGCTGGAAAGGTAAAACCTGCAATTTCCTTATCACCCTGGGCCGTCTAGTCGCAGCTGCAGTGGGCTAATACAGGATGCTGATATTGTGCAATGTAGGTAAACTCTGCAGTGACAAATGACTTGGAGCCTTTTTCAAGGTGACATTTTGATCAGGGAGCTTGTGCCCAGTGTTTTCTATTAAGCATTTAATTTCACTGTCTGGTTAATCAGCAGAAGATCCTTTCAAAAATCCATCGTGTCATTCGTCATATGTGATACGTCAGGACCGTTGCTGCTTGCTTAGAATGAAGGAGGGGCTTGAAAAATAACAAATCTTGCTTTTGCTTGAAAGTAAAAGTGCTTAGAAGTAAAAAAAAAGCTATCTAGATGAGAAACCAAAAATGTGAAGGTTTACACAGCCTGACAAGTTATTCATTATGCAAATACTTCCCAAAGCAATTCCTGCCTGTGTAGCATTATGACACTTGATAAAATCAGTATTAACTATCTGTGTCTTTTGAAGCTGTCATAAGTCTTGGTCATTGTATGTAGATAAATCCCCAGCGTGCTTTCCTTTCGTAGTAAGCCGTTTTCTACAGCTGGAAGGCTCAAGCACTAGAACGACCTGCAAGCTTCTGTCAGAATTGGTCTTTCTTTTCCCATACTGTAAATGAGAAATGAGTTTTACACGTGCTCACCAAAAATACACTTCTCTGTCAAGTAAGTGTCGGTATAGATTTGGGTTGAAATGTGCTTGAGACTTGTTCTTGACTGCTTGACTCTGACAGGGCTACACATGTGTCTTGTTTAATGAAGGCAGCTTCCAAATGTCAGTGACAGAGACCTACAGACAGACTGTGAGACACTCTGCTGACTTAAACACTGTCATTGCCCAAAACTGCAGTTGCTCACCTTGAGACAAAATGACCTGGACAGAACCATGTGCTTCCCAACGCAGTCCTGCCTCACTGCTGAAAGTACATAATGCATGAAACCCATTGCTGGAAGTTGTCTGCAGTCATTAGTTTTCTTCAAATCTCACCTTTTCCCCATTGTCTCATATCAGTCATTGCCTCTCAGATCTGTGAATGATGCAACCAAGAAACCCTTGAGCTTCCACAGAGCACAGTCTTGAGTGCTGAGGCTGGTTAGGTCAACTGAGCAACACAGGAGTCTCCCACACATAGTGGATGTCACTGTGGTATTAATTCCAAAGATGGAGGCCTATGTTCTTATGATGCAGCAAGTGTGATAGTATTTATCAGAACAAATTCCTTATCCATCCAGTTCTTCACTGGGCAACTGAAAGCAGAAAATCAAGAAGTACACTAGTCCTTTGTGCAGCAGATATGAGCTTAAGGATTTCTTCTTATTGTCTCTGAACTGAGTATTTTCTGCACAAGAGACACCAGTGAATGATTTGAAATGGTTTTATGATCTGCTTCTATGCCATGCAAACTCCATGAGACTGCTTCTGTACTGAGGAACTATTGCAGAGTTCCTTACTTTCTCCTGTGGCATGGGGTTTACCCACTGCCCTCTGGACAATCATCATGTTTACTCCATCCATTTACATTATATCCATTCCTTTTCCTCAGCCCTGCCATTTCAGTGGAGACTTTGACAGTCATTTATTAGCTGCTTCAGAAGTTTGAGGAAGAAGCTGCTATTTCCCAGATGTTAAAGATGCTGAACTAATGCATGTGGTCTCTCTTATATGGGGCAGAAACGTAATATAGTGCCTATGTCTTTTCTGTCTGAGGACATACCCCATGTTGAACAGTATCCTCAGCTAGAAAGTCACGGTCAGATCTTGCTCCCGTTGCAGCTGGAGAGGACAGCACTGCTGGTTTAGGCTCTCCGATGATGGAGATGTTAATCTCCAGGGCCAGGGGCAGACGTCTTAGGGGCTGGTTTGGCTGTTTTGCATAAGACCTAAAGCATGTATTTGTACTCTGGTAAATTGCTTCCTCCTTATAAATCAGGGCACATTTGTGTTTTCATGCGTTGATAAAAATATTCCTGTAAATTTTTTTGCAAATACCTTTGCTGAGGTACCTTAATAGATGCAGGTCATGATACCACCTGAGCCTGGCAGGGTGACTCAGAAATCTTATTGCAGATTGCAAAAGTGAGTAGTAAATTACCTTCTTCCCCATGGGGCAGTAAGTAGGAAAACGTACACTCGTATCCTCTTTCCTTAATGTCTTTGGCTCTGCTGTTAAAGGATAAGATTTGTTTGTTTCCACATTTGTTCTTGTGCAGTATTTGTTGCATTTGACAGAAAGAAGTATTGGGCACACTTGATCCACCAAATCTGTGCAAGAGGCTGACTGGGGAAGTGCTCTGCCCTCAAAGCCCTGATTGCTTTAGGTGATTCCAGGAAAATGTTAGCAGTATAGGCAGTTGTGTTTGGTGTTCAGGATGCCCTTTCTGTAGGAGGAACAAGAGACAGGTTTCTTCAAGCAAGGAAAGTTAGTGGCTGCTGAGAAAGTAAACTAAAAGAAAATGGGGAATGAAGAAGCTGCTCTGTGTACATGATGATGGATTGTTACTGCTTTTTCTGGCTGTGAATAAGACTTCTCCTGAGTGGGGGCAGAGTGGGGAGTGAGCAGTTTTAGAGGGCACTCAACAGCAGAGAAGGGATTCTCAGCTGGCTTTGCCACTCAAGGATTAAATAAGTAGGATAACTAGGCACAAATCTCTTTGTACTGTATCAGATGGCAATGCACTGATATGCACAGCATAAAAGTGTATGGACAACTGCTTGCATTAACCAGTACTTCTTGCAAAGTAGTATGGGTTGAGGCATGTGGGGAGTGGGCCACCAGAACTAGACTCCAGGTGTGAAAGGCGCAGAGGGATCTACCACTGCTAATGCTGTTTCTTAGGGGAAAATACCACGTGCTCATTGAGTTATTTCTCTATATATTTCTGTAATATCTTGTACTCAAGATATAGACTGTTAGTACTGATCATTTATACTGGCAATGGTCAATGGTATCTGTAGAGCCATGAGGAATATTTTCATCTGTGCTATGAAGCACAGGTCTCTGCCACAGCATCCTTGCTGTGGTTGCCTGAGATTAGCATTTGTGCTCTGTCGTGCTTTCTCCCATGTGTGTATGTTCTAGAGTTCTCTTAATGGACCTTTTCCTCACAAGCACTTGAGCAGACTGGTGGCTGAAGGGCTGTTTGGACTTTTTGAGTGATGTTGTTATGAGCTTGGCTATACTCTCCTGTAGTAAAAACTGCTGTCCACTGTGTTTAGAGGCTTGGGGCTGCTGGGGAACATCTGATTTATAAATGGCCTCTTTTCAGCTTCCTCCTCATCTTAAGAAGGTAGAAGCAGGTAATTAGCTAGTTGCCAAGAAGGCAGTGGAAATAAACTTTAAAATTCCTCCTTGTAAAAGGATTTATTTAACAGTTTTGTTCTGACGTGTGTTTCATGCTTTAATCACCTGTCTGTGGCTGTGAAACTGGCCAGGTCTCTTAATCTTATGCTGTTAGATTTTAGAGAACAGATCCTACAATCCTGTCTGGGTTTGTTTGCTCTTTTGTTGCCACATGTGAGTGTTTCTGTTGGCTTTCCAGAATGTGCTGAATTGGATTGTAACTGATTTTACACTAAAGACTGATGTTCAGTTTTCTTTCAGTCCTAGCTCGATTACTGTGGTTTCTGTAAGCAATCAATATTCAGAATTGTATTGAACTCTTCGGCTGTGGCTTTCTTTCAGGGGCATTACTTGTATTTGATCATCATTGCCAGTTTCCCTGGGTGATGAAGCTGTTCAGGTGCCTTCAGTAACAGCTCTGTTCCTGTTAGTGTTACTGTTTGGAACTGGAGTTATGGTATCTGCAGATATCTCCACCTGAAAGCTGATAAAAAAGCAAAAGTCTAACAGGTGTTGTCAGGGCTCTTCCAAACTCCTTCCATTCCTTTTCATCCTTCCTGACCATTTCTTTTGATGGTAATTCTGTTTTTCCCAAAGCTCATAATCTCAAAGTCCTCTTTGAGACTGAGCCTTCTTCAGAAGCTCATGGTAATCAGATTATATGTGGAACAGCCTTAGCATCACCCCAATAGTCTTTATAGATACTGAATGACCCTTTGTGAGGAACTCACACTAGGTACACCACTCTCTTCAATCATCTGTTATCTGCAGGCTCCCTTATATCTGCTTCATTTAAGCATTTTTCCCTTTGTATAGGTCTCCTTTGTCTTTCAGAACGTCTTTAGCATACCCCCCCCTTGCTGAAACAGTCACAATAATGTTTGATGAAAAAGATTCACATCTGTAACTCATCACTTGTCACTTCTCTTCGTTGTTAGAGCAAGGCCATGAATTCATTAAAAACAAACCCCTCTTCCTTAAAACCACTCAGGGAAGGCCCTAGTTTGAGGTGCTCAGGATTCATATTTACAAATACCTTCCCCAGGGAAAGCCCAAGGGACTTACAGTAAACCTCAGGGTTTGCATCCCGAGCTGCTGACAAACCAGCCTCTCTTTGATAGATGGATTCATTAGAATTTTCTAATTGCAGGCAAATTTCCAGGTGTGTTCACCACGTTATAAATGAAACCTGTCCATTGGTGCACAGTGGTGGCCTGCAGGTCAGCCATACAGGATCTATAGCTCCTCTTCTGTCACTGGACCAAATTAATCAGATGCGTTTTTCACAGATAACCTTTACAAAAGTGACTGATTCATGACTTGGTAATGCAGACTGCTGGCAAGAACATAATCTCCAAATAAAGAAAGGAACTCGGCAAGACTACAACATGTCAAATGCATCAGTCTCAGTGTGTTAACACTCATTCAGGGCTGGATGCTACCATTCTGAAAGTAGAGAAATCTGCCACATCAAGCTAAGAGGGGTTTTCTGCGTCTGTGGTCAGATTCTGCTTATGTCAGATCTATGTGTCAGAGAAAATCTTTCCTGGTTACCCAGGCTTGCTGTCAAGTGCCCCACGTGTATGCATTTCAGGACAGAATGTGATGGCTACGAACTATTGCAGTTTCCACCAGATTCTGTCATTCAGCTTTTTTAGAACTGCGATTCTTAAGAGAGAATTGAAAGATGCACACATCAGTAAAACACAGCCAGCCTTTGTGTAATCCTCTGTCCAGGGATAGATTTAGGTTAGATTATCTATGTTCCAGTCACTTGGAAGATAAAACAGCCTGTCTTTTAATTTTGCATTGAAGAATATTCTTGACATCTTTCAAACTGAGATTAGGTTAGCGAAGGCATAGCCTGGCTTATGTGGGAAAATGAAACAGGTTCCTAATTGTCAAAAGATTAATCCTTGGCAGTCATCCAGGGCAATATTTGCTGTAGCAACTTGGTATCCATCACAGTTACGGACCAAAGGTCTTGTCATGTGTGTATTCCTTGCAGCAATACCGCAGCAGGGCAGTGCAGCCTCACAACCCTGGGCTGTTAGTCTCTGGGAAACTCTATCCATTCCTCAATTAGTGCCCATCAGTCTGATGACTGCACTGTTTTAAAGATTGAGATAGAAAGCTCAGTTGTATTAAAAACAACAACAAAACCCAAACTAAACCCAAACCAAACAAAAAAAAACCCAACCCTGGTTTTTTTGTACCTCACAGTGTTTCTTGTTACGGGTTTTAGGATTTTTGCTCCACCAATACTAATACCAATAACACTAGTGAATGTGAGACTTTTACCTCGATGGTTGCCTTTACCTGTAGGTTGTTGCTGCCTGAATTGGGTATTTATTTATGTATAAATTATCTTGCTTCCTGAAGTGCAAAGCTGCTGTAACAGCCTCTTCATCTGCCAGCATTGCCAGTCTTGTCCCTGGTTTTGAGTACCATCTGTTTCATGGGAGGAACATAACCAGGGACAAGCCCTTGTTGTCCTGCAAACCAAATTGCAGAGGAGGTGAGTATTAGACATAGCTCATATAAATTACTAAAGCTAGCTATCCTGAGCTTTGTTGTCTTAGTGTAGCTACAAAGCACAAAAAACTGCAAAATGCTGCCCCTGTATCCCCCTACTGCTGCATAAGACACCTCTGTTGTGTTTTGGGTGAGTACTTCAGGGTAGCTTTAGGAGATTCTTCAAAGGGATTTTCTTTCTCTTATTCACCACAGAAACAGTAATTCAGCAAATGGTCTCACTTGGTTTGATATTCATTGTCACTGATTCCGTGTGCCCCTTGAGTCTCCACACTGGTAGCTGGCAGTTTGCATGGCAGGGAAAAAATGGAGAAAAATTTAGTCTGCTGCAGACTGAAAATGATAAAAGGGCTGGGGGGAGGATTTACAAATTTGGGTATGGCTTCATTTGACTCCCATTCTGCACTGCAGAGATTGGCAGAATGATGGGGTGCAGGCAGAATCAGGACTAGGTCTCCTCATTGATGAATCTCTGCCCATTTAAGTGCTTTCTAAGCTCAAGGGAAAGGGGCACATTGGCAAGAGTCTTCTGCTGCATTGCAGTCTATATTTGGATCCCTCCTGTAAAGCTGATGTGCGTAACATCACATGTAGCCAGAAGACACCCTAATGAGGTCACAGCCACATGTATTGATGCATCAGAGGTGCTCAGTTAACGCTGGCGTCATTTCATGTGTGGCAGATTCCCTCCAGATCTCTGTTCCAGGTAGTGTAATATCTCTTGAGTGCAGTCTGAGACTTGCTCCACCTGCCCTGGATCAAACCATGTGCTTTTTGGTTATGAACGGAGAAGTCTTCCCAGACGTGGGGAAAATGCCATCCTATTCTCATTTAGATGTGGCAGCTGTTGTCACTTACTTAATCTCATAAATAAAATACAGCCAAATTTCCACAGTCAATCTGCCTCAGTCACACAGCCTCCTACAATGCCTTGAATGAACTGCATACTTTTGTTCTGCAGGAATCTCCCTTTATAACCCACTATGCTGCCTGAGTATTTCCTCTGTGTTGTACAGGAAACAGTGGCTAAGTGATTAATAACCAGCCTCGGTTTTACTTTCCCCTCTCACTGCAGCCTTGTCATGAAATAATGTGACCCACAGATGTCTGAGCAAAGCAATCCATTGCTTTAATACAGATGCTGTTGGGGCTTGCTCAGTGAAAGTGAGCTGCTGCAGAGAAAGAAGCTCAGGTGTTCCTGCTGTTTTGATCGTCTCTTTTTTTGGGGTGTTTTGCATAAATTTGGAGTGCTGAAAATTCCCAACAAAGCACAAGGGAAAACAGCCTGCAGTGAGTACCAGTTGCAGAGGCTCAGGAGGGAGCTAGTAAGCAGGTTTGCTGAAGAAAGGCAGAGCCAGCTCTAAAAATTACCATTTGCTGGCTGTGGAAAAGTCAGGAGGTGCATGACCTACACAATATATTTTCAGTGCTTGCTCGATTCTCTGCTAAAAGGGAGATAATGTAAAACAAGGCCTCTGCACTTCAACAAGTGAAAGCTCTCAGTTATAGTTAATTTTATCATGTGTGTCACCTTTCACCATGTTTAACGTTTTCTGGAGTGTGAGAGAAGGAAATTAAAATCTCAAGCAAGGTTTTTTAGGATTTACTTATGAGTCTGGTGTATGGGGAGGGATAGCTGGCAAGAGAAACATCCCAGTGGTAACGCTCACAGAGTCGGGAAGGTTCAGACTGATGGTCATTATCATAACAGAGGGCAGAATGAGCCAAATCACAAGCTGATTGAATCCTTTAAGAATTGCTAATAATTTCTATACTACAAGTCTGTAATACACTCTTCAAGCATCAGCTAATGCACTGGAGTCATCTGGGCTCCTGCTGGAGAGTGCAGGCAGCCCTGATGTGTGGCACTGAGTGATGGCATGAGGGGCTGGCTAACAGAGGGTGCCACCCAAGCATCACGCCAGGCCTCGGCTTTCCTGAGTGGTTTTTTTCTAAAGACATGCTTAAGAGGTAGGGAGGAAAAAAGTTGTATTATATTTGGTAGCAGCAGCAGGAGGAAATTGTACTATGTACAATACGATGAAGTGGTGATACTGGCCACCCTTTTTAGTAGTAACTGAGCAAAGGAAGCAGAATAGACACACGCTGGTGGCTGGTTTGACTCAAGGTAAGAAATTCTTCATTTAAATCCACTGGCTGGGGAGAGAAATCTTGAAAAAGTGATGGATTTAAGCAGAATTAACCTAGCACCAAGTTGCTGTAGGATCTGCAGGGATTTCTGCTGGGGTGGGGGGGGGGGGGGTCTGTGTATTCCTTTTCCAGCATTACCATTTCATTCGGGTTTGGGTTTTTTTAGAATATCAGTGTATATTAGCCTGGAATCCTTAAGTATTTTGTTCTACATCAGCTTTGTCAAATAACAGGAGGCAGAAAATTTTAGTGAAAGAGGACAAAAGAAAGGGAGAAGTAATTCTGCAGTGGACAGAAAGAATTACAGTGTTTTCCACCCTACTCTTGTCTGCTACAGTTCATACAGTCCAGTGCTTTACAGAAGCAGCCAATGTCTTGCTTTCTTTTTATTTCCGGAAAGACTGAGGTTCTCTTTCAAAGTCCTTAGCTCGAGGGGATGGAAATTGTCCACCTTTTGTGTTTCTTTTTCTCGCCCTTACCTTAAGGTACACCGTTGTCTTGCAATAATGAAGCCTAGAAACAATGGAAAAGAGTTAACATCAAGGACTTCAGCAACACCACAGACAAACTGCCCCGCAGTCCTGCTCGAAAGAGGTTTCTATAGAACATCCGAGTTAAGCATGGCAATTACAAAGAAGCTCCAAGTGGTCTTTGCTTGAAATTGCTAATGTACCACATTGCATTATCACAAGAATTCCCATGCAAGAACAGTTTGCAGATAGTTTGCATCAGCATGCTTTGTGCAAAGGCTCTAGGGAACAGCTGGCATCATGGGTCCTTGTGGCACATGTGAATTTATAGCACTCACAACATGCTGAAGTCTTTTGCCTATAGCTGAAAAACAACAAAAATGAAGAGAACACTCAACCAATGCCTTTGCCATTGCAGCTCTGAATAACGTTTAGTTTAGTCTCTATTGTGAAATTCAATTCCTTTATTTACCATCTTCTTGCAACTGAGTGTGAGGACGTGTGGCACGTGTGTATATTTCTTTGAGTGTGTATATACAGCTTTGAAATTGATAGACGTTGTGTAAAGGCCGGGAAGTTGAGAGCTCCATCACCAAGTATTTATTTATTCCAGTGCTTTTGAATTTCTGATCAGAAATGGATTTCGTAATTGCAGTTTCGTGTGTGAGCTTCGATTGCTCTCGGTAAATCAGGTGATTTTAAACAAATCCTGACAAACGCTGTTAGAAGGGGTAAAATAACAATGTAGGCTAGACATCTGAATTAATGACCTCGCAGCCACTTTGTACATATATATTCATTGAATGAGCACCAGCGCACATGCAAACTATAAAGCAGGAATTCCTTCTCATTTGGAAACAAGTAGGAATTAGAACATTTGCTGCTCAAATGTTATTTAAGAAGCCAGACCGGTGGGGAAAAAAGAGAAGAAAATTGTGTAAAGGATTCATTGAATTCCTTTGGAACTATTAGATTGAAGTTACAATACAGTTATGATTACAGCATATTCCCTAATTATTTAGATGCTTGTAAAAATTGATTTTATGTAGACATAGCTTGTTCTAAACCAGCCAGGTCTATGCAGTGAACATACGTTGCTTAAAATTTATTGACCTGTTGTTCACATGTGTTACTTTACTAGCACTTAATGGTCTGTTTAGATAGTCGTGGTGTGTATGAACTCCCAGTGCACTACTCCAAGCACCACACGTTGACAGGTAGCTGCCATGTAGATAAAATAAGGGGCCCTACTCCAAAGCATACAAGGACACACAATCGTTAGTTATTGTCTAATCTAAAGCAGGGATTTCCTTGGCAGGCAGAGGAAAAGAAGCATTCTGGTTCTGCATTATCTTTGCAGCTGAGTTCTGCTCTAAGTCCTGAACCGACATGCAGCGAGGCCAAAAGCAAACAAGCAGGCAAGCTAGCCCTGCACAAATGCAATTGATTTAAGGAGCCTAAGCTTTGAGAGTTGTTTTTTGAATGCATTGTGAAGACAGTGGCTGAGATTAGAAATTTATTTGGTCCTTCAAACTCTCCTGAAAGATTAAAGACTGATAATGGACAGGTAAATCATTTTTGTAGGGGATAGAGATCGCTTAACCCCCCCCCACATTGTTAAAGAAACTTGCTGTGATGGTTTTTCATTCTGTGGATAAACAAAGCTTTCCAAAAAGAAAAAATAAACCAACAACAAACCAACCAACCAAACATCACTACTTTTACATTGCTTATTTTCTGCTGGCTGTAACTTCTTTTTTTTTCATTCCTTCATTTTTCAGACTCCTGTGTATGTTGTGAATTGAGAAGACTCGGTCTAATGTTTAGGTCTCGTGGAAAATTTATGCCAATTACATGTTATGGGTCCATATGGCTCAGTTGCTACCTAAACTTTGCTTTGCTGTTTCTACACTGATAAAGGTCAGCATTTCCAGAGACCACCAGTTTTCTGCTTGCTTTTTGTGATTGTGGATCAGCAACGTAGTTGTCTTAGTCTGACACACTCCACTGCTGGAGTGTCATTTGTCCTGCCAAGCACAGTGGTTATCACTGTGTCTGTGAATACTCAGCACCTAGAAAGTATTTATCCTAGCTTTAAATGCCTGGTTTGAAAATGTTGCCCTAAGATTTGTAGTAATACTACATCATACCATCTAATAAACTGCTCTTGGTATGTTTCTGGCCTGGGGAATTCAGCAGCAATTTTTTCATAGGAAAACTACTTTATGTCAGTGTTTAAATATTTCATAGGGTTCTTAAGTAAAGAATATATTACATTACTGTTTTCTTTCATATAGACTGACTAATCCCGTGATCCCTAACTCCTAAAAACAATAACCTCACAACTCTTAAATCACTTGGATCTGAAATAATGAATTTAAATAATAAATAGCTATGGAAAATGCCCTTTTAAAAAAAAAATGAATAACTTTTGCCTACATAATCCTGTCTGTGCTAATTTCCACAGCATTGTGAATTTTCTTAACAGTCATGCATTAAAACTGACAACCGGTACTTTAAACAGGCAGGCTGTCTGCTACCTGATATATCTGAACACAGTTTTTCAGTAAGGGGAATGTCACAAAGACCTGACAGATTATAGATCTGCAAGTCAGAATCAAAGGCACAAAAATGGTTGAAAAGCATTCTTTGAGACAAGCTCTGATCAGTAAAGTATTCCTCCACAACACAGGACAGTTTGGTACTTAAGTTTCTTATTTCTTTCATTCAGTTTTTTGGCCCTAGGAGCTGCAGTTTAGGTCAGGAGGGTGCTGAAGCCTAGATTGTCAACCTCCAGAGCTGTCTATTTTGAATGGTTGTGTTTAGTGATGGAAGTATTTGCCATTGGTTCTGTCCACTAACAGGGGATCTGATTTTACTGTGCTGAGCATGAGCAAATGGTGTTGAAGCTAAGGAAACTACAATAGCATGGAGCCCCTGAGAGATTTAGGTCTACAGATTCTACTCTTAGAGGTCACTCTTACTGAAAGTCATGTGGTCGTGCCTGATTATGCCAACTCCTTCCTCCCTGAGTATCAAGTGTATGCTGAAGTTGACTTTCCAGCAGCTCCTACTTTTGAGTGAGACCACTGAAAGAATTGATTTCCCTTGGCTGTAGGGCTCAGCTCTGTACCAGTCTGTCGTGCTGCACTGTTCCCCACATTATCCTTGGGGATATAGGCTAAATGTGAGCATTGGCTCCTTGGCTGTCTCTGCCAGTGCTGGGAGGTAGGCCTTTGTGGCACCTGCCAAGGAACATAGCTCTCCCATTCTGGCCTCTTGGCTAGGTGACCAACCTCATCATCCCGGAAAAAGTCACAGTATCACAGTATCACAGTAACTAAGGTTGGAAGAGACCCCAAGGATCATCAAGTCCAACCTGTTCCAACAGACCTCACAACTAGACCATGGCACCAAGTGCCACGTCCAATCTCCCCTTGAACACCTCCAGGGATGGTGACTCCACCACCTCCCTGGGCAGCCCATTCCAATGACGAATGACTCGCTCAGTGAAGAACTTTTTCCTCACTTCGAGTCTAAACCTCCCCTGACACAACTTGAGACTGTGTCCCCTTGTTCTGGTGCTGGTTGCCTGGGAGAAGAGACCAACCCCTTCCTGTCTACAACCACCTTTCAGGTAGTTGTAGAGGGCAATGAGGTCACCCCTGAGCCTTCTCTTCTCCAGGCTAAGCTACCCCAGCTCCCTCAGCCTCTCCTCATAGGGCTGTGCTCAAGGCCTCTCCCCAGCCTTGTTGCCCTTCTCTGGACACATTCAAGTCTCTCGATGTCCTTCTTAAACTGAGGGGCCCAGAACTGGACACAGTACTCAAGGTGTGGCCTAACCAATGCAGAGTACAGGGCACAATGACCTCCCTGCTCCTGCTGGCCACACTATTCCTAATACAGGCCAGAATGCCATTGGCCCTCTTGGCCACCTTGTCCCCCTCTTGGCAGATGACATCCAGAAGAGGGTGAGGTGTGTAAGCTAGACACGGTTAAAAAGTTGTCTTTTGAACTAAAGTTCTTTTAGCTAGATAGGGGCTAGGTTAATGATGACTAAGCTGACTAGCTAATGATTAGACAGAATTGGGGCTGAGCTAATGAGGGAAGATGGAGTGGGACCTTCCCAGAAGACATCTGCATTGTCTTGACACCAAATTTACTTGCAGGGGAAATCTAGCAAGTTTTACTAACCTGGGTAGCAGTTTTTCTTCTCACCACTGAGAAATCAGAAAAAGCTTTGTTGTGTTTATATGGTTACTGTGCCCTATTGAATAAACTTGGTGGAGTGTAAGTGACCAGTAAGCTCAGATCCAGTTTAATGTGCCAGTGGGGATGTTAAGAGACGTCCTGTGATTTCAGTTAAACCCTTCACAGGCGATCAATTGTACTCCTGGTATGCTCAAAGGGTATTTTCCTAACTTTTGTCACTTCAAGAATGTCATCAAAAGAGGTATTGCATGACTTTCACCTAAACCCAGCCCATTTGGGAGACAGATGCAGAAAAGACAAAAGTATTTTCCCCCTCACTTTCAACAGATACCTCTCTATGTCTCAGCTGAAGAAGAGCATAACATTACTGAAGGCACTAACCTTGCGTATATGCTTAAATATTAGGATGTACAAAGCAACACAAAGATTCTGTGGTTTTAATGAAGGTATTTTATATAAGATGTGCAAGTACCCAGGGATGTGCAAGCAGATGAGACAATAAGAAACTTCCAAAACTTTGGGGTAAGTCCTGAGTGGTTGGTAGTTGGTCAGATTCCATGGATGGGTCTAGTGAGGAGGCCAAAATGTTGCTAGCCAAATGGAATCAATTCTTCCTCAAACTGGGCAGTTCCAGAAATGGCAAAGATCACTTACATGAGGAGTCCAGCCCTCTTCTAACACTGCTAATTGGAAGGACAGTGCCTGTCACAGTTCAGGCTCACAGCACTTCTCATGGGCTTGAAGTCTGACACCTAGTCACACAGGTTCTTTCTCCACTACAGTGTGACCTATGGTCCTGAGAGGCAGCAAAAGCCATAGGAATCTCTTCAGCTCACATGGTTCCTACCTGTGTTGCTGGTTAGAGCTTGGTTGCTGCAGGGGTTCAAAGGCTATCAGAAAAATAGGCAGGGTCAGGGCATGGCCCAACGTGGTTGTGTGTACTGACAGTTAACACACAGGCCTCCTCTCCCAGCCAGACATGGTTCAGAGGTCAGCTGAGCAAGAAACTAAGCACAGATGTATCCCCAGGCCAGGTGCTTTGCATACAAAGCACCCCAGGGAGGTGCTTTGCATACAAACTGTTCTTCAGGGCTGGAACTGAGCTGTGTCCTAAGGTATTTACAAACATAGTCAGGAGAAATTGTCACGTCTGTGCACAGACCCTCTGGAATCCACAGGGGAGAGTTTATACTGAAGTGTTGTTTGGATCCAGATTCCCAGTCTGGTTGAGGATTAGTGGTGATGCACAGTAGTCACTGCCTTTTGACTAAGGTCAAGGATGACAAATGGGACAGGTGTGCTTTCTTAGGACTCTGACAATGTGGAATCATCATTCTTTGTTTTCCCTATGATGAACTGTCCATTGCATTTCATCAGTAATAGTTGCAAGCTAAGTCTGGTATCTTCACATAAACTTTGACCATGCCACCCTGAGTGTGACTACAGATCTTGAGGTGGGGTTCAGGCAGCAGGGACATGCCACCTTTAATAGCATTCATGTTTTCCTACTTATGTCTACTGTTAGATTCAGATCCCACACATATCATCTTTTTATTAAAAACTTTCTGGAAAATTTTATCTTCCCATATTAGAGATCTTCTTCTATGAAGATATGTTTCTGGTCTCACTGGCAGGTCCTTATTAGCAGTGTTTAAAAACCTTCCCAACAGTGAAGTTATAATCCCTGAAGCTGTAGCTTTACATATATATAGTCATTCCCTGCTCCCCCTCCACCATTTGAAGTCCTCTAAGTTCTTCCCCTGTATTTTGTTTTAGGATTATGTTTGTTAAAGATAGTAAACTGAGACATGAATCAAAGGGATTTTGTGATCATCAAGACTTACAGTCATCATTGTGTTACATACTTGAGTAGGGTTAAAATAACAACTCACTTTTAATTTAAAGGGAAGATGGGGGAGTATATAAAGAGTATCTTTTTTTATGTGGTTATCTAGTGAACAACAGTGTGCCAGCTTGCAAGGATTGGACAACAATTAGTAGGGAATACAAAGCTTGTCTTGGAGTGTTTCTAGTACGTTTCTGTTCCCTCTTTCGCAGGTCCTGGACCACTTTTCTATTTCTTAATTACTCAGTGTTATCAGCCCCAAATATAAAGTAAATCATAATGCTGACATACACATTAAAAATCTTAATAATAGCAATCTAGAATAATTCTTCCTTATCCTTTCATTTCCTAGCCTTTCAACTTGCCAGTCTGGTCATGTTTGTAAGCCATTGTCTGTAAAGCTGAAGACTTCTCCTTAAAAGAAAACTGAGTTGCTCACCTCACTGCTGAAACTTAGATAAAGAGAAGAGTTATTTAATCTCACTATGAAGCTGAGAGGTTTTGCAAAGTTATTTAAGATTTTTTTTCCAAACTTTAGTACCTTTCTTTAAGGTGAGGGAGAAGATGTGGAGTCTTAATAAAACTTTGTTACTTTAAATCATCACTGCATCCACTATGACTCAGCCTTGCAAAAGCCATCACAGATCCTCTGCTTTGCTGTGTGGTTGCTCATGACAGGAGTTGGTGTTGAGCTGAATACCTTTCCATGATGGAAGCAGAGTCCTGCTTCACTGCCCGGTGCATTACAAAACTTGTCTTTATACAATCAACAGTGCAAAAGTCATTCAGTCACCCAAAATACCTGTGGTAATGAGCAAGACCCACATGATCCTGGCACCTACATCCTCACTGTCACTGTGCTGTAAGTGGTCCATGAGCCAAGAGTGATCATTAGAAATGTGTTGTTTCCTGAAGCACAGTGTAGACTCTGTACAGCTCTGCAGAATAGAAACCCAAGCAGCAGGCATGCATAAGGTCATGTTGGGATGAGGTGGGCATTTGTGTGTTCAAGTATTTAAAGAACCATAATTAAATAAACCTCTTTTGGACTGAATTGTGGTTTTAACCCAAAAATACTGACATTAAACTGGTGGCCAGTGAGAGGTTTTGCAAGCATTGTTTTGGTCTTGTACAATGGAACTGATACGTTTTTGCCAAAAGGAAAATCAAAGAGCACAGAAATGTGGTTCCATTAAAAGGATGTGTTTATTTTGTAAAGGAATTTATGCTACAGTAAACAGCATGGACTTTATAGCTACCCAATGAGTGAGGCATCAAGCCCCAAGACTTCATAAAGTCTGAGCACAAGACATTTGGATCCAGGTTTTGACAGAGTAGCAGAAATCATACGGGAACAGGCTGCTCAGGGGCGTAGTGGAGTCTCCCTCTCTGGAGATATTCAGGACCCACCTGGATGTGTTCCTGTGTGATCTGCTCTAGGTGATCCTGCTCTGGCTGTGGGGTTGGAGCTTTCAAGGTCCCTTCCAGCCCCTAACATTCTGTGATTCTGTGATACATGCAGGTTCTAGTTCTGAACTGATATTTCATGCTTTGTTAAGTCCAGTTCTAGATCCCTGAAGAAAGTGAGGCATGCTCTGAGTATCTTAAAATAGTTTAAAATTACAGGCTGCCTGTGGAGGATGTCACAAAGTATTTTTGTTCTGGGCCCCATGTGATCTCGTATCTTAAAGAGGCCTCTTAATTACTGCTTTGTCAGTTGACTCTCTGTGGTTCTTACTGTCACTATGCTGTCTGTTTTCCTACCTGTCACCTTTTCTTCCTCCTTTAGCTGGGTATGTGTTTGAAGTTAATTGTGAAGGAATAAAATTACACCCAGTTATTTACACAGCAGCTGTCAAAGCACAATATTCTGTTCTCCAGAAGTAAGCACACACACACAAAATTTCATCACTTGATTTGCTGTCCTAATACTGCAGGGTCTTGGGTTTTCTAAGTCCTCCTCCTTTTTATGACTAATGGTTAAAAGGTCAAAAACCCCTAATCTGGCAGGAGCACACAATCTCTGAGTTATTGTCACACCAGGGTGACTTGCTAGAGCTGTGTAACAGGCTTGTGGGAGAGACTGTCAGAGGGAAGAACCATCTCTGGATCTTTCAGCAGGAACTCAGAGCAGGAAAACTGTAGAAATTCCTTACGATGTTTTCTTGGCATCAGTCTTATTTCCTCAGCTCTTGTCCAGGCTGAAAGAAAGGGCTGGTTTGTTTTGTTGTGTTTCGCAGGAAAGTAAAATAAAACCCTAACTATGTTTTTAATATTGGGAGCATAATGAGGTCACTTAAGAAAAAGAAAGTCAACCAGTAAGGCTGGGATGTCTCATTTCTTCAACAGCTACATTGTGTGTGCATCTGAGAGCTGCCAGTTGGATCCTAGTAGGGGAGAAACCACTTTAATTTGTTTGGTTTGTGTATGGAATAACATTTTCTTGCCTTGGAATACTTGTTTGTCATCACTCCCCCTTTGTGTTTATGTTCTGCTTGGAAATAGTCCCTGTGCTGTATATGCATTTGCCTGGATGTGCACATAAACAATGTTCCATTATGGCTGGCTCTGCATACTCCTTATTTACATCATATACATTTGGCAGTAAACACATTGGGGAATGACAGGGAGCAAACTCTTCTAGGCCCCTTTTTTTCAGTTAGCCCAGACTTTCTGCCATATGCTTGCTGAGGTCCCACTTCTATTCATGTTTTTATTAGGTAGAAAAAAAGTGTCCAGACTTCCAACAAAGCAGCTTTTGTTTTCTCTGTCAAGAAAAATATTCTCTTATGAAATGTTGATAGAAGTACTCAGAGCCCTTGTGGGGATGCAGAGCCTGAATAGGCCCAGGAGGGCAAAGCAGGGAAGCCAGGGTACAATTTTTGCTTCTTATGTGTCATGAACGAGTATCACTTAACTTTCTTGTTCTCTAGTGCTCCATTTGGCAGCCAGGGTCATCCCCCTCATCCTGATGCTCATTATGGAGGCAATGTTTTTAAAGTTTTAAAGGCTTTCAGAGTTTTGGCTGGAAGAGAGGAGAGAAGCAAAACACTGCTTTAGTGTAGCATAAAATGGAAGTTTGACTTAGAATCTATATTGTTCAGTAAAACTATAGAAGTGGTATGAATCATCTTTAGTGACTCTGTGCTTTAAAATGGCCAGATTAGATCTTTTTCTCATTGATTTTGTATTTGGTTAATGATCCCAGTCCTGAGCTCATAAAGCTATATATAAGGTGTAAAATATATGTGAAAATATCTTTAACCTCTACATTTCAACTCTGTGTTTCTTTTGACATTGAAATACTGCAGTGACCTGGTAATGTTTTCCAATGCTTTAATTTTTGCTGATGTACAAAAATACATAGAAGAGCTGATTGGTAATTATTACATGTGGTATTGCATAAATTTCTTCCTAATTAAAAAGCTTCTAAATTCTGAGTAATCAATTTATGAAGGCATGTGGTTTTGACAAATTATGCATTTAATTTTCAAAGATTTATTAGAAATTTGACCTGCAGCTAGTTAATTATAGTTATAGTACTGATGCAGTAATACTGGAGATTGATATAATGATATGGTTGTGAATGTATTTTGGTATTGCCTGCCTTGGTAGCAGGGTGTGGGCATACACCTCTATTTCGTACTAGCATTTATGATGCAGGAAAGCATTAGTTTAATGAAGAACAGAAACATTTGATAGGTATCACAGTATAACTAAGGTTGGAAGAGACCCCAAGGATCATCAAGTCCAACCTGTCCCAATAGACCTCACAACTAGACCATGGCACCAAGTGCCACATCCAATCTCCCCTTGAACACCTCCAGGGACGGCAACTCCACCACCTCCCTGGGCAGCACATCCCAATGACGAATGACTCGCTCAGTGAAGAACTTTCTCCTCACTTTGAGTCTAAACCTCCCCTGGCACAGCTTGAGACTCTGTCCCCTTGTTCTGGTGCTGGTTGCCTGGGAGAAGAGACCAACCCCCTCCTGTCTACAACCACCTTTCAGGTAGTTGTAGAGGGCAATGAGGTCACCCCTGATCCTTCTCTTCTCCAGGCTAAACAATCCCAGCTCCCTCAGCCTCTCCTCATAGAGCTGTGCTCAAGGCCTCTCCCCAGCCTCGTTGCCCTTCTCTGGACACGTTCAAGTGTCTCGATGTCCTTCCTAAACTGAGGGGCCCAGAACTGGACACAGGACTCAAGGTGTGGCCTAACCAATGCAGAGTACAGGGGCACAATGACCTCCCTGCTCCTGCTGGCCACACTATTCCTAATACAGGCCAGGATGCCATTGGCCCTCTTGGCCACCTGGGCACACTGCTGGCTCATGTTTAGGCGGCTGTCAATCAGCACCCCCAGGGCCATTTCTGTTTGGCAGCTCTCAGCCACTCTGACCCCAGCCTGTAGCTCTGCATGGGGTTGCCGTGGCCAAAGTGCAGCCCCTGGCACTTGGACTTATTAAATGCCATCCCATTGGACTCTGCCCATCTGTCCAGTCGGTCGAGGTCCCTCTGCAGAGCCTTTCTACCCTCTAACTGACTAACATCTGTTCCCAACTTGGTGTCATCTGCAAACTTGCTGATGACTGACTCAACCCCCTCATCCAGATCATCAATGAAGATGTTAAAGAGGATGGGGCCCAGCACTGATCCCTGGGGGACGCCACTGGTGACTGGCCGCCAGCCGGATGTGGCACCATTCACCACCACTCTCTTTTATGAAGAGATCACAGAAATCACAGAATCACAGAAATATTGTCCATTGGAATCCCCAGGTCCCTTTCTGCCAGCAGCTTTCCAGCCACACTGCCCCCAGCCTGGAGCATTGCTTGGGGTTGCTGTGACCCAAGTGCAGGACCTGGCACTTGGCCTTGTTGAATCTCCTCCTGTTAATGTTGGCCATGGATCCAATCTATCCAAGTCCCTCTGCAGAGCCTCCCTACCCTGGTGCAGATCAACTCTGCACCTAACGTGGTGTCATCTGTGAACTGACTGCTGACACACTTCATGTCTTCATCCAGGTCATCAATAAAGATGTGAAACAGAAGTGGTCCCAACACTGAGCCCTGAGGAACTCTTGTGACTGGCCACCAGCTGGATCTAACTCCACTGGGTACCACTCTCTGGGCCCTTTCCACCAGCCAGTGCTTTGTCCAGCAGAGCACTGCTCAGCCAAGCCCTGAGCAGCCAGTTTGTCCACAAGAATTGTGTGGGGAACAGTGTCAAAGGCAACATCCCAGATGTTGCTGGGAGGTGTGTGTTACAGGACCCACTGTGCCCATGTCTGAGAATGGTAGGTGAAAGAGGAGCAGAAGAGTTGGTTCAAGACTTTTCTCCTCTGAACTCTCATTTGAGAGCATCCCTTGGTCTTAGAGAGGAATGGTCTTGCCCTGCTTGTCTAAAATGGGCCAGCCACAGTGGTGCTTCCTTTTGCTAGCCTTGGTTAGCGCCTGTGGTATCATGAGTCCAGTTTTGAGTGGTGGCTCCTTTCCCCTATAGGTACACAGCAGTAAAGCAAGACTGGATGAGGTGCTCTCTGAGGAAAGATCTGAGCCCATCCTGGTCCCTGATGGGTGGGATCTGGGTGAAAGAGACCATTGGTGAATAAATGCAGTCCAAAGAGTATCTGAGCATGAACTATTTTATGAAAAGTACATTCTATCCTTTGCAAATGTTGTGACACATTGATATAAAATCTAGTTTAGACCAATCTGAACTCCCTGCATTCTCTGTTCATTGTACCATCACCACGCTGAGCTAAGTCAGATAGCTTTGCTTTTACCCTAGCAGCACTCAGCTCAATTTCTCCAAACATTTTTTGCAAAGCTGCAGAATTATTCTAAAGCTGGAGGAGAAAAAGGTCTCTTAAATCATGCCAGATATGTTAAATGGGCAAGGGTTAATCTGCTGTCAGGAGCTGCTGTGTAACTGAGTCCTACTGGGAGAGTCAGTTTCCATCCAGCAAGACTCAGCACAATACAGTGCTGCTGTCTTGTGTTTCTTACATGTTGTCATTTACTGGAGGTTTCCTGAATTGGGGCTACACTCATCCTTTCATGCTCTCCTGACGAGTCTTACATAATTGTGTTCCACACCAAAGTCAGAACACAGCAGTGCAATGATGTGCATTTATCCCTGACAACGTTACTTTTGACACCTTTGACTAGCCTATAGAAAGATCTCTCTTGCACCAAAACTGAAAAGCTTTTACCAGATGAGATTTCCAAAAGACCTGCGGAGTAGTTTGCTCTCTGTCCTGCGGAAAGCCTTGTCCTACCTTTCTCTTCTCAGCTCTGCATGCAGCCTTCAGCCTGTTTGCTTGTGCTGTCCCTTCCTGCCTAATATATTTCAAGATGTCAATATTGATTTTCATTGTGTCCTGATTAGAAACTCTCTTGAGTTATTCCTCTTCTTAAGGCCACTCATGTCTTGAGGGCTGAAGCATGAATTCTGTAACTTCTCCTTTAGAAGAGCCAGGTGTGTTTTCTTAAAGCCTTGCAGCTCAGCAACGCCTCTGTGGTTGTGCCAATATTTTTGCATGGAAGACATGGCACTTCTGAGGGCTTTTTTTGGTTTGGGGTTTGGGGGGGGGAGGGGGGGGAGAGATCCACCCACAGTGCCTTTGAAGACTACTAATAAGATGAGAGCAACTAAGCTTGACCTGTAGAAACACTGCTTAGGAATGTCCGCTTGAACTTGGTGGAGAACAAGTTCTGTATTGGACAGCAATGTGCCCTGGTGGCCAGAAAGGCCAATGGGATCCTGGGGTGCGTTCAGAGAAGTGCATCCAGCAGATCCAGGGAGGTTCTCCTCCCCCTCTACTCTGCCTTACTGAGGTCCCACCTGGAATATTGCATCCAGTTCTGGGCTCCTCAGTTCAAGAGGGACAGGGATCTGCTGGAGAGTCCAGTGGAGGGCTACAAGGGTGATGAAGGGACTGGAGTGCTGCCTGATGAGGAGAGGCTCAGAACCTTGGGGCTGTTTAGTATGGAGAGGAGAAAACTGAAAGGAGATCTAATCAATGTCTATAAATATCTGAGGGCTGGGTGTCAGGAAGGAAGGGACAGGGACAGCCTCTGCTCACTTGTGCCCTGTGACAGGACAAGGGGCAATGGATAGAAACTACAGTACAGGAAGTTCTGCCTCAATGTAAGGAAGAAAATCTTTACTGTAAGGGTCACAGAGCACTGAAACAGTCTCCCAAGAGAGGTTGTGGAGTCTCCTTCTCTGCAGACTTTCAAGCCCTGACTGGATGTGTTCCTGTGTGACTTGCACTGGATTCTACAGTTCTGCTCTGGCAGGTGTCAGATGGTGTCACCACCGTCTGCTGTTGTTACCTCTGCTAGACAAGTAGTTATGCCAGCACATTTTCACTCCTTCATTTTGGTTTTTAAGATGCCCACAGTGAAGACATTGGACTGTTCTTCCAATGTTTGATGTAGGTTTGGGAACTAGCTAAGCAGGAATGGACTTACCTTGAATACATGTGTCAAGCTGCCAGGCTGTGGATCTATTGCGGTTTACACTAATGCCATAATCCAATCCATTCTGCATCAGGCTTTTGTGACCAGAGTTCTGTGCAAGTGTGTTTTGGCTGTCACTGGCTTCCGGGAACCATATATGTGGATTGTCCCTGCAGCAGTGCGGGAGCACAAGCTCTAAATGTCTCCTTAAGTCTGTCTGAAGTTAAATAGGGCTTGAGTACAGTTTAGTACTTGTTAAGATCTAGGTCTGCACTGAGCTGTAGTTCCAGTTATTGTAGTTCCAGCAATTGTAGTCTTTTGTTGGAAGAAAGTCACTAGGGCAAAGTTGTCACAAAGAGTTTAATTCCAAGAGTGAACCTCTAGAAATACCAATGTCCCAGTTTCTATGCTGATTCTAGAGCTGTAAGTTATCTATGTTTGGAACTGCATTTATTCTGCATTTTCTAATGTTATACATCTTCGCTTTGTGAGATACCGTTTGGGGTATCACAACATCAGGAAATACTATCCTTTTGTTAGGGAACTTTGTTTTTTCACTCTCTTAAAAAAAAAAAAAAAAAAAGAGGCAGAAACAAAGCAGTTACTCAAATAACCTTTTGGAATCTCAGTTTTATTTTTAATGGAGCTCTGTGCTCTCTTGCCTGCAGCGAACCATGATCATATTCAGCATATGGGAAACTTTATTGTTAGAAGTAGTATTCTCTGCAGTTTAATATTCAATATTTCTACTTGCTCTTCTGCTCTCTCCCACATCTTGCTTCTGCTTAGGCTTTATAGATCTCTCACCCCTCATTCTCCTTGGATTATATAATGCAATGTGTCGGTGCCATGCATGGCACTCCTGTTACCTCAGCATTTCCATTATAACTCTCTGTTTTGAGGGATTTATAAGCTAGCAGTAAAAATCTCTTTCTTGGCTAAGCCTCAGAACAGCACTTTCTGGTCATTGAAAAAGAAAACAAAATGAAAGAAACTTTTCTTTTCCTCACTTCTGTTATTTTCTGACAAGTATGTAGCAGCAGTGTTTGCACTGCAGGATTCTCCTAAACAGCAAGTGTAGATTCAGTATATAGCCAGTTTTTAAGGTAATAGTGCTTTTTCTTTTTATAGCCTTCAAAAATGCATGTTATCCCCTCTTTAGGTGCATGATCTCATTGCCTCTTTGCCAGCCTTTCTGGAGCTTACAGCAGTCAACATCTGGAGCCTCAGAGAAGGTGCAGTTGAGTCTATGTTTTCCTTTATTTGCAGTGTGGATGCTTTTTCACAGAATCACAGAAATGTTAGGGGCTGGAAGGGACCTCAAAAGCTCATCCAGTCCAACCCCCCTGCCACAGCAGCATCACCTAGAGCAGATTACACAGGAACACATCCAGGCAGGTCTTGAATATCTCCAGAGAGGGAAAGTCTGCAACCCCCCTGGGCAGCCTGTTCCAGGGCTCTGTCACACTCACAGGGGGAAAAAAAATAAATCTTCCTCCTGTTTCCATGGAACTGCCTCAACTTCCACCATTGCCTCCTGTGCTGTCATAGGGCATCACTGAGTAGAGCCTGGTTCCATCCTCTTGGCATTCACCCTTTACATCTTTATGAACAGGAACAAGGTCACCCCTAAGGCTCCTCCTCTCCAAGGTAAAGAGCCCCAGCTCCCTCAGGCTCTCCTCATAAGGGAGACGTTCCACTCCTACAGTGTTTTGAAATACTTACAATTCTTTGTCTCAATAACTTACTGTCTCCTTCTGTGTAATGGAGCTACAAATTCATCATAATCCAAAACCACATTATTGGCTATATGTATTCATATCTATTCATCTGTCTGTCTATCTATAAATGTTCAATATTTACTGTTTATTCAATATTTAGAATAGTTGGGCTATTATCAAAGCCACATTTGGAAAGGATATTAAATCTCATGCTTTAATGTTTAAGTGATTAGCTGTTAGAGAACAGCCTGTGAGAAGACCTACTCACCAGTCACTAGGGATGTCTGTATTTTCCTTAGCTCTAGTAGCAGTCACTCACAGAAATGCGCTGCTGAACAAGACACACTTCTAGTTTTATCAGATAGGGCAGTTCTCATCCCCTGGCTCCAGGCCAAAGGTGTGTAAAACACAATATGGACTCTAAGAAATCTGGTCATGTACTCAAGTTTGTGGAGATGAATTAATTTTGTAGCTTTTGAATTAAGCAATCATCTTTAAAGTAATCTTTACAAATACATACCCACTGATAAAACCAGACGAAAAGTGACTCACGGACTGGTTGCGTGCCCAAGTTCTGGATCTTGAGCTGACTCTGCTTTTCCCATCTAAAATGGAATACTGCTCTGCACTGAGTACTCTGAAGCCAGTTGCTGTTACATTTCAGACCTGAAGCAATTCTTCCTGTTATGCGCAAATTCCCATTTCAGTCTTTGCGAGCTGTGCATAGTAGTATGTGGCAGTCAGAAGAAACCCCTTTTTGACCTAATTTCACTGTAATTCATGTTTTTCCATACCATTTGTGCCGTTTTGTGCCAGTAATTAAGCTGTTTTATTTTCTTCAGGGCCCTTCTTGCTCAAGATTGATACTCATTTTATAAGCACTATCTGGGAGATTTAAATATTCCACAATGTTCTCATGACCCAGTGATTTTTCTTCCCCCTAGTCTTTGGACATCATTCATGTGCTCAAGACATGACAAAAATACCTTACTTACAACACTAAAGAATCCATGTAATGAAGGAAGTCAGGTTTTCAGATTTGAAACCCTCTATCACCAGGTGGCAAGGAAGGGAACACCAAGGCAGACAAGTGTTTTTTCGTACTAACATCTATTCTCAATGAAGAGGTAAAAATCAAAGCCCCTGTGTGTGAGGCAGTGTTAGTGAACTGCCAGTGATTCTCCCAGCAACTGACACAAAGGAAGCTGAGTATCAAAGCTGAAACAGCAAGCTTAGTGTCAGCTCCTGCCTAGGGAGTAGAAGAAAACATCACTTTGTCTCTGCTTTCACTGCTTAAACACACACATCATTCACTAGTAACCATTTACTCTGCTGTCAAAACTATTTCAAGAGTGCTACATTTGATTAATAGTAAAAGGCATTAAAAGAAGAAGAAGAAAAGTCCTCTTCTTCTGAGATCCTTCATTTGGTAGAATTTTTGCATGAACTACTTCATTTTTCCATCCTATGCCTGTAATAGTCCAGGAGTACTCTGTTGCTTCCAGTAAACTAATTTTTATTAGAGAGCCCAGTGCACTCATCCTAATTCTAGGTAATGCTGTCTCTCTTAGTGAAGCATATTATGGCATCCTCAACTAAGGGAAAAGTGGCCAGCACAAATGTGTGTGTAGTAGATGATTCATAGTGCTGCTTGCTGAATTGTCCAGTGGGTAATTGCAGTACAAAAACCAGAGAAACAGATGTCGACTCTAAACCTTGGCTGTAAATTTTTGGTTTATGATTATGGGTTTCAAATGTGCTATGTCACACTGACAAATATACAGTAACACCAAAGGAAATAGTTTTCTGACTCGAGATTTTGCTTTTTATTTCACTCGTGGCTAAGAATGTATTTATTGTAAAGTTTCTGCCATCACAGCCTGCGAGAGAACAGATCAAAGCAGTGATGCAAAATCTGTTTCTCTGCACAGATAAAGTGGAAGATAGTGGAGAGGGGTTTCCTCCTTGCACTTCTGCAGGAGCCGGGTAGGCATTGAAAATACGTGACAACACTTAAAATTTCATTACATTTGAATTAGAGGCATATTAGTTACCACAATAATGATGGTTGGTCTTGATCTGCATTAGGAAATACTCCCCATTTTACAAATGCAGCTTTTCCTCAGACTCTAAGAAACACAAGTATCATGCTATTTCAGAGTGAAATATGAGATGCATAGATTATGGTGTTACAGAAATAGTATGCAAGCAAACTGTTAGGCTGTTTGAAGAGTTTATTAGTTACATGTGGTTTTAGCAATAACTATTAGCCCAACTATTCTTTACACGATGAGCTACCTGGCTCGTTTATATACCATGAGAAACAAAGCAATCTTTTTTCAGTTCACGTGCAGTTAAGCACAACTTCCTGGCATTCGCTTTCAGAAGATGCCAGACTACATTTTAAGGTACAATGGGCAGGTTTTATTTTTAAAGATGGTATTATAAGACAGCTAATGGAATAACTGTATTTGTTTGTCTGTGTTTATTTTAACACACATGGGCAGTAGGCTCTTCTTTGGCTTAAACTGTTCCAACAGCTCTGGTCTACACAAAAAGCTGTTTTCTCCCTAAATCAGAGGCTGACAAAACATACTGCATTTTGTATTATCTCTTCCACTTATTTTCATGGTGACACTTTACATATTCCAAACTCTTGTGCGTTCAGTGTCATCTGGTTAGGAAATCTTTTAGTCTTTTAGTTTAGCTTTGCTACTCAAAACAAAATTGTAGCAACATAACCAGTTGAAAAAAATTTCAAGAAATTCAGCGACTTTCCCACCTGCCCTCTTAATGCAATGAGTGCTGCTCATGCTGCTGAAATAGCTCAAAGAAGCCTTTGCTGAAGGATAGCTTTTCCAGGAAAAATGCTCTGTGCATAATTTTTGCATTACAGAGTGTCAGGGGCTTCTTCAGCTGGAGGAGTCCAGGCTGGGAAGGGACACCCCAATGGACTGAGAAATTCTTTAAAAAGACAGTATTCAACTCCAGCATTTGTAACTCTTCTGCCTAGAGGGAAGATGGGAAGAGAGGCTGCTTGCAGCAGGGACAGCCAGAAATCTCCTGTCAGAGGGGAAGGAGAATAAGAAAAGCTTTTGGTTTTATCTGTTCAAATGGATTCATTTTCAGATTGCAGCATGCCTTTTTGCTGGCTGACGGTTTTCAGTGTGGGTATATCAGTTTCAGGGAACAAGTGTGTGTGAAGGGTTTTGTTTGGGTTTTTTTAAAGTTTTTGAATCTATGTGAAGAGTTTTGTTAATACAATCTGCAGGCATTGTTGTCAGAGAGCTTTCGGTTCATCAAAGGACTTTTTGTGGAGAGGGGACACTGCATCCATTAAAGTGGCTGGGGAGGTCCCAGAGTGAGTCTCTCCCCAGCATTTCTTTACAGGTGCCAGCTGTGTGCCATGTCTGTGCCTGCCTGACTCCTGTCCTGGGCTTTTCGAGAAACAAACAGTGATTATGGGTTTCATTTTCTAGTTTCTGAAACTGAGTTGGCTTTGGGGCAGGAAAGGAGGCTCCTCCATGCCTTCAGAAACCTTGCTCTAGTCCACCAGGGCTGAGGCAGCTTAGCTCATTCCCTTAAAACGAAACGGTGCACACGGTTGTCGAGCTCGTGTGCTTTCCAGTGGGGCAGAGCCAGTGTTTGCAGGCTGATGGGTTTGGTTTCTAAAGACTCGGTGGAGTCTTTCAATGTGAGTAGGACTGCAGAAGGTGGTTATTTTCCCTAAAAAGCACGGGGAGCCCTGTTGGCTGATGCAGGTGCCAGGCCAGCACCGTGCACACGGGGGGCATCCCCGCCACAGACCCGAGGCCTTGACACCTACTGCTGAGGGAGGGCTGCCGGCGGCGTGGATTAGCAGAGACCGTAGAAAGTGTTTTGGTGGGCACAGCCCTGTGCCTTCAAAATGGCTGTGAGGGGGGGGACAGCGCTGCCTGCCCCAAGGAGCCGGCAGACGAGGCTCCTGCCAGCGCCCTGGAGCGGGGCCCGTTCCCAAGGAGCCTGCTCGCGGCCCTTCTCCCCTCCTGAGGAGCTGCAGCTCATTAGCCCTCTGAAAGCTGATCCAGCCCCCGCGGGGCCTCGCGCGCGGCCCGGCCCCCTCGCCGCTAATCAGAGACAGGCAGGGCCCGGCGACGGCCGGGCGGGGGGGAGAGGGATGGAGAGGGATGTGTGGCTGCCTCTTGCCCCGGCCTGGCGGCGGCAATCCCTTCTGGGCAAAAAGGCTTGCCAGGTCTGCACTACCGGAGAGGCCTAGGAGCCTTAGCTGACTTAAGAAGGCAGGGTAAAGGATGGAACCTGGTGTTTCCCCCACCCCCGGGAGGGCTGGCCCGCGAGGTCCCTGATAGAAGGGGAGCCGGCACCAGCTATCGTTTCTGCTGGCGACATTGAACGGGGGCCCCTGCTGGCGTGCACAGCGTCTGTATTAGGATGACTGCTCTGAGCCTGGCCCTGCTGCCCCACAAGTTGGGACGAAACCAGTGTCCACGGTCCAGCCGCAGATGCCAGGAAGGAAAGGAACGGGGGGTGGGGAAGGAGGGGGAACACACAGAAGTTTTAACAAATCGAGCTCAAATTAAAAATCTGCCGTTCTCTACAACCTTTGGAAATTTTGCTGTCACAATTCCCACCTCCCTTTCCCTCCTCCTTATGGTCTTTAATTTTTCACTTTGTTATTTTGGGGTTTTTGCAAGCTGGCCTCCCCGCCCGCAGCCGTCGTTGTCATGCCCTCCGCGGCAGCGGGGCAGCTCTCGCGGAGCCAGGCTGCGCTGGGCTGTCCGCCGGCCTGCTCGTTTGCAGGGCTGCTGGGAGCCGGGAAGGCTGTGAGAATCCTGGGAGCTGGTGATGTCAGACCGCTTGGGTCATTTGAAGGTTAGCAGCCTGGGAAGGGTTCACGGAAAGTTCACTCGCATATATTAGGCAATTCAATCTTTCATTCCCTGTGACACAAGTAGTAGGAAGTGAGCTGTTCAGAAGCAGAAGGATCTATTCACGGCCGAGGGGGATCCTGAGACCCTACGAGAGCCGTTTTATCCCGGGGAGGCCGGGAATCGGCACGGCGTGGGACGCGGCACACACTCGGCGAGCGCCCGAGGAGATGGACTGATTCTAAAGAAATTTTGGGGGAAACTGATGAGAACTAAGACTTGGAATGCGGCTCGCTTCCCCCCATCTTGCTGGATTGACTGAACAGCCTGGAAAATGGTAAATGATCATTTGGATCAATTACAGGCTTTTAGCTGTGTTGTCTGTCATAATTCATGATTCTGGTCTGGGAAAAAGACCAACAGCCTACGTGCCAAAAAAGGGGCAGAGTTTGATGGAGTTGGGTGTACTTTTATGTGCCATTTTCCTCCACACCTAGAGGAAAGCACTTTTGCAGGCATTCTGTGCAGGGGGAATCATGTTTGACTGTATGGATGTTCTAGCAGTGAGCCCTGCTCAGATGCTGGATTTCTACACTGCGAGTCCGTCTTCCTGCATGCTCCAGGAGAAGGCTCTCAAAGCATGCTTCAGTGGATTGGCACAAACAGAGTGGCAACACCGGCACAGTGCTCAATGTAGGTCCCAACTGTTATTTTTCCACTTTAAAGTTGTTGTTATTGTTGTTACTGTTATCTATTTGCGTGCATAAAAACCCCCAACTTTTAATTAAGTGCAGGGATAATGAGAGGTGGGGGGAATGTTTGTGCAAAGTGTGTTTTGCAAGCGCCTTTTTTCTCCTCTTGGCAAGAAAGGAAAAGGGAAAGAAGCACTCATCTGCTTTCTGTTTATCCTTTCTCGTGTAGCATATTGATTCTAACAGCAGTTGTGGAGCCTACTAGGAACACATAATGTAGTACAGCAAATACAGCCAGTGAAGGATAAATTTGCATAACGTGTTTGTGATAGTTTTTTTCTTTGCCTTCTTAGTCTAATGTTGTACCACATTTGATAATCTGGATGCGTGTTCTCTCAACATGCATGTTAGCTGAGCAGCCAAGCAATTAAAATGCTGCTCCATTCTTGCAGTTCTTGCAAAGATGTGGAATTGCAGTGGGTAGGTGCCATTCCAAAAATCAGTAGTTTTAAGTATCTTAAGAAAAGGCAATATTTCTTTGTACTGACCTTGCTGCCACCTTTCTTCTTCACTTTGTTGCTCTAAGACGTTGCTGTTTTGCTAGAAAACTACTTACTGTGAACACCCTTTGAGTTTAACCATCAATTATTTCTATACCTTGAGATTCAGGCAGTGTTTCACTGGTAACAGAAGAGGCAGAGTTAGTGGTAGGACACTTCTGAAAATGTGTTATAATATTATAGGGTCTTGATTTGTTGCTGAAATAGGTAGATGGTAAACAATGGAAGTATTTTAACCTCAGAATTTCAAGTTTAAGAAATTAGTGCCACAAAGCATCCCCTTCTATAAGCTTGCAGGATGCCTCACTGCTCCTACAGTGATTTAGATAAATGACTTGGCTATCTATCAAAATGTTTTAGCACATTCTCTGGCCCTTCAGTACATGGTTAAATGTGTAATTCTGGTTGAAATTTTTGTTTGGGAGTGTGTTAAAAAGTTACTTAGTAACTAGCTTTAATAGTTTGTCCCAAAGAGTGGAGGAGGTAATTGAAAAATAAATAATTTTTTTTTAAAAGAAGGTTTAATGAAATCATGTTTTTTTCACTCAGCTCAGGAGTTTTGAGTCACTGTATGACATTTGTGTGGGTCGACTAATGAAAACAGAATTGTAAGACTCAGTGATTACCAGCCTACCAGCAAATGTTTTGTCTTTACACTTAAAATTACACTGTGGAGTTCAGCATGGGATGTTTATGTTCTCCGTGTTCATTTTCAGAGTGCTTCAAACAAGATGTGAAGCAAAGCTTTTACTTGAAAATAATGTTACTGGGCTATGGGAGAGCTTCAGCTAGGGGAAATAAAACCCCAAACCAGATGTTTTATTAAAAATACCTTTTCTTCCTTCTGTGGTTTAAACTTTAGTATAACTTCAGTTATTTTGGAAACTTGGAATTAAATAAACTTTCCTGAAGTAGGAGGCATCTCCTGTAGTTAAAAGCTTAACATTTGCAACGTGTTCTTTAAATAACTTCTGGCTTTAAAATATCCTACTGGTTCTCTTGTATGATGTTAATACCTAGAAGCAGGATTCTTAAAATGTAGGGTGTTTGTTCTTGGACAAGTTAAACACAGGATTACCCTTATCAGAATGGAATGAGTGGTAAATATGTCATTTGCTTAGGGCCTGTGATAAGAGACAAATGTTGATAACAGCAACGTTTAGCTAATCAAAGGAAGGCGTATTAACAAGAGTAAATAGAAAACATAGGAAAATGCGTTCAGGAATCCGGGCTCGTAACTTTGTAAGCAAGAGGATTAATCTTCACTGCATGGGAATTCAAAATCTGGCCGAAACCTGAAGCATAATACTGTGGCTGTAATTTGAACAGTGAAAGTTAGTGGTACAGAAATGTGGAAAAAGAATTCAGTTAGGATCCAAATGAAGAATTCTGATTGATTTCCAATTTTGAACAAAGTGTAAGCACTTCATGTATATGGGTGGATATATGTAAACAGATGATAAGATACTAAAATCCTCTCAACATACGGGATTTTATCCTGCATCTCATGAAAATAATGACAAACTCAGAATTTTTATGGTGCAGAAAGCTTTTAAAAGTTTAACGGTTGCTCCAGTGTTTATGAAGTACAGAGATAGCAATGCTTAATTCTAACTTGTGTTTCTTGATCATTTTTGTGAAGACCTCTGCAATTTCATGGAATGTAATCATAGCCAAATTTTGAACTTCCTAACTATGTAGTGGCTAGAGGTTTGGTCTAGTTTGTTGTTTTATTTTTGGCTCTGCCATAAAAACAGTACACCTGCAGCCATTACTTCAGGCCTTAGAAATACTGCTTCGATAGAGACGTGGTTGTAGTGTAAAAGGTAAATGGTTGTTGTGGGAGTAATATATTGGTAGTGCAGACTCTGAACAGGCCAGTAACAATCCCAGACAGCACCAAGGTTTTGCCTGAAACACTGACAAGATTGGCCATTTCAGGGGTTAGGGCAGAATGCTGTAGGTCTCCAAGTTCAGCACATCTTCAATATGTTAATCCTGTTACGATTCACTAAGCAGGCGCGCTCCTGCAACATCACAGAGTTTCTAGGCCATGAGGATCTGCAGAGTGAAAATAGAGGGTAAGGCACAACTCAAACATGACCTTAACTTGTGTGGTATTTTTTGTTCCACTCCCCTCTGTGGGAGGAAAAACTTGCCATGGGTTTGCAGCGCAAATGTCAGCCACTGTGTGTTGTAAGATGCAGCACACAAAGCAATACCAAGTTTTGTTTATGTTTTATGTGATACCATTTACATCGTAGGTTAAAAAATAAATTACTTATTTGCAAAAAGAAAATATTGCAGACTCTGAGATGAGAGCAGAATTGACTCTAAGTCATGTGTCATCCTTACTCCCTTTCTCACAAGACAAAAATCAGGTCAGTATAGTCAGATAATAGTTCTTAGGAGGACAAAAGTGTTAAGATTGCCAGATTGTGATTACTTCCTCATGATGCAGTGACAATAAATACTGAGAGAAAACAAGTAACTTTTGGTGAAATGTGAGTGAACTGAATATTGTGGAAGCTGGAATGGGTCAGGTCCTGAGAGAGCTGCTGCAAGAAATGGTGATTTGGCCTTGGGAAAGCCTGTTAAAAAAAGTCTTAATGATTATTCATTAATTAAACAGACAAAATTCCCAACTGAGCAGGCCCCAAACAAGAAGAAATTTGTCTGGCAGTATGTAGTGTTTCAGCTAATTATATCAAGTAGATGAGTACTGCATTTTGTTACGTTTAGAAGAATAAGAAATTTGATGAAGACAGAAGTTAGGGATATGGCAGCAGAACACAAAAGGACGTGGAGGCTCATGTAGTATGCAGATCTTATTTCGGTGTGTGGTAGGAAGTGTTTGCCTGGAGACGATCTAGCCTGTATTAATTTTCAGAAAGTTCATGAAGATGGCACTACAGAAGAGATGCCTTTTCCTCTGGAACTCTGCATTATTGCGACGTTTAGGTCACGTTCTTTTCCCTGCAAGCACTGCAAACATCTGTGCTCAACAGAAAAAAAAAGCTTACTACTTTATTTTCTTTCATCTTTCTGAATTTAAAAACAAACATTTTGAAGTGAAGGACTTGTAATCTGCATTCCCAAGTATCAAATTGCTGCAGGTGTGTTTGCTAGTGCCCAGAAGGCAAGATCTGTTTGAACCAGGTTATTTTCTTTAAAGTTCATCTATAAACTTTACAGCTAAATCACTGGGGCTGATTTATTTAGGGATACAGTGTTTGTTTAAATTTTTATACTTTCAGTTTAATGCTCTGAAATACGTGATGAAAAGTGTTTCTGAGCCCCTTCTTTCAAAAAAAGAATAAATGCATGGGGATATTTTTCTTTTATGTTAATTAGGAGCAATGTATAAAGGCTCTATGCAGACTCTAATGGAGTTAGCCTGATTCAGTTGCTGGCACAGGAGAACTCTAATGGACACGCACCACTGTCAAAAACTCCTGCAGATAAAAATGATGAGAGGCGTTCGCTGGTGAAGTCAGGGTGGGATAAGCTTGGAGGAAAAGCAATGTATCTTTGGGTGACTCCTGCTCGCCTAATGAGTCTGTGCAGGAAAGGTGCAACTTGTCAGAACAAAGCCGGGCTGGCGGCACTGCCTGGGAGAGGGTTACAGTGAAGTTAAGGAGTTGAAAGAGGGAGATAATGTGTCAGACAGAGAAGTTAAGTCATCCTCACATCCAGTTAAATCCCCGCTTTACTGCTGGGCTCTCTTCGTGAACCGTGTGTGCTGTCTGGTCTGCGCAGCAGCCCGGCCGAGCAAAGGGGCTTTGCTTGGGGGCGTGCAGGGAGCGAGGCAGCCCGGTTGTGGGATTATGCTTCCACCTCTCTTAAACACCCCAAGTGACTGTTTTTACTCGGGTCTCAATTGTGCACCAGTTTGGATGCAGCCGACGAAGTGCGGGTGTGTTACACAGCCAGCATTTATATTTGGGAGCAGGGTTGTGAAAGAAACATTGTGCTCCTACGTCCGGCTGTCATCCGTGAAGTGCCCCATCGATGCCATTAAGACCTCAAAAGCAGAGCACAGCTGCAATGAGTTTACAGATCATTTGGCCATGGGGAGCGGCGCTGGTATGTGTGCGAGCACAGGGCAGAATCCCTTTCCCCCGCGCAGTTTCTGCCTAGGGAGCTGGCAGCGGCCTCCCAGCCAGCAAATTCACAGAGGCAGGCGTCTGGGGCCAAATCAGTTGTCGGTTTGGAGGGCTTTCCAAAGCTTTGCTAGGCTGTAGCACACAGCCGCACGAGGAAGGATATCAGTTGATGTATAAAATGGCCAAGGAACTTCAGTAAATAGACTTTACCCACAAATCCAGAGGTCCTGGCAGCGTCTGTGCAGGAGGGTGGAGTTGTACTTTTCCCCTTCCTGTACTTGGACACTTTTGATTATCCAGACTTTCTGGGACTGAGCAGGCTGCCTAATAACAAAGCCTGCATAATATAATTGCCTAAATAGGTCCATTGTCCTTTTTAAGTCACTGTGCTGCGGAATCTTTCAATGTTTAGTTTTTTTCCCCTGAAAATATTGCATCTAGCAGTTGAATGGCTAGTGACTGTGGTGAGGAGAGGATCCATTCTCTTCATTTCTCCTTGCTACGTGACTGAGAAGCCAATTATATTCCTGCCCCCTATTGATGTTTACTCCTTTTGGGAAGCAAATATTTTAGTCCCTTCTGGCAGGGTAAACTGACAAAAGTAATAGGCCTGGAAATACAAAGCTATGATTGATTTTGACCTTTGCTCACATGCAGAAGTCTGTCCCCGTGCAGTGTGACCCATGCCACTGCATGCTGAAATCCATGCCCTTTCAAACCAAATGGAGCCATGAACATACAAGCCACAAAATACTCAAAAACTATTACAAAGTAACAGAATACTAATTTTCTCCGAGCCGCAAGAAAAGGTATAGGCAGGAGGGTAGCAAAGCTGGAGTTTCTAGCCGGCAAACCAAGAATGAAGTCTTTTGTCTGCTGCTGCCTTTTCATGAGAACCAAATACTAGGTAGAAAATGGAGAAACTAATATCACGTGGGAATGATTTGTCTGTGTAGTTTTATTATCACAGTAATCATAGCTATACCTCCTAACTGTAATGAGTAAACAACTTTCAACTGAAAGTGTGGGGTTGAGGCTGTCTTTAAAATAATCTATGGTCTGGGATCTTACCAATCTCTCATTGCATGAGCAAATGTGTTTCAAAACTGAAGAATGTCAGGAACAGCAGTCTAAAGTTAGCATCCTAAATCCACATTTCATGGCTTCATTTCCAAATATGCTGAGCATCTAGGAGCTCCCGTAGCATTTTTTAAAACAGGATATACTTAAATGACCAAATACTCTTCAAACCCTTCATTTAATATAAAAAGAAAATGTAAAGTACTTTCCCCCTTCTCCCAAACTATATGAAACAGTAATTCAGTGACAGAGTTCACAGCATTAACAATGGAAATAGAGACAATGAAAAGACAAAGTAGGGCTTGCTTATAAAAACATTGCTCTCTTTCTACAAATTTGCGAGTCAACTTTGTTTCCCCCCTCTGTTCCGTCTCGACGATTTCTCCAATTTTCTGTTTGTTTCCTTACATTAAACTCTGCTCATCAGATACTAATCTGAGGTAGTTTCAAACTTGTGGTGTAGATTTTAATAGCTAAATTATCGTTTTCATATACTCATCATTGGCAGCTGCTCAGGGTTGTTTCCCCAGTGGCAGCAAATTAAGATGGCTGTGGTCTGTGTGCATTTTGTGGATTTTGGGGAGGAGGGAGCTCATTGTAGTAATACAAATAGGAGCGAACAACTTGCATCATGTGATGGGGCCGCTCATCACGGCAGCTCACCAGCATGGAGGCCCTGCGTGAGAACCTTCCTTGATCATGACAATCTGATAGGGATATCATGTGGTTTAGAAACACATCCCCACAATGTTCACTTCTTTGTCCATTTCTTTGGGAACGGGTAGGGGAAAAAACCTTTTAACAAAGTAATGCCAGTCCTTATATAGCTGACCCCACTGTCTTTGAGTGTTCCGTTTGAGCCTTTACAGCTCCTTCAAATACTTCTGTTACGAGAGATGGAAATACAATCCAGCAAGCCTGTGTAAAGAATCCTAGACAGAGAGTGTATACTATACTTTCTGTTCCCCTTGGATGAGGTGATTTTTCTTTCCCCTGCTTACACCCTATATAAACTGAGTATTATAAAGCTATGTAAGCTAAATACACACATGCAAGTGTCACTTGTGTAGGTTTAATAGGTTAAGGCTTGAATGAGTATTTATAAATTCTCGGAGTGCTCTGGATCTTCACCACTAAGGACATGATGTTAAAGACCATCCATAGTTGGGAGGGATTTCCGTTTCATGCACTTTCAGTGACTTACATTTTACCCTCTAAGTGCATCCCCTAAGAAAAACGAGCAGAGAAAATGTTTTGCGGCAAAGAGGTTTTTTTAGCACCACTTAGTATCTTCTGATGGTTTGGAGAATCTCTTTCCATTGAACCATAATATTTTTCTCCAGGCTCACATTGTATTTTTAGCAAGGATCTTTGAACAAGAAAATGACAAATTAAATATAGTTTTGTCTTTTAGAGCCTTATCTAGTGAAGCACTTAAATGCACTCAAACTCTCGACCCTTGATTTTAGTAAGAGTTTCAGAAACAGAATGGGCCTATGAGTAAGTCTTTAGTGTGTTTATGTACCAGCACTTCGATGAATTCAGTACCAGTAAATGCTTGTGCCATTGCCCTGGACATTCAGCACAATGAATGTGCAACATGTCTTTTCTTCTTAGAAAAAAAGAAGAATTACTCTGTTTTTAAAGATAGGTAGCAGAGGTGTGGAGCAATTAAACAAGTTGCCTGGTGTTGCACCGACCGGAGACAGCTGCCACAGTCTGATTTAATTCAGATTTCCTTCCCTGTGTGCTTCAATCCTAGAAAGCTGTTTGTGCCTCTGAGATACAAGCAACATCAGGAATGGTTCCAGTTAACAAAACCCAAAACACAGCAGAATCCCAGTCAAATAATACAAGAAGTCTCTCAAATCCTGTGATTTTTTTATTTTATTTTATTTTTTTAAATTTCTCTTGGTAATCTGCATGCAGTTTGTGGTGAGTTCCTGAAATGGCTGTTAAACTGCTGCTGTGGTCTTCCTGCCAAGCTTCCTGGTGGCTCAGCAGCACATCATATGGACGTGTGCATCTCTTTTCCCGCAATTCTTCGTGTCATCTTTCAGTATCGGACCAGAATCACTCCTCTGTCAGCCTGTTGCCAGTGCCAGCAGGATTCCCTGGTTCCTGCATGATAAGTGTAACAGCACCTGAGTGAAGTATTTCTCTTGCTCGCAAATACTGATCTGAAATAGAAATGCTCAGACGCTGCGCATCACACCTTGGCTTTCAGGGGTCTCAGAGCCCTCTGCTCCCAGCGTTGTTGTTCAGGGACTGGCCATGAGCCAGAGACTGGGGCAGGGAGCAGGCTGCTCTGTTGCTTACCTCTCCCTGTCTCCCGAAAACCTCTTTAATTCCTCATCTTGTACCCCAAACGCCACAATGAAGCCCATCCTTGCCTGTCTTTCCAAGATAGAGCACCCTCTCACAGGAGGGAGCTGGAAGACTGTGTCACAGTGCCACCTGGCGATACCTGCCCAAACCTTCCCCTTGCCAAGGGCTGCTTTCAGGCACCGGGAAAGGCTTCTGCCTTACAGAGATCAGCACTGAGCTTGCTTGTGGCTTGTTTTTGTTCTTGTTGGGTTTTTTTTGGGGGTGTGTGTGTGGTTTGTTGGTTTGTTTGTTTGTTTGTTGCCTAACTCTCTGGGGTGCTCTAATCAAAGATCTTACCTTCCCTGCAAACCTTCCCTTCTGAGCAGTACTTTTTTGACTTGGGACACAAGTTGAAGGACTGCATACAGAAGTCACATGTGTGAGCTTCTTTATTGTTAAGATCAGGTCCTGAGGGGGATTTCATTCCTTTGTTTTTAAGATGTTTGTTTATTCTTCTGCCTCTCCACTTTTGGTCTGGGGAGGTTTCATCCCTGCCTCCACCTGCCCCCCATCTGCCAGAGTATTCCTTTGTATTGCTTTGTTGTTGGTTTTTTTGTTTCTTCAAGAAGAAATTTTACTACTTACTAGGTCAGAGTTGTGTCGCAGATCCTCCTTAGTGGCTGGCTAGAAAGTCTCAAAGACCTCTTTTTCTTAAAGATCCTTCTGGTTTTCACCTCATGCTTTGAACACCAAGATATAAAATGTAGAACAAATGGCAAATGAGTTGTGTCCTTCAGGTATTTGTGCAGTGTCTTTGAGGGGAACTAGCAGAAGCATATACTTTTCCCAAGTCCTCATCCCCCAGTGAACCTCATCTCTCTGTGTTGGAGAGCAGGTTCTAGCTGAGTTTTTCCAGTTGCACGTATTGTCACGCGCTGCATGGGTTAGGTGTGGGAACTGCTCCTCTTTGCCTGTATTGCCACATTCATTTTTCTGAGACCACACCAAGAAGGAGCCATTATCTCTCTGCAGTTTTGAAATGAATCCTTCAGCTGTCTGCAAGAAGGCAGAGCTGACTCACATCCTTCTGTGGTTTTTTTTTTTCCTTATCCAATTCCTTTCCTTTCTCTGTGTTTTGGAGAGGTCCTGCAGGACTTCATGGTTGAAGCACAAGCTATGTGTTAGGAAACACTACCTGTTTAGAGGCAGTTTGGGAAAATAGCTGTCCCTCTCTCCCTGGAGTCCACTGTGAACACTGCAGTTGTTTACAGAGGCTGTTTTTCACCTTGACCAAAATGTGAAAGCAGAGCTTAGTTACAGCATGATCCACTGAGACTGCCCAGTAATACCATGTTTGTTATGCTTTTTCTAAGCTTAATTTGTCTGCAGAACAAGAAAATACTCTGATGAAAAGAGGTGAGGAAGAAATGACACAATGAAATGAGATTAAATCAGAGTATTGGTTTCCCTGAAACACACATCTGGCTCTTTACCAACAATCTTTGCCCATTTTTCAAATAAACACATATTTTCACATGATAACACTATTTGAAAGACTAGTGCTTCCAGGGCTGCATTACCTTTGTTTCTTCATCAGAGTCCATCACTATGAAAAGGCTGCTGTTCCTTAGGCTGTTTCAGCTTCAAAAGAATTTTAGGGCCTGGTCTGTTGGAAAGCTTGGGGGTATAATTAGTGAAAATGGAAATAGATGCAAGAGAAATTTAGTTCCTGATGTTTTAATTTTGTGTACTACTGCCATGTGTTGTTGAAGAGGATTCTTAAAGGCAAACATAATTATTTCATTATGGTCTTCAGAATGCTTTCATTGGTCTTAATGGCAAGAAGCTGCATAAGGAGTCATACATTTTAATTAGACCTTATATTTACATCAGATAAATAACAAATAATTGATGAAAACCAAGTCTTCTGAATGGATGATTGCACACAGAGCTCTGGTTACAGTTTAATGATAAAACATTTCTCTTATTGCTTTGCATTTTAATTATCTAGAGTTATTACTCTAGCAGAGATCTCAAAATACTGTTATTTCCATGCATTTCATTAGACTTACAACAAATTTCTACGAAGCTGAAGCTAAGCTAAAAGATGTTTTTCCACAGAGATCTTTTACAGTCAGTTTCCAGTTTTATTAATTTCATTTTGCTTTCATTTCTTACATTTAGATACCTCCTGCAGAGATGCAGGGAGAGAGAGGGGTTAGGGGAAGGGACTATGTGTAGTAGACTTGCCAGTAAGAGCTGATAGGAAGATGAGTCAGAGTTCTTCCTATGTCTTGCCTACATGGGAACAAGCCCTGCCATTGTTAGCAACCCAGAACTCCTGCGGGGGTCAAGGAGCGAGTATCAGATTGTAGGTCTTGTAGTGGAATTCTCTTCGGTGCTTCTTTCTCAGCAGTTTATGAAAGTTCTGTTGATAAATGTCTTCACCTGACTTTGGCAATCTTACATGTACTCTGCTGTAACTGCCTGTATGTGTGCAGGTGCACATCAAATGCCTATATTTTATCTTTTCTTTGCCCCTTTTATTGGCTGCTTTATAATACCATGAGCAATTATTTTAGAGTTTTACTACTTGAAAGAATCTTTTGTGTTTGCAAGCTCTCCAGCCTTGCATTTTTTGTAGCAAAACATATTTCACGATTCATTCCTGAAGGTATACAGAACACTAATTGTTCGTATTGATTTTAAACTCTTCAGTCATTACAAGTAACCTAGATGAGTGGCAGATAAAGAGTAATAGTCCATGGAGTTCTGGAAGTGTTTCGTGTTTGTCTGCAGTACTTTGTGTGATCAATAGTAACTGCCCCATTGAAACTAACCGCTGTATCAAATAACAGTATATCAAATGAATGTGCATACAGATTATTTATTGAAAGCTTTAATTGTTCACTGGGGCCCTGCTTATCTTAGGAAACAATAGAAGGCAGTGATCAGGCAAATTGATTTGCAGATGTTGGGGGTGCCCTGAAGCTGTGGGGTCTCCCCTGTGCCTTGGTTGGTATGTGAGCTTTCTAAAATGTGCTCCGGTCCCACTGGGATTGTCTGTGCATTGGGGTTGCTCGTAGGGATTGATCCCAGGATAAATTAGTCAGAGTTTTCTCAGAGAGCTTACAAGTGACTCTTTAATTAGTGTAACTGTAGATTGTCATCTTTGGATGACAACTGTATCACCTCCGGGGAGGGTTAAAGTGGGGGAAAAGAACTAATGAGGTTGCCCAGCATTTCCAAGAGGTCTACCTAAGGAGGGACAAAATGGGAACAGATGTTAGAAAGGGAAAGGAAGGAAAGCTCACTAAAACTTACATGTGGAAACCTTACCTTTAGGTATATTACAGTTTGGGGCAGTTTTGCTGCTGTACAGTTGTCAGGCAAATTTTAAGAAATGACAAGCAATGCCTTCTAACAACCCCATGACTTTACATTTGACTAATTCATAGAGTGGCTGCTCTGCCCTGCCACAGGCATTCTGTGAAGTACTAGTGCTGCAGGTTGGAAGTTTTCTGGATAGTCTTACAGACAATTTCACTACTATCCCCACTTTTTTAATAGCCTCAGTGTGTGGTCAGTAATACTTTGCTGTGGCTTCAGAGTTCTTTTCACTATTGGCAGAGACACTAAAACCGTTCTTCAGCAAATTTGGAAAGATAACATTGAATGAATTTACATTTAATAACACCATGACACAGTTTCCAACTATGACAACTGGAAAATATTTGTAAAAAGGAGCTTAATTTCTGCAGAAAATAAAGGCCCACACCTAGCAAACATGGCAGAGTGGATTTATTCCTTTATTCCCATGTACTTGCATGTGTGTGTCATATTTGATGATCATAGGAGAGCCATTTCACAATCATTACAGTGTGTTTGCCAGAGATCTTCTGGCACTTTTTAGAAAAGCAGTTTCAATTTTCAAAACATGAGCTTTGCCCTATGTTTCTTGGGACATCAGGTGTCAGAATTTGAAGTAGCTTGTCTGGCTTTTTGAAAAGAAAACATTTCCTTTTTGCCATATTCTGTATAAAGTCCAGCTGGCGTTGTCACTGTTCGTAAGGCTGGGGAGAGTGCAGTCATCTGTGATCAGCTTAGCTGGGAAATAAACCTCCAGGTTGCTATTTAAGGTAGGCATTGAATAAGGAAGACCAGGTGACTAGGAAGTACTGCTAGCCTGTATGTATTTGCTTACAGTATAGTGTGTATTTTTTCACTTTTCCAAGTGAGAAGGGAACTGGCAGATGACACATAGGTAACATTATAAGTGTTCCTCACTCCAGGGGTTTAATAGGAAAATTCCACTGAGTGTAGAGAACAGGATATTGGAAAATGTGCTCTCCAGTCATGGTACTCATCTCTGGTCTCTTGTGAGTGTCTTATGTTATTTATCTTTGGGTTTCTAGGCTGAAAGTAGGAGTATGCTCTGAGCCACAGTTGCAGAGTTGCTCCCACTTGGCTCTAGGAGCTGCTTTGCCCATCCTCCACTGCAGCTACTGTGAAAAGGACAGAGAGGTGTTTGCCAGGTTAACCACACTGGTAGAAAGTACAAAATTAAACAAATAACCCCAAACACAACCAAAGCAAAAGAAGAAAGCATAAAGTACTATGTAATCTCAATGGCAAGGAGCGGAAATCTGGTGGTGTCTTAATTTTTCATGGTATTTGGGTTACCATTGTTTGTGTGGCAGTTATTCAGTACTGAAATTCTGCTCAGGCAAGCATAATGGCTCCTTCAAAACTTAGTTCTCAAATGCTCGGTGAACTTGAATTTCTTACATTAGCATCAGAAAAGCTGAGATGAGCTGCTCTTAGTAATACACTGTCCTGTTCTGGCAAGTTGTGGATATGAAGGACAGAGTTTGTCCCTCTTTTGGTCTCAGTTGTTGCAAATGTATGTGTGCTGGAGGATATTAGAAAAGTTACATTTGGGTCTGATTGACCTTCTCGTTGCAGATAAGCTGAAGTGATGAAAGCCATTTTTCCCTGTTACTATGTGGTGTCTAAATGGAAATGATGTATGGTTTTAATTATACCCCCACAGTTGTAGCAGTCCATCAATATGGGTGCAATTAGGCTTGTGGGGAATTAAGCTATGTGGATGTAGAACATCTACATACAAGCAGAAGTATCCCAGAGGTTCGCTGCCATAATGTTAGGGCCATGGAAGATGTGTACTGGGATATCTACCCGGTTTAAGAAGCTGCCTTTGCTTCTCCCAGCCCATGCCCTGCCCTGTCTGCCACAGGGCCTGAGAGCTCCGTTTCACAGCCCCAAGGCTCGCCAGCTCCAGCCCTGTTTGCCAGTGGGGTGGCTGGGAAGCTGCACACATGCTCTTCCGCCTGCTCTGCTGAGGGTTGGTGGCCCTGAGAAAGGGCCTGGGGGTTGCCTGCCTGGCATCTGCTGGTTCAGCAGATTTTGTCCCAGCTCCATTGTGGAATGAACTCTTACTCAATAAAGAATTGTACCTCTGGGTGGCATAATGCCAGAAAATGGTCTGCAGCAAGGGGCCAATGGTGGGATCCAAAGCAACGAGATATAAAACTTCACAGTGGTCTGTTGCTTTGTGAAAAATGCAAGAGACAGGGGACTGTCAAGCAATAAGGAGTTAGACCTTCTTTTCTAAGGAAATCAAATATTAGAATTAGTAGAGCAATAAAAGCCTTCTAAAGTGAAAGCTGGAAACAATACATTTTTAATAAAATGGGCAGTTACTCTAATTGCTGAATCCCTACTGTTCAATTTCTTTTAGTGCCCTTATTCATTACATTCAGCATACTTATACTTATTATTTACAGATGTATGCTTTTCAACTTGTTTATAGAAACCATGATTTGCAGAAAGCTGGGGATGGTATAATACTAATTTGAAAGTGTTTATTGCTGCCTATAATATGCAATTTAAAAAACAATTAAAAATAGCAATGGAACTCAATGTTCAAGTCAGCCCCAATCTGCCCATGAAAAGTGAATTATTAGTACTGCACACCACCTTAAAGGTTGTAGGCCATTTGGAATGGATTGATAGCATACTCATTAATGAAGCATTTACTAGGTGTTCTTAAAGATTTTAAGCTCAGCAGTCTAGTTTCTAAGTATTATTCTAATGTAACCCATTTAAACATGTGATGAAGTTCATAATTGCCTTTGTAGATGAATGTAAAAAGGAGGGTGTATAAATCAATTAGTGTGGCTGTAATACAAATTGATTGGGATGATAAGCACATTAACTACTACTATACTTACTGGAAATAGTTTTTGGTCGCCGAGATGGCTCTTGTTGAGTCACTCTGTTAAAGATTTAAAAACACCTAAAGATCAAAATGTTCTGAATTAATGGTCCTAAAGTCTGAGAAGTAAACTGAAATGTGACATATTGCATAGCAAGTCAGTTTTACTGCATTTCCAAATAGAGGACAGTTTTATTTGGTACATGTGGTACTGAACAACTCTGTAGTACTATTGTGTGATTAAAGATATGAAAGCATTCATTTTCTTGCTGGATTCAAGCCATGGCAAAAAAGTCATGATGAATGGTGTCAGAAGAACTTGTTGAATATAAAGAAAGTAAATGTATTTGGCAGACATAGTAATACCAGCTTGGATCCGAGGTGAGCTTTGAAGAATAACACTTTAGATTATTCTGTTTGGATGCTTGGAAACATTTGAAGACAAAAGAAAAGTTCTCCAAGCACTATAAAATTTTCAATACCTGTAAATAGAGACTTTATGCCTTAGTAAAATATCTGGAGGTGTGTAGAGATTATTGCAACTATTTAATTTCCCTTGCAATTTGTATTTATTATTGAAGATATGGGGTCTGAGTTTTCTCCCATATATGTTTGCAACTCAAGAGTCTTTCTTGGAATCAGTGAGGTGACAATGCTGTAAAACAGATCTGAAGGAAAAATCAGAGCCCTTTGAAATTGTTTTGTCCCTCACAATGTACCTTTGTTCTTTTCTATCTTGCAGGGAAAGCAGGCCAAATTTGTGATTCCACAGTGGGATCAATAGGCTCAGAAGTAGGGCTCCATTCCAAAAAAATAAATAATAAAGAGGCCAGAGTTTTCATCCTCTCTACATTTTTGTTGCTTCTGACCTTGAGAATTCACTGGTAAAGCAAACAGGACTTGAATTGTAGGAAAAGTTCATTTTCAAAGGAAAACCTAATGCAGAAACCCACACAGATGATAGCGCAGCTAGATATACTTTGGAAAGAAGATCCTATGTTTCAGGTTTCCAATAATGCAGAGTTTTCACTTGAGACTGATGCAGTTTTGTATGGTAATAGCCAGACAGAAAATCACTGACCTGAAAAAACTACAGAGCTAGCATCTTTTGGATGTTTTCCCTCAGTTTTCCATACGATTTATTGTTTTCATTTAACATATTTTCTCTTTCACTTTGAAGGTAGGCTGCTAACACAAAGTGATGAGCTGCTGCTCTGTAAACTCCACTGCATCTGCTGAACCCTCCAGCTATCCTGTGTGCACACTTCCTTTCACCCTTGCTCCCTCATGGTGTCTGCCTAGCCATTTATTTAATGCAAGATGCTCCTGTTCTCAGTTACTAGTGCATCATTAAGCCTTGCTGTCCTGAGAGTAGCACAGGAATAACCAGGTGCAGTTCTTGTCCTTGATATAATTAATCTTGACAAGTTTTCTGCCTTCCACATTTGCTCGGGTGTAAATGCATCGTTCTGGCTACATGGACACTTAAACCCCTATGTAGAACTGCTTTGCTGATCTAACTGTGAACTCTCTCCAAACCAACCAACCAGAACCACCACCACCACCAAAAAACCCCCCCAAACCAACAAAAAAAAAAAAAACCACAACCCAAACAAAACCCAGAGGAGAAAAAAAAAAACAAACACAAAACAACAAACAACAAATGAAACCAAACCCAAAGACAAGAAACCCCCCAAACCAAGAAACACGCCAAAACAAACCCCCACAACAACAACCATGAGAAACCTGTCAATAAACCAACCAAGCAAACATGCAAAACCCACCCACAAAACAGCCAGAAAACAGGGGTTTTTTTATTGTAAAGGTGATGTGAACACAAATCTCCCATATTGGTTGTGTATGCCAACCTGGGCTTCAGTGGACCTGGTGCTTTGAAACTAGGCATTGCAAAACAGGGTAAACCTTACTCTTGTGTGGAAATACCCTCCTGAGCAAGCCTATGAATGCCCTCTCACAGAGCAGCTGGAGCTTCCTCATTGTCCTTTGTTATGAGCTGTGGTAAACATGTGAAGCTGCCAGAAGTCCTGGATTTGATGGAAAAAGCGCTTGAGATGGTTGCAGTGATGGCTCCCCCTGAACACCTGTGGGACACAAAACATTGCAGCAGCTTCAGTAAAAGGTTTCAGGGTATTTTCATTCAGAAGTACATGGTGGGGGCATACTGGTGATTTCCAGGTCATATGTGGTGGTCTGTGAGCCTGATGTTGGCTTGGACAGCGTAGACAAGAGTTGAGTGTTTAGTGGCACTTCCTTGTATTGCTTGTTGCCTGTATTGGACACAATACCGTGTACACAGGGCTGCTGAGTTGCCTTCAAGAGAGGATTCAGGACTTCTGTCAAAGCAGGTCTGTTGTCTGCTGGCACAATCCTGTGTAACTGTATATAAAACGTGGTGGTCTTATAGAACATTGATTCTTAGCTGGCCTTGGAGATCAGAAAATGAAGAAAAGCTTTTCATCATCTTTCCTAAGTTCCCTGCCAGCAGCAGTGGTGGCTTTTGGGGCCAGAAGGCACCCAGCCTTGGCCTGACTTGTAGTCAGCAAGTGAGTAGGGTGCACATGCCGATTTGGGGATGCTTCATAGCCCCTGCATTAGAGACATCAATTCCAGACCTAACTGAGCTCTCTGCTGTGTCATGGATACTGTCTCACTTGGGGCAAGGCATGTAAGCCTACATTGCTGGAGTTACAGCTGGGTTGCTGGTTGCTGTTGAAAATGCCAGTTGGATACCGCTCGCATTTTCCCATGAATTTAAGACCCATCAGTGTTTCTGTTTCCTATCTGTAAAGTAAGAAGAATAGCTCTTCCCTTATCTCACTTAGGTGTTACAAAGCCAAAAATATGAATGCTTGCAGGTTATTCAAGTACTGGTTTGGCAGGAGCAGGAAAAGAGCAGGATCTTCGTTGCTGCTAAGTATGGCAGGACCAGAAGTGTTGCAGGCTGTGCTGTGTAGCAGGGACAGCAGTGCCCAGGGAAGATACACTGGCAGATGGGGCCCCTGGAAAATGGTGCTGTGAAGTCAGGTAACTGAATTTGCATGCTTACCAAATTAATTAAGAGGCCAGATTGTGGCATAACAGAGAAGTATGATACAAAAGAAAACCATACCAAAGCAACAAACACCCCAGCCTTCACTGGGCAACCTAGAGAGGACTTTTCTGGGAATATCTGTGCTTCAAATGAAGAAGTTAGCTGCTAAGAAACAGAAACTGTATTATAAGTGTAGAACAGAAAGATGAATTCTTTTTCTTTAGGAAAAAAAAAACAAAACCCAGAAAGATAATCAAAAGATAGCTACTGTTGCCTTCTGATTTACTGCAAACAAACCTCTGCTACACTGGTAGTAGGATGCTGAACTTTATTTCCTGGTCCTAATCACTTGATATGAATAAAAGTGGATACTGGTCTTGGCCATACAGCAGGAGTTGTGTGGCCAAGATCAGTATCCACTGACTCTGCTGACTTACAGTACATGACTCTGCAGGTTAATGTTACAGATAGGCAATTGAAACCTGGCAATTTGTTGATGAAAGGCATGAAGGAATATGAGGCAGCTCTCTCTCTCAAGTTCTAAACTGATAGAGATGAAGCAGACAAGTGCAAACATGCCTCTCTGCAGTTCTATTTGGCAGATTTTTAGACTCATCCATTGAAGTCAGTCTATGTTTTAACTCTGAAATGCTAAATTAGCCCAAATGAAAGTGCTCCAGTGACCTGCTTTGCAAGGTTCTCATCAAGGTTATGGAAGCCTTTCAAGGTTTACTCTTTCAGATACTTCTGACTTGGCATTACTATTACTTGTGTTGCAGTAGCACTTGAAAGTCCTGCAGTGCTGGTAATGGTACAGCATATTCTGAGACCCTGCCCCAAATAGTGTACTGACTAAATATATGAGATGCAAAAGGATGGGGGTTGGGGGGGGGGGGGGGGGGGAAGACTGTGCTGGTGATATGTTTGCCTGCACAGGAGCAATGACCAAAGTTGTAGTTGGAACCTCATCAGGGATATCAGAGCAGAGAGTGTACTTAACTGCTGCTTGTACTCACAGGACAGAGAGCAGAGTTCAGAAGGACCCCTCTTCTCCCAGATGTAACAGGACAGAAGCCAGCTACCCATACCACTCTTTTGTTGACAAGAATCAGAACAGCACAAGCACTTTGGTTTTAGAGACGTTTGCCAACTCAGCTGTGCCTATCAAGGCTTGCACCTTGTCTAAGATAGCTACTAGTGGCAGCAGCCTGTGCCCCAGGCATGGCTCTTCAAATGACCTGGTCTGAGACACCTTTGAGGTGACCTTGTGTGCAGTTTGTCCATTGGAAAGACCTTGCAGCTCAGCCTTCTGAGTTCCATACCCTCTACTTTTAGCTAGTTTTGTTATTTTAATCACACTGGAGGAATACTGAGCAGCACATAGTGAAAACCCATGGAAACTTCACAGTATCACAGTATAACTAAGGTTGGAAGAGACCCCAAGGATCATCAAGTCCAACCTGTCCCAACAGACCTCACAACTAGACCATGGCACCAAGTGCCACGTCCAATCTCCCCTTGAACACCTCCAGGAACAGTGACTCCACCACCTCCCTGGGCAGCACATTCCAATGACGAACGACTCGCTCAGTGAAGAACTTTTTCCTCACCTCGAGTCTAAACCTCCCCTGGCACAGCCTGAGACTGTGTCCCCTTGTTCTGGTGCTGGTTGCCTGGGAGAAGAGACCAACCCCCTCCTGTCTACAACCACCTTTCAGGTAGTTGTAGAGGGCAATGAGGTCACCCCTGAGCCTTCTCTTCTCCAGGCTAAACAATCCCAGCTCCCTCAGCCTCTCCTCATGGGGCTGTGCTCAAGGTCAACTTAACTTCTAAAATAACAGACAAATATCATTTTGGATTGAGCACCCTCAAATATAAACCATATCACGAAGTTTCATCTTCTGATGTCTCTTGAAAGTGGAATGCCCTTTTTCAGGCCAAAAGCAAACCTGAAGACTTAGAGACTCTTTTGTCTTTCAACCCAAATGCCTTCTTTTTTTTTTTTTAAAGCCTAGACAATCTTGTAGAGATGAACTATGACTTGATTAAAATTAATGCTGGAAAAATATAATCAAGAATTAGAACAGAATAATGCATTTAATGTCATCATGGGTCTGAGACAGATGTGTGCAACTAGCAAGACACAAGTGATAAAATAGAAACCCTCAAATATGGCAAACACAGTCTCTTAAGTACTTCTGAAAATCCTGACAGTAATATCTCAATTTGTAGCTCCTGTGACAGCCACTGTTTTAATCCAGGTGTGGTGTGTTCACTTGGAACAAAGTTCCTCTAATTCTTTCTGTGTCTTCCTGCCCTCAGCCCACTCCACCTCCATGCTGTCAACTGTTGGGAAAAACAACAACCTGTCACCGCGAGTGCTCATACCTGAAGTGGTAGCATGGCTTTGCCTTGTGTTCTTTCCTTTGCAAGGGTGAAAATGGGAGTCTTTCCACAAGGGAAGACTTTGTTTCCCTCGCTGTGTTGTCTGTGATCTCCACCTGTTGTCTATATGGTAAAGATATCTGTTTCTTCTAACCCAGCAACAGTAGGCAGCCAGCGTCATGTGTGACCGGGTCAAACACACACTGGCTGGAGGGTCATGGCCAGGTTACTAAGTCAAGGCTGGCAAGTCTCCATGATAATGTTTTCTTTCTCTCTCACTCTTATTTTTTTTCCTTCTGTCTGTCTTCCAAACAACAGTTAAAAAACCCCAAAACTCATAACAATGCAAACTATTTAAGCATGACACATTCAAAGAAGTTTTTTATTAAAATAAAATACAGTTGGATGGAGGGGGTTGAGCCAGTGATATTTTGGATTTAATTTTATAGTATAGTTTTATGTGGCACATGAAAGAGAGAAATTTGTATTGAAACAATTGAGAGCCACTTTCCAGTTCCTGGCTCTTTCCTGCAGGATGATTAAAAGCAGACTTTTTTTTTTCCAGACGAGACATAAAAATTAAACCATCTACAGTATGTAGTTATTTTTTCAAATGTTTGGAGGCTTATAAATAACTTCTACAATCAAATGCACACATACAAACAGCAGAGAATCTGGTTCTAATTACTTGTACTTTAGTTGAACTTTGGCGTTTCCTTTGACTTTCTGCCTAATGTATGTGAGCTGTGTGCCTTGCACTCCTGCAGTGAATTCACACACACACGAAAAAAAAGAAGGGCAAAAAAATCCGGAGTCTTGTTGGTGCCAACAAAAATGAGGGTTAACAGAATGTTTTGACCAAATGCAACACTTCGCTATTCACCCTAATTAGCTGAAATTGCTGCTTCCCACCAGGGACTCTGAGCTCAGTATTCAAAATTCCCCCGAGGCTATCCAGGAAATGCCATTTGCTTTACAACTCCGTATTATTTTAAGCCTCAACTGTCCAAGGCTTGCATTAACATTGGAGCACAATGATCTAAGTTTCTCGCAGAACGCGAGGCGTTTCATAGTGCCTGCCTGCTCCTCCTTGGTCACAAAGGGAAATACCTCCCCTGTCTGTCAGCGTGGTTTAGCGGGCAGTAAATTAGCTATCACAAAGCACACAGTGCTTTGAAAGATCTTATCTGCTGCGTTATCTAACCTTTAGAAATATTTCAGACATCTTAGGAATTGTGAAGTGACCGATTGTTTGAGAGCCCCTGTGTGCCTAAGCCGCATTCAGGGGTCGGGTGAAGGCATTGAGGCAGTTTTCTCAGATGAGTAGGGGCTATAAAGTGTCACATCCCACAGGACAAGACTGCAGGTTGTGGAAAGAAGTTGCCTTTTTCTTGGTTTGGTTTGGGTTTTTTGTTTGGTTGGGTTTTGTTTGGTTGGTTGCTGTTTGGTTTTTTGGGTTTTTTGCTTTTCTTTGAATCTTTCCTGAAATGGTCAGATCTCTTTAAAAATGCCTCTTCTGGAAATCCTACCTAATGCCAGCAGCTGTCTGTCCTGCCCATCCTTTGTCTTTCCCACCCTGCCTGTGCAGACAGGCATACAAGACAGCAGATTCTGTTGGCATGCTTGCACCGTGGAGCATGAATTGCTACAGATACCTGCACCAGATTCCTGCACTTCCATGCTGGCAGTATATGCATGTTCAGAGTTCAAAAGGCTAAATCCAAGGAAGAACAGTAAGAAGAATCCAGAGTAAGAGTTCAATGTATAACTTGAGTCCAGGTCTTCTCTAGAAAGCTGTACATCTTGCCTGTGATCAAAAGGGAATCTTCCCAGCCCAGGTTTTCTTACAAAACAAAGCAAAACTCAAACTCTATGGATGGCTGTTCAGCCGATGCAGCTATTGTACTGAGCAGATGAAGCTCTGTTAGTGGCAGTACATATGGGTGGTTTAGAGAGGGTCTCTCTGGTTTACAGTGGCTCTTTCCTTCTTATATACTGTTCCCAGTTGTCCAGAAAAAAATTCACTAGCAGCAGCTTCAGCTTTTCAGTTGCTGACTCTGTTGTATATTGATGAACTGAGCTGGTTGCTTAATCTCTTCTGGGTCTTGCAAGTTTCTGGTGCTTGGCCAATGCCTGACAGACCGCTGATAGTAGCTGAACCCAAGTAAAAATGGCAGAAAGAGGCCCTTCTCCTACAATTAGAATAGAGTAGAGTAGAGTAGAGTAGAGTAGAGTAGAGTAGAGTAGAGTAGACCAGGTTGGAAGAGACCTTCAAGATCATCATGTCCAACCTATCATCCAGCACCACCCAACCAACTAAACCGTGCAACCAAGCACCCTATCAAGTCTCCTCCTGAACAGCTGCGCCCTGCTCCATGATGCCCTCTGTGAATTCCGCAGAACATGAGTTGCCAATGAATCCTGAGCTTAACAGAAATGTGTTGTCACTGTAATCTGAAAAATACCCTCTACAGTAAATCTTGTTGAAGATTTTCCCTTTGAGTAGTATTTTTCAGGCCCTGCTGTTAGTGCTCTTGAGATTTAGCTCCGCTGATAGTGTCTACTATTCCTGGATAGATCTGAGTTCAGAGATCCTGCCATTTCTGTGTGTCGGTTGAAAAGTTATTTATCTGAGAAGCAGCAGACGGCTAGGTGAAGCATGAAAACATATTGCACATCTGTAATAAATGTGAGGAATGATGGCAGCATATCACAGAGAACTAAGGCAGATGTTTTGGGAGGATGTAGTTCTCATGTCTTACCTTGCACTGTAGAGCTTTCCTGTCCTTTCCCTGAAAGGGATAACTGGCTTCTCAACAGGTTCAGAACAAATACTCATCTAGAAATATTAAGGCAATAAAGGGATCTGGAGTTATCATGTGTAAGTAGCTCTTGCTCAGAGAGGGTTCTTGAGTTTAGTCATCCTGAGGTAGTTGAGGAAGTATTTATTACTGGGTTGTGCTATTTTTACACATAAAAGTGAAGACAACTTGTTCAGGTAATTTTCACTTCAGGTTTCATAGTTAGCAGTTTGTCTCTTTAGATACGTCGTGATGCAGGATCCCGTCCTGCTGTGCAGAGTGGCACACTGAAGTGGTACTTTTTGCAAAAAAATGCAGGAGATACAAGAGTTACCAGAACATGAGCCCAATGTTGCCTTGTTTGGGAGTTTGGTAAGAGTCAAGCCCTGTCTATTTTGTGGTGTTGAGTAGCTGGATCATTGAAAATTATCAGGTACTCTGAAATACACTTTTGAGGCTACATCATGTAGTCCTGTCCTTACTCGTATTTGTTCCTCTTAGATTTTACTACTAGGAAATGCAAATGTTTATTAGACAAGGATTGTTTATTAGACAATTTGATAGTTATAATATGGTAAATAAAAAATTAAATGAAAAAAAAAAGTTAAAATTAATTCATAAATGATTCAATTAAATTTCTGTTTTCTTTTGTAGCAGTTGAAACTCAGAGCACCAGTTCTGAGGAACTTGTTCCGAGCCCGCCTTCACCACTTCCACCCCCTCGTGTTTACAAGCCCTGTTTTGTCTGTCAAGACAAGTCATCTGGATATCACTATGGTGTCAGTGCTTGTGAGGGATGCAAGGTGAGTGTCAGCATCTCCTTTTCCTCCAACAGGAATGCTTTTCATTTAGATGGGGGCAGACAATACAGTTTGGTGTGACTTGACTGAGTCTAAGGATGCATTTGTTGTATTAATTCATACCTTTGTTGTATGAATTAATTCTCGTTTATGAGCAAAGCTAAGTAAATGACCATTATGCCTGAAATTATTTCCCTTTGTAAATTCTGCCAAGGTATGTCTTCCAGGGACTTCTGTAAGTATTGATTACCATGAGAATATGATCATAGATGTAGGCATAATCAATTAATAGAGTAGAAACACTGTGATACTCTTCACTGTCCATCTCTAGGTAGGTCAGGCATGCCCTGAGGCCTCAAGGCAGCTGATGGCTACTCTCAGCCTTTCTGTGTGCTGCTACATCTGCACATCCACAGGGTGGATTTTGGGAACCTGGAAACTTTTGGTGTAGTTCTCTATCTAAATAATCTCAAATCAGATTGGGAATTTGAGGATTAGAAGGTTAGTATTCATAAAATGTAGTGTGTCAGACTGCAGTGCTGGTCCATCTGCTTGCTGCTTTCCAGTGACTGTGACTGTCAGAGCATGAGCTGAATTGGCTGTCCGCAGGATGTGGTTATGCGATACACCCTTCCAAAACAAGGAACATCCGAAAGTGAGATACACATCAGAGAAGCTGTGTCTCAGCTACACCATGCATGTAGGCCAGTGGCTAGAGGTGTCCATGCAGTGAACACTGTGTGTTAAAGGTACCCCAGGACAGGTACTCTCATAGTTAACTTTATTACTTGTGGTACCCCAGTACACTGTCCTTTCTTAACAATTATGGAAAACAATTATCCTTTTCTTCCTTTGAATTAACATGGTGGTTTAGTTTGTAGTACAGTGAAGATACTAATGCATGCCCAAAACGTGACAGGTGCTATAGCCATATAAACAAAGATATTAGAATAAGTTAATAAAAAATATTTTGATGGATTTTGCAAAATACTGCAGTGTTTTTCAGATATTGTGCAGTTAGCCATTTTTACTTTATCCTGTAAACTTTCTAGGCTACTGTGCCCTACATCAGATATCATACTCCTGGGTTTGTGTCGTTAGGCAAAAAAAAATATAGGATTAGAGTCTGATTCCCCCTCTGTTTTATAACTGCAGATACTGATGTACTGAAAGCAACTATTTAATCTCACCTCAGTTTTGGAATCTCTTTCTGATATTGAAGTTTTCCTTGGATATCATGTCTGTATTTTTACCACAATGCTATCAAAATTTATGTGTCTGTTAGGAAGAGCTGTGGTAAGAATATACTGTAGCTGGCCAAATAGGACATGTCATCACACTGGGCTGCTAGCACACAAATGATGGTGTCATTTGCTTACCCACATGTTCCCTGTAAGCACAGATGTAATTATAGTCTGTGTCAGAAGGGTCACATGTCCCTAAGACTGGCATTATCTTGGCTGGTTTTTGAACAATACACACAAATATACTCTGGGGCTTTTATTGGCATGCTACAAAGCATTTTCATAAGTAATTAAATCAGGGCCACACTTGTCAAAATACATGAAGAAATCCATATTGAAATGTGTGAGCCTTTATTCAACAGCAAAACAAAAAAATAACGTTCACTTAGCTGCTAATTTGCAATGTGAAGTAATTCAGCACTTGGCAATAGCTGCTGTTTAAAAGAAGGGAAAAAAAACCCTGAAAAAATTAATTACATGCTATGAGAAATAACCTTCCAGAGCAGAAACGTGGATGCTTGAGGATGCTAATATTTGGGTTAGTTGACACTAGCTCTTCAACAGGTTGGAATAGGATTTTATGAATCTTTTCCACTGACTTCCTTAGTGAGTTCCAGAAACTGGCAAAGAACATGGTGAGAGTACTGAGTCACTCCAGGGTCCCTTTGATGGCGAGTCATGTGCTACATTTGCTGTTGCTTTCAGATCAACAGAAGTGGTGTGCTGGATACCAGCAGACAGCAGTGTGTGACCACAACACCAGCAGTAGCTTCAGACACCTCTACATTGCCACTTTCTGTTCTTTCTCTGAAGAATGTTACCTTTTTCTCTTGAGCCCTTTTTCAACTGGTTTATTTCTCTTTTCCTTCAGCTTACTCTGTAGGTACTTTCACACAGGCATTTCTTGGTCCTGTACATAACAAAACCACCTTGTACTTCGTGTTTCTAACAAGCCAGTCTTCTGCCTGAACTCACATCTGCCTTCACCCTTGGTTCTCATTATCAGTTCTTTATGCTTCTCTTTCTCTCCAGTGTTCTTCATGCAAAACCTTACCCAGTCCCTTGGCAAGTTTTCAATAAGCAATGGGCACTGAGCACTGCTGCTGGGGAGCCTTGTTTCATGTATCTGTCTTTCAGCTGGTTAACCCAGGTTTATTAGAGAGACTGTGTTTTACTGAAGGCTTCTGCTTGGTACAGAGCTGGACTTGGCATGCTGATTCTCTGGTGAATCAAGCGGTAGTAACAGGGAAGAATTTCATGTTACAACATTTTGTCTAATAAGGAAACATAATTTTGCTTCTCCTTATCTGAACACACAGCTCGGTGCAATTACAAAGAGCTGTACTTCCACTGAGATTTGGAGCTTCACTGAAAATGACCAGTGACCATTCAAAAGCTGTTGGGATGGGGAGAGGCAGCCTTGCTTATGGACATGTAGCAGTTTGGGCTGGGTGCCTTCTGCTGTGTTCATATGAGGGGTGCTTCCTGTATCCAGGACTCCAGCCCAGTGGGTGGACACAGGAAGCCAGGTATTTCATCCCATAATACCCTGTTCCACTATAAGATCTCAGCGGGGGTCCTGGCACTTTCTCTTTCTTCCCTCGCCGCCACCCGGTAACTGGGGAGAGATGTCTCCTGGCCTTGGGCCTGCTTAGGCCCTAGTCCTGGGGGGATGGGCAGTCTCAGGTCTGGCCAGCTGAGATTAGCCTAGCGGTGGGGGAAGAAGGAGCCCTGGGGGTGTTGGGTGTACCCCCAGGTGGGGATGGGATATTTTCTGGTTGTGCTTTGGGATCTCCTTTATCGCTGCACTTCTGGATCTCTGTAAACAATCACCGCTTTTCATTTAAATTTTCCACCACTTTTGCAATCTGTTAGTCTGAGTCACTGTTTTTTGCCCGTGGTTGGGAGGGGGTCTGCCTCAACCCTTCACGTTCTTGGCGTAGCCAGATCCATCACAGGACAGCACAAAGCTCATTCCCTAAGAAGCTAGACTAAAATGTCAGCCAAATCAAGTATTAATTAACCTTTTCCCCCTCTCTTTTCCTCCAACCTTATTGCCATCTTCTCTTTCTTTACTCCTATTTCCACCATCTCTTTCTTCACCTTGTTTGCAGTCCCTGTTCTGTGATGATAGACCTTAAGTTCAGCTCTTCCTCCTGCATTGCACCTCCCTTTGCTGTGAGGTCCATCCAGCTGGCAGCCAGTCACCAGTGGTGTGCCCCAGGGATCAGTGCTGGGCCCCATGCTCTTTAACATCTTTATTGATGATCTGGACGAGGGCATCGAGTCCATCATCAGTAAATTTGCTGACGACACCAAGCTGGGCGCAGGAGTTGATCTGCTGGAGGGTAGAGAGGCTCTGCAGAGGGACCTCGACAGGCTGGGCAGTTGGGCAGAGTCCAACGGCATGAGATTTAACACATCCAAGTGCCGGGTTCTGCACATTGGCCACAGCAACCCCATGCAGAGCTACAGGCTGGGGTCAGAGTGGCTGGAGAGCAGTCAGGCTGAGAGGGACCTGGGGGTGCTGGTCGACGGTAGACTGAACATGAGCCTGCAGTGTGCCCAGGCAGCTAAGAGGGCCAATGGCATCCTGGCCTGCATCAGGAACAGTGTGGCCAGCAGGAGCAGGGAGGTCATTCTGCCCCTGTACACTGCACTGGTTAGGCCGCACCTCGAGTACTGTGTCCAGTTCTGGGCCCCTCAGTTTAGGAAGGATGTTGACTTGCTGGAACGAGTCCAGAGAAGAGCAACAAAGTTGGTGAGGGGTTTGGAACACAAGCCCTACGAGGAGAGGCTGAGGGAGCTGGGGTTGCTTAGCCTGGAGAAGAGGAGACTCAGGGGTGACCTTATTACTCTCTACAACTACCTGAAGGGAGGTTGTAGACAGACAGATGTTGGTCTCTTCTCCCAGGCAAGCAGTACCAGAACAAGAGGACACAGTCTCAGGCTGCGCCAGGGGAGGTTCAGGCTGGATGTTAGAAAAAAGTTCTATACAGAAAGAGTGATTGCACATTGGAATGGGCTGCCTGGGGAGGTGGTGGAGTCGCCATCACTGGAGGTTTTTAGGAGAAGACTTGACAGGGTGCTTGGTGCTGTGGGTTAGTTGTTTGGGTGGTGTTGGATTGGTGATGGGTTGGACGCGATGATCTTGAAGGTCTCTTCCAACCTGGTTTATTCTATGTATTCTATGTATTCTATGTCCTTTTCTCAAGTCTTTTCCTTTTTTCTTCCTTACTCATTTATCTTTGCCCTTTGACTTCCCAACAGTCTTATTTCTCCAGGAAAACACAGATTGCAAATTCTGCTCAGATCATATTTATCTAATTAAGACCTTGTTCTTTTTCTGTTGTGGTGTTTTTTTGGGGTTGGGGTTTTTTTTTTTTGGGGGGGGGGATTGTGTGGGGTTTTGGGTCTTTTGTTTAGTGTACTGGCTTTCCCTTCTTTTTCTTCTAGTTCTCTCTCCATTTCCTTCTCCTTTATCTTCCTCCTTTGAGATCCAGTGAAGCTCCTGTTGCAGTGATGATTAGCAATTTCCATCTAGGGCAGAGGAACAGCATGCTATTGTCCAGGTTTTGGGTTGACACTGCCTTTCATTCAACCGTCTTTGTTTTTCTGGCTTTGAAGACACTTTAGATTCTCGTCCCACTTTGCTCACTGTTTTTTCAATGTCTTTTTAAATGGCTCTTTGTCTACTTCCTGATACTGTTTTCACCTACTCCCTGAGGTTCAGGGTTTTCTGTCCCAAAAGCATCAGTTACTGACCTGTTTTATGGTAGACCAATGGGAGAGGTAATGGCAATATTCTGTTCATAAAGGGTGTGTTTTCAGTAGACGCCCCGCCAGCCTGCAGCCTCTGGAGAGCTGTGGATGGTGATTATGACTGATGCCTAGATTGGGAGTTGCTGCACTGGCCATTTTATCTTCCTGCTGTTGTCAGCAGTCCCATGGATGATTTCCACTGGGGTGACCATTTGCTCATCTTACTGCTACTTTGGACAGACAACACAGAACTTTCTCTTCTCTCTTTTTGTGACATCACCAACTGTAATCTCATGACCTGCATTTTATTTCAGATGTCTTGCCATGATGGCGTCATTGCTGATCTGCAGCATTGTAATTCATTGTCCTTTTCCCTTCTCTGTTCAGCTGCCTTTATTGTCAAACCATTACTATAATCTTCTCACACAGTCATTAGTTTGGTCCCTTCTCCCATCCTGCCTTCCTCTGTTTCCGCTTATTACCATACTTGGACCTTACTATGTCAGGTATTTGGGAACAAACTTCTAACCTCCTTTGCCAAACACTTTCTTGGCATTTTAAGCATCCCTTTTTTAAAGTGGGCCTTTGAATTTATTGCCAGTCTTCAGGACTCTTGTAGAAAGACTGTTCTGTGGCTTCATTCAAAATATTAGACTTCTAAGGTGTTTGGGGGTTAGAGTTTCATAATATGCACTTATGAAACACAATGGAAGTTTAGAAGCTGTGTAAATGATTCTAATCTATCTTGGGTTTTAATTGTAGCATATTCATGCTGAAAATTTTAGTTGTGATTATAGATTTAGAGCACCTGACTTCTTTCCTTCCATATGTGAAATCTGGGAGCTTTCAGAGGTTGATACAATACCAAGTTTTTTCTTCATTTGGTTAGTCCAACTTTTTGTCAGTCAGGATTTTCTTGTATGTGTGTTTTAAAGTGGTCTAAAAGAAAAATAGTTGTGCCATTGTGTTTATATTTGGATGTGATGCTGCAGAAGGCTGACATGCCTCATAGCATGTCAGTCTCTTTGTGTATGTACTAAAATCTCAGAATCAAACTGATCTTTACAGTGTTTTGTAAGAAAAATGCCAGAGCCAATTACTCTTTTTATGTGTAAAATGCAATGCGTTGACAGTATTCAGCTTATTCACAACTCTTCCATTTTGTAAACTGTGTGGTATTTCAGAGGTGGGTTGGGAATCTGCTTCCATGACCTCAGTTAGGACTTCTGAAATGTCTTGTTTTCTGCCCCCCCCCCTCCCCCCCGGTCTCTGGTTGTTGCTAGATAGCATACAAACAAATTCCATACAAAATAAGCAACTTGGATTTACCTAGTTGGTACAAGTGGTTATAGGGCTGGCTGTCAGCAAAAGCTCATCTCTTTGGTCCTGACTTGCCTCATTGTTGTGTCTCGGTTTGCAGAAAGGAGGGATGAGAGTAGTGGGCTGGATTCCCCATACAATACCATCATTGTGTGGGTGAGGAGAAGAAACTGGTGTTCTGGCAGCTTCAGCTGTCTCTGAGAGCCTTGTCTCTTGTTCTGGGTGTTTAAAAGATGGCATTCCTCTGCTGGCAGTCCTGCTCAGATTCCTGGCTTCAATTCGATGCATGACAAAAATGCCTAGAGCATTTTCAGGAGGGAAGACAGCACAGATTATAGGGGTGTAGATTTACAGTCCATCACTTTTGTGTGAATGATCAAGGTACCTCACTGCCCTGTTATTAATGTTATGTAGGCAATTACAGAGGTAAATATAGATACATCTGCTTCAGTACTAAGTGATGCCAGGACGACTTTTATCATAAAAGAAGAATGGGATTCCTTCCATCACAGGTTTCCATATAAAATCACAGCTAATTTGGGATTATTAAATTCAGAAGGTAGCCACATGCAATGTATATTCAAAGGTCTTCAGCTATGAAAATATGTCTGCTTGTTTGACACATTCCTGACTCAAATACCTGTATGTTTTTAGCGCAAGGATGTTAAGCAGTATAGAAAATATGCACTGATGTAAACCCTGACATTTAAGGTCCAAAATTCTGTAGGACTGACTCCATGAAAGAGGTAAGATACATATAGGAAAAGAAAGAAATAAAAAAAGAGAGAGAGAAAATGAAAGGAAATGAAACTTCTTACTCTGTCCAGATTTGCTGATCCATGTGGCTGTTTAGCTTTGGTAGAAAAGCTGTAATTTTGTTCCAGCTTTATCTTACTTGCTTACAGATGCAGTGGGAGGCAGTCCTACCACGCAACTTGAGGCGCGGAATTAGTTACCTACCTTTGAAGACTCAATTCTCTCTGCAGTCAGCAGAGAGAGAGGAGCTCCTCTGCTGGCTGATTCAGAGCATCTAAACTAGATCTGCTCTGGGTCACCCTGCAGGCTAGAGGTGTCCCCACAAGCCACTGGGTTAGGTGCCCCAAGCGTGGCTGTATTATTGTCCATGACATCCCCCACAGTTATGTCCCTTGGGACACCATGAGGGCTGGGGTTCACCCACCGTGGGCCATCAATATGTTTCTCAGGATTGCTCAGCAATGGATTTACAAAATGTTACTGGCAGAGAATGGAACAAGGTTTGATTTATTTATTTGAAGTTCAGTGGCAAGGATATTGTGCTTTGGTCTGCAAGAAATTTTGGTGAGTGGCCTAAAATATTTTAGGGGCCATGACAGCAGAGTTCCTGTTATGGAATGAGTGTCCTTTGGGACAGAGGCCTTTTTCTTTTAATACTGCCTCTTACATCATGTGAGGACAGATTTGCATTTTCTTAGGCAGTTCAGGGAGTGCAGAGGGATCTTAAACAGCAGTTGTTTTTGATAACACCACACGTGTACATTTTAGCTTCTAGCTATGATATCCTTATGTTTAAGCCTGTGTTTGTGCTCCTTTACTGGGAATTAAAGATCCAGATATTGAATTTTCTCAGTTGCCTAAGAAATAAAAGCAAATGTCATAAAAACAGCTAACTGATTTTCCATATATTTTCTTGTCTTTGTTTTCCTTGCACGTTTTAATCACCTACAACAGTAACAAGTAAGAAATGTAAAGTTGAAAATGTGTGGACGATTATAATTTGTGTCAAGGAAAGAAGCAATGCAATTGTAAAAGCTTCTATTGTTTCAAAGAAAAATACAGATCAGCTTGAGTGATCAGGCTGTATGCATCTCCATTGAAGCTGTATTAGTAAGTGTCAGTGCCAGCAGCAGAGATGCACGCTGTCTTTCATGCACAACTGTGAAAAATGGCCTCAAACCATGGAAAATTGCTCCTAGATTCAGTGGCATCAACAATAATTTTTTAGAAGGTGAAGAATGAGGTACAGTTCTGCACAATCTTAATACCATCTGATCTTAAACCATAAGCACTTTGCAGCGTAGCAATGCTCAAAGCCATTGGCTGGCAGAAAACAGTGTCACATGCAGCAAGACACTAAATGAGTTGTGGCTGATTTAAATGTAGTACTGAAACCCTGGATTTTACATGGATTTCATGCTCTTAGAGGAGACCTGAGTGCTGTCTTTGAAATACTAGGTTTTAAAATAATAAAGCCAGTAAAAGCAGGTGTCCTGAGAAAAGCTGATGTCTGTTTCAGCAAGTTCTTAATTTTTCTCTTCATTTGGGAAGTAAAACTTCTGCCACATACTGAATTTCAATTTTTTTTAGAATGGGGAAGCATGCATTTATTGGGAGCCCACTGGGAGCAAGTGAATGGAATGAAATAGGTGAGATCAGGAACAAGAATTTTGTCTTGCCATATATTTTGGACTCTTTTTCTGGATTGTCAGAATGGCATGAATGAAGGGGGGGGGGGGGTGCGGGAACCAAACCGACAGCCATGACTGATAACAAAAGTGAAAATTGCCTTAAGGATGTCAATGCCTTATTGGATTGCCAGTGCCTTGGGTCCAGGTTGTGGGTTATACCTCTGCTGCTTCCCTGCACTAGGCTTCTGAACCAAAGATGGACAAAGAGCAGCAGTACCTTTAGGGGCATGTAGCACATCCACCCACTGCTCTTATCCTGCCCTTTGCTTTCAGTCACAGACCAGAGGTGCATCTTAAGCTGTGACCATAGCTGTGTTTAGTAACGAATGTTATCCTGGCAGCAATGCTGGTGTTGCAGGAGTGCAGACACTATCCTAAATCACTTTGTAAGCATGCTAACCACACTGCCCCAGGTATGGGTGAGCACAAGAACTAATGTTCTGCGGAAACAGCAGCTGGAAAATAGTCTCTTGCATTGCATATGCTGTCACACAACATCATATAATTGTTTGCCTTACATCTTCTTGTGCAAAATCCCCAACACCATTGGTGAAGGTCTCAGAAGGTCTCTATTTCTCAAAAAACCCTAGCAGCATCACTCAAGCAATAGTTGCTGGTAACCAGCTGCATTTCGGGCACTGCTTCCCTCTGCTGTGTCCCTGAAAGGTGTCTGTGTGTCCCAGCTAGTGCTCTTCCTGCATGTGGCTGTCTCCCATGGACTGTTTGGATACAGTTGTCCTGTTTCAGAGGCTGAGGAGTTAACCATAGGAGATGTGGCCTTTCCTGTCATATGCCAGCCAGCCATAGTGCCCATGGCTGTTCCGAGAGCATTTTCTGACACAGATGCAGCCTTCATGCCTGCTGCCCTTGCATATCTTTTCAGGGTCTTTGTCCAATGAACAGTCCATAACAGCTACATTTTTTTTCCTTTTACTTATTATTAAACTAAAATAGTTGATTTTTATTTCTTCTGTCAATGCCTGTTCCTTTTTATACCTGAGAATGCACACCATAAAAAGAAGAAACTTCAAATTTACATGTGTATGTACCTGCTGTTACTGGAGTTGAGTCATGGTTTCTTGTCCAAAGGTAGGTACTGAAGAGTTGTGGTAGATGTGTTCGTCACATTGCTATTCAACCTTCACCTGCCCATAGCTGTCATGGCTTATTAACAAATGTCTGAGGGAGCTGAGCTCTGCCTGGTTTGCAGCAGCTTCAACAGAATTAGGTAAATGATGTGTATGTGTAAAAGTGCTGTCTGTGTAAATCACATCATCATGTACCAACCAGACATGCCAGAAGCAGGGGGGCTGAAATTCAGGCTGCTATGCTTGCCTCCTGAGAAGTCCCTTGATTTGCATTCAATGGATGTGGAGTGTGGGGTTTTTTCCCCCTTTATAACTTCTACGGTTTTATAGGTTCTAATGCAGGTTATTTTAAAACATTTTCTTCACTAGAGAGGGGAAAAAAAATATTCTATTTTGTTCTCCCCTTGTCAATTTATTTCATAGTTCCCCATCATTTTAAGGACTGTGTGGCCTTTAATTATAGGTGAGGAGTACAGGCAGTGCTGTACAGACCCAGAAAGTTGTTCCAACGTATGGAAAAAATGGAGCTTTCCACCATGTTTAATACCACATTCTGTAAACATGATCTTTACTGCTTGCAGAGGTTATTCAGTAGATAGGGAAATGTGGACACCTAAGTAAGCATCTCAGATTTTACTTATTTTTTATACTGTGCTCTGTTTCATTGATGCTTGCTGAGCAGCAATTGTAGACATGCGGAATTACAAGGAACTAGCTTTTATCTTCTAACTCTGGGGCTTTTTAAAAAGAAAAAATGATTGACAAAGATTTACAAGTGCTTGATCTTGAACTGTGGAGGATAGTTTGCTGGACCACTCAAGGAAGTGTCCTGTTTTCCCTGGAAGAAAGGGCAAGAGGAGATTAGTTTGCTGAATGTGATTCTGGCTGACTGTTTGCTTTGGTGCTGGTGAGATGGTTGGGTCACTGTTCTGCTTGCTTTAGGCATCTTTTTAAAGTGGAGTTTGCATTTTTCTTAACTAGTACTTAAAGGTTTTCAGAATGGCACATCTTGGAAAAGTAAATCTGGAATTAAGGTGTTTCATGAGTGTACCAAATGGAATTACCCATGATCTGGTTCTGTTCACTTACATGTCAAGTAGGTACTCAGGTACTCTTAGTTTGCTACTTACTTTGAACTAGTTTTGTAAGCTAGATCTATCTGTATTTTCTGGTTATTGTAAACCATCACCTAGTTCTTAAGAGTCATCTTCCCTGTTTGCAGAAATGCATCTATTGGCCTTGGAAAGAGACTTTCCATTACTCTCTGTGCTTGTTGACTGACCTGCTGATGGAAACAGAGGTTCTTTATAATGCCCAATGAAGTGTTTCTTTACCTTCCTCTGAGAATGAAGTGCAGTTGTATTTGCAGCATGGATCCCAGAGCTGGCCAGCTTTGCAGAGCTGCTCTTGATGACATTTCAGTCTTGTGCTCTAACAGGGAGGACAATTTGATTTCATTTTCCAAGGCTCCATATTTCTAACATGTTAAAATGTGCAGATTTTCTTCAGTTTGTTTCATACATACTTCTTCTTCTTCCCCATGTAAAACAAAGAAAACTACTTAAGAAATCCTTCCATTTTTGTGTAGCCATTCTAAAAGTCAAAACCCACCAAGGTTAGTTGTACCCATGTGCCTGTCTTCCCTTCTTTGTATCTGGATGTTGCTGTAGTATTTAATGATGGGTATGTTGTTTCTTGAGTTCCCTGTAACAGACATGTATGTTGTGGCCTTCTTCCTGTTTATATTATTTTGGGTTTCAGACAGAGGAGATACCTCTAGGTGTGACACCTGTTCAGCTCAGTGCTCCACTTACAAAACCTTGTTGTAGTGTTAAGGAAACAATGCATCCAGGGGTTTAATTGGTAGTTTTGATATATTAGAGTAGTAACTGTTTAATTGGTATACTGCTGCCTCTGGCGTGCCAAATCGTCAGGTTCCCTACTCATAAATTGTTCTTCCCTTGAGTAATATGCAGGAGTACCCAAAACTTCCACAGCTCAGTTCAGGAGAGAGATAAGAAGTAGAAAGGCATTTTTGTGTACAAAGTCTCTTAGGATTTGACATGGGCGTACTTAGAATTTCACTTTTAATATATTTTAGTGGGAAAAGTTACTATGTAGTAAAAACTGTATCATGATAGCTTTGTTTAAAGGAGAACAGGTGTATTGTTTGGGGATCCCCTGTCTGGGTTAACAGATGCATAAATTACCAGGTGAGATGGCTGCTGCAAGTAGTGCCAAAAATACAGATTTGGTTGGCTCTAAATGCAGTTGGCAGTTGCACTCCAGCTAGAGCAAACTTCAGTGACTCCACAGGAGCCTTCCAGCACCGGAGGAGAGAGCTATCAGCCCCCAGTCACAGCTTGTGAGTAAAGTCTGCTGTTGGCTGGTGGCAGGGAGACTGGTGAAATGCTTGTGGAGCAAGTTTGTTCTTGTTTCAGAGTTTCTTTAAATGTGACAATTTAATGGGACCTATTGCTGTCATCCATGACCAGTTCCCTCTCTCACCTCTCAGGCATTTACCAGGGAAAACAGAGATTTCCAGCACTGCTGTAGCACTACAGTTCCTTCCACCGTTGAGTGACCTGGCTGGATACTCTCCAGATCTGTTTTCCCAACAAAGAAGTCTTCCTCATGGGGTGCTTGGCTTACTTTGGATCCCTGTGCACCTGTGATAAACATATAAACCCTCCCAAACCTATTAGATCCTCACTCCAGAGTGTGCTGTGATTCTCAAGTGCTTTCTGTTGGTCTGGAAGCGTGGCAGCACTCAGATGTAGAAAGATTGAAGTGCAGCATTTCAGACGAAGCTCTGCACCTCACAATTTATTAAATGAACAAGCACTACCACTTTTTAAACTTTTTTTTTCCCTTGGACCAGAGGATCAAGACACTGCTCAGATGCTGCTGCAAATGGCCTTGACTAGTCCACATTATGCACATGATGCACAGCAACTACTATGTGTACAGAAACAAAAGTGAAAAATGTATTTTATTTTTTTAAAGCAAGCAAAAAGGGAGGGTTAGATGAATAGCAGAAATGTGAGAGTCAAATAGATGAGCTAACTAAAAAGAGCTTTTATCTTATTCCAAGCCCATGTGATTTTTGTAAGCTGAAAGAATGATCGTCTTGTGATTATATGATCACTGTGCTTGAATCTTGCCATTGATTAAAGCCTGTAAGGGAAGGGAGAGAACAGGAAAACATCTTTCTAAGATTTTCCTGTGTTAGACTAATCAGCTTCAGTTCACTCACTCATCTCTCAAAGGTCATGCTTTTGTGTTGTCAGTTTCCCAGTCCCAGACTCTCCCTTGCTTCCTTACAGTGTGGCTGAATGAACAGTGGTGCCCAGTGTTGGGCACCATGGAGGTGGTGCTGCAAGCCATTATGCTTTTGCAGCCTCTTGGCGCAGTCTGTGTTGGTGTTTGCAGCTAGTAGTGTATCTCCATCATCAGTAAATTTGCTGACGACACCAAGCTGGGGGCAGGAGTTGATCTGCTGGAGGGTAGAGAGGCTCTGCAGAGGGACCTCGACAGGCTGGGCAGATGGGCAGAGGCCAAGGGCAGGAGATTGAACACATCCAAGTGCCGGGTTCTGCACATTGGCCACAGCAACCCCATGCAGAGCTACAGGCTGGGGTCAGAGTGGCTGGAGAGCAGTCAGGCTGAGAGGGACCTGGGGGTGCTGGTTGATGGTAGACTGAACATGAGCCTGCAGTGTGCCCAGGCAGCCAGGAGGGCCAAGGGCATCCTGGCCTGCATCAGGAACAGTGTGGCCAGCAGGAGCAGGGAGGTCATTCTGCCCCTGTACACTGCACTGGTTAGGCCGCACCTCGAGTCCTGTGTCCAGTTCTGGGCCCCTCAGTTTAGGAAGGATGCTGACTTGCTGGAACGAGTCCAGAGAAGAGCAACAAAGTTGGTGAGGGGTTTGGAACATAAGCCCTACGAGGAGAGGCTGAGGGAGCTGGGGTTGCTTAGCCTGGAGAAGAGGAGACTCAGGGGTGACCTTATTACTCTCTACAACTACCTGAAGGGAGGTTGTGGACAGACGGATGTTGGTCTCTTCTCCCAGGCAAGCAGTACCAGAACAAGAGGACACAGTCTCAGGCTGTGCCAGGGGAGGTTCAGGCTGGATGTTAGGAAAAAGTTCTATACAGAGAGAGTGATTGCACATTGGAATGGGCTGCCTGGGGAGGTGGTGGGGTCGCCATCACTGGAGGTTTTCAGGAGGAGACTTGATGGGGTGCTTGGTGCTGTGGGTTAGTTGTTTGGGTGGTGTTGGATTGGTTGATGGGTTGGACGCGGTGATCTTGAAGGTCTCTTCCAACCTGGTTTATTCTATGTATTCTATGTATTCTCCAGTTAGTGTTACTTTGATAGTCCTTCTTGCTTAGAGGGACTATTCAGTTGATTCCTGTGTCTCGGTGCAGTTGCTGATGCCTTGCGCTGACATAGACTGCATTCCATCCACCTTTCTCAGCCTGGTGTTCTGTGTTGCTGAGCCCATTTCACCCATGTGTGCTTCGACTCTGCACAGCAAGTTGGCAGAGGGGTATTCTCACTCTTGAGAATGAGTTTGCCAAACTGGCCCAGCTCCACCTCATCCCTCTGCTGTTGTCTTCAGTAATGAGTTTCAGCTGCAGTGTGGAAAGGTAATTTTCCTTGGCTGCTGCCAGTACTGGGGAGCCAGACATACATATTTCTGGCTGCTTGCTTCAACACTGTTTTCTAGTCTCAAGTGTTCGAGTTTCACTAAATGCTATGTTTTACAAGGCTTTAGTGGGTAGTTCTGCATTAGCAGAATTTCTTTGTCATTGAGGGCAGGGGAATGACAGTGTACTAAGCATACTCTTTTAGAGGCCAATTGTCAAAACTATGAGCAAAATAAACTAAAACTGTGGGGAGATAATGAATGAGTGTTGATGACAGACAGAGCAGGAGCATAGTGCTCAAGACATCTGTTTATTTGGGCATGGTTTTGTCCATGTTATTTATTCTGAATATTTTGGGGTTGCTTTTCATGTTGTCATGTCATGCCTCCTCAGAAACATCTTCTCTGTTGCAAATCAGGTACATTTTAAAGCTCCTTCCAGGCCAGAAAAAAGAACAGAAACAAACCAAGTCTCAAAGACAAGTGGGAACTGTGCTGCAGCATGGCCAGAGCCAGCTCTTTGCTGGCTGTCCTAGCAGATGGGTGCTGAGCCAGCACCCACAGACACCCACCAGCCAGGCTCAGGCTGGGGTGCTGCATTGGCTCTGGGTGGGCTGGGGAGAGAGCAGGGAGCAGCTGCCTGTGCATGCAAACTGTGAGAATCTGTCTCCTAGAAAAAGGGGAATTGTGCCTCAGCCAGCTTGCATGTATTAGTATTTGTGGCATAGTTTGCATTGTTATTTCAGCTCAGCTGTAAACGTTCAGCTACTGACAGTGAGTTAGACACTGGCACCTCTGTAAATTACAGATGGTGCAGAAATTCAGGGGCTTTGATTGGCTGACAATGAAAGTTCCCATGCCTCTTCTGATAAATAGCTGTGGTGCGTCATGCGTAGGAGCTCTGCAAACCCTTGTGGTGAAGGCTGGGAGGGGCAGAGGAGGATGCCTGTCTGTACAGGGAATTTCCTTGGAGCGTGCATGCCTTCTTTTGCCCATGTAGAGCTGTGTTTGAGCTTGCCCTTCCCTCTTCATGTGTTTCCATCTCTGCCAGCAGCTAAATGCAGAGGCTAGTTTGGGAGACTGCTAGAAGTAATTGCAGCATAGTAACTGCATGGCTGAGTCTTTTGCTTGTCTTGGTTGCTGCAGCAGTCCCCACGTGAGCACAGGAGTATAGTTTGGCAGGGATTTTTTTGTTTGTTTTTGTTAAGAGGTCTGCCTTAGCTTTTGTTTAGTGCCTCTCCTTTGTAGATCTATACAAAGCAATCCTGTTTACATCTTGTAAATTGTGACATTGCTCTTGGAAGGTGGTCACCCTATTCCAACCACCCAAAACCTTAATGGATAAACCCAGATAATTAAATTGAGTGTAAACCAAAATCAGCCATACATTTGGGGCACAACAATTTGGTAGGTCTTTCCTACTGCTGTGCTTCCATGCAAGAGAGCAGCTACAAAAATGGTTTGGAGAAGTGTCATTCTTTATGAAGAAATATTGAGCTTAATTAATTTTTGCTTCTAGGAGGTCAACCTGGGGCACTCATTATTGTCTTAATTGGTGGTATAAATCCTGAGGCACTGCAGGGGAAGTGAGGGGGAAAAAAGATGAGCAGTTAAGAACATATAGCCTTTTGTATAAGTGCTAGACAGTTGTATGGCCATCCTAGTGATATTTAACGGTTTTATTGGGTTATAGGTCTAGTCCTTCACAAATTAGGTTAAAGGGAATCAATTTGCATAAACAAAAACGTAAGGAAATAGCAAACTGCAGTAATTAATTCCTGGGTTCTCCATTAAATTGCATGAAATAAGTCAGTGTGCTATAACCCAGAGAAGCATTTCTTTGATCTCCCGTTATTCATATTAAATTATATTAATTACTCTTCCCATCTGGAGGTTTTAGCAGGCCAAAAATCATCCTACCATTACTGAAAGGAAGTTAACTGTAACTTTTTAATTGTATACATTTCATCTCTACCCCCCCTTCTTCCCCCCTCTTCATTTGAAGCAAGCAATGGACTAGCGTACCAGCATCTTCCTCTCTGTTTAACTTACTGAAGTGGAGAAGCTGAAAATCTCAGCCGTTCTTTCCCCTCACATATGGTTTCAAGGTGATGACTATTCTGTCTGAGACTTCGACATGTTTGCTGAAAAAGGTCAGGAGTTCAGTGAGAATCAAAATTTAGGAGAAATCTGTTCATAACCTTAGGGATGCTGTGGTACCCTCACTGGAGAAATCTGCTGGATGCAGATTTGCAGCTGTGTGGGTGCATCTCCCCTGTTTCATTGGCAGTTCCCCATTTGCCAGGTGTCCAGCAGAGGTATTTCAAACTCCCCAGAAAGAAAACCAAATAGCAGTGTGTTCATGGTTTGGAGCAGGTCTTTAACATTAGAGCAAAGTGTGTGGAATCAGAAAATCTATTGGCGTGGGCATGATGAAAAATGGGGGTTGTTCCCAGTCTCACCAATGGGCAGTGGCTAATTGGCCTTAGTAGCCTCATGAATTATTTCCTTCAAGCTCTGTTATCAAAACTACATGTTTTTTCTTGCCCTCGGGGGGACCACAAGATATTTTTTTACCTTAGAAGATATTAGGCTTGGACAGGAGCACACTGCATTGGGTTAGGAGCTGGCTGGAGGGCCGAGCCCAGAGAGTGGTGGTGAATGGTGCCACATCCAGCTGGCAGCCAGTCACCAGTGGTGTGCCCCAGGGATCAGTGCTGGGCCCCATGCTCTTTATTGATGATCTGGACGAGGGCATCGAGTCCATCATCAGTAAATTTGCTGACGACACCAAGCTGGGGGCAGGAGTTGATCTGCTGGAGGGTAGAGAGGCTCTGCAGAGGGACCTCGACAGGCTGGGCAGATGGGCAGAGGCCAAGGGCAGGAGATTGAACACATCCAAGTGCCGGGTTCTGCACATTGGCCACAGCAACCCCATGCAGAGCTACAGGCTGGGGTCAGAGTGGCTGGAGAGCAGTCAGGCTGAGAGGGACCTGGGGGTGCTGGTTGATGGTAGACTGAACATGAGCCTGCAGTGTGCCCAGGCAGCCAGGAGGGCCAAGGGCATCCTGGCCTGCATCAGGAACAGTGTGGCCAGCAGGAGCAGGGAGGTCATTCTGCCCCTGTACACTGCACTGGTTAGGCCGCACCTCGAGTCCTGTGTCCAGTTCTGGGCCCCTCAGTTTAGGAAGGAGGTTGACTTGCTGGAACGAGTCCAGAGAAGGGCAACAAAGTTGGTGAGGGGTTTGGAACACATGCCCTATGAGGAAAGACTGAGGGAGCTGGCAAGCAAGCCAAACCAAACCAATCCAAACCACCCACCCTGGTTTCAATAGCAAATCTGGGATTCTTCAGCCATAGAAAGTTACAGTAGCTTGTCATCTGCAGACTACATAGCTAGACAAGATGAAACGTGGATGGCGAGCCGAGAGTTTCTGCTGGAAGGAGCAGCAATGATGGACAAACCCAGAGCACTTCCCAGAGCAGGCTGGTATCTAGCTGTCTGGCATCTAGGTGTTGTCTACAAGCTATTGACATTTAATACCATTTATTCATTTGATTTTTTGCAAAGATCTGTCTGTCCTGCTCTGACATACATCAGCAGCACAATTTCCCTGCTTCCTGGCAGTGAGCCTTCCTCTACTTATTGTTGTAGCTGCTTCCATTTGGTGCTGGCGGTGGTGTCCAGCCACAATTAATTTGTTTATTCTGCAGGCCGTGACTTCCAGAGCATGATGGACAGTGCAGACATACCAAGAAAGGGGCTGTGCAACTGGGAATATGTTCATTTTAGCTTCCTTTTAAATAACTGCTTTGGCAGATTTCATTACTTGTGGGGTCTTGTGTTCTGGCTGCAGCCATTTTACAGCCTCCTTTGTACTAACACAGAATCACTTAACAGCATATGCTGGGGCTTCTAGTTCTTTTACAAGCCTTTCTATGGAGTTCCATTTGTGGGATTGCATGCTACCAAGGCTTATCAGAGCAACTGAAAACTGTGTGTATCTGACCTAACCTAACTACTCATCCTACCGAGACTTTGTGAGGAAGGGAATTTTTGTTCCTTGACTGCTGCCACCTGTGATAAACATATTGCAAACTACATTCAGCTTGTGATGTACCCGGGCAGAACCCTGGACATGGAACAAAGTAGTTTTGTGCAAATCTCATCACTGAGAGAGACCTTAAGTATCTCTGTTGATGCTCCATAGAGAGCAGGAACAGGGTCCTTACCTTGCTTAAGTACATTTTACAGGGTTAGCAAGCATAACTTAAATGATTAAAATGAATTGATTGAAAAGAGGCCAGTCATTGCAAACAGATTTGGTTTATTTAGGAAAGTACATATTTGTGCAGCCTGGATTTCAGAATAAAGCTAATGGCAGAGGTTTCAGGTACGTTGTGGGCTGGATTTTCTGTTCCATTGTTACTGTCTTTTATCTTTCCCTTTGGAGCTCAGTCAGAGTTTATAAATGACTGATCAGCTGTACCATAGAGAAGTCCTTCCTACTCCTTTGTTGCTTTTATGATAAAGTAGCAATACACTTAACCCAGAAGCTTATTTTGCAAATGTACTGAAGAATGGCCTCTAAATCTTCGGGAGTCATAGTTGGGTGCCTGTACTTAGGGATAATCAAAGTTGAACCAGATGAGCTGAGCAGGCTGTTCAAACAGATTGAGCCTGCAATAGCCCTATCCCTGCCTTGCAGTGCAAATTTCCAGCCTGTAAACCTACTGCAGATAAGATTTGGCATGCCCTATGTTGGCAAAATGCTTTTGAGACATGGCTGAGATGAAATGACCCATCCCTTCATGTGGTGTGCACAACTCAAATCATCTGACATGCCAAAATCAACTGAGCTGACAGTGAAAGAGAGGGAGCTGTGTAGATTCCCTATCAGCTGTGTAAGGCTAGCAGTTGCGCCAACAATTACATCAGACTTCGTGTTGTTGAGCACTTAACGCTACCGTGGGTCTTCATCCTTAAGGAGCTCCTTTGTATTCAGATAGCCAGTGGCATTCAAAGTATTGGTGAAATAGTTGATATTCTCTGTGGGCACTTCTGTTCCGAGTCCCTTCTCTGATTTTGCCGCACTCACAAAGCAGTACAACAGAAGTAAATGGTGAGTGGGACAAGGTGGAGTTTTGTGGCACTATGTTGAAGTTAGATTGGCTAAACAGGCTATTTAGTTCTGAGCAACAGACTAAGTAAAGTGGGCTTATTTGCTTCTTGGTACATAGGGTCTCATGTATCACTCTCTGCTTTCGTTGGAGCAGGTAAGATATCAACACAATTAAAAGTGAAAAATAATCTGGTGGATGCTCAGGGAACACTCACTGATACAATGGATTTCTGAATAATTTATACTCAGCATTTTTCCCTTGCATTCAATAAATGAGGAGGCCTAATGTGGCGTGGTCAGAGTGATACTCTCTCTGTCATCCATTAAGGTAACCAAAGGGGTGGGTCTGGGAGGAGTGTGGCATGGAGTGCAGGAAAGGTGAGGCTAGAAATTGAAAGGTTTGTTCAAAATGCACTGTGCACAGGATGCTGATGAAAGTTGCTCAGGAGGACAGAATTGATTCCATTTTGTTTGTCTTTGTTAAAATAAAATAAAACCAAACCACAAGATCCAAGTTCCTTTTAAAAGTTGTGAATAAAAGGAATATTGTGCTGTTCCTGGTAGGCCTTCAGCAGCTCCCTCTGCTTTAAATTCAAGTACTTTGTATGTTCTATCAGAAGCAGTTCTGTATGACAGTAATCATTTTCAATAGTAGGACAGGTTGTCTTCAGTACAGGTGGCCTCCTGAGCTGATAGAAGGGGTCAGGGAGCAGTATAGCCCCGCTGCTAACCCAGGAGGAAGCAGTTAAAGACCTCCTGAGCCACGTGGATCCCCACAAGCCTATGGGATCCATCCTAGGGTAATGAGAGAGCTGGCAGATGAGCTTGCCAAACCACTGTCCATCATTTACCACCAGTCCTGGCTCACTGGAGGTCCCGGATGGCTGGAAGCTGGTCAGTGTGATGCCCCTTCACAAGAAGGGCCAGATGGAGGAGCCAGGGAATTCCAGGCCTGTCAGCCTGACCTCAGTGCCAGGCAAGGTTATGGAGCAGATCATCTTGAAGGTAGTCACACAGCACCTACAGGATGGCCAAGGGATCAGGCCCAGCCAGCATGGATTTAGGAGAGGCAGGTCATGCCTGACCAACCTGATCTCCTTCTGTGCCCAGGTGACAGCCTGGTGGATGTGGGGCAGGCTGTGGATGTAGTCTGCCTGGACTTCATCAAAGCCTTTGACACTGTCCCCCACAGCAAACTCCTGGCCAAGCTGTCAGCCCCTGGCTTGGACAGCAGCACTCTGAGCTGGGTTAGGAACTGGCTGGAGGGCTGAGCCCAGAGAATGGTGGTGAATGGTGCCACATCCAGCTGGCAGCCAGGCACCAGTGGTGTGCCCCAGGGATCAGTGCTGGGCCCCATCCTGTTCAATGTCTTTATTAATGATCTAGGCATGGGGATCGAGTCCACCAGTAGTACGTTTGCAGATGACACCAAGCTTGGGGCAGGAGTTGATCTGCTGGAGGGTAGGAGAGCTCTGCAGAGGGACTTTGCCAGGCTGGACAGATGGGCAGAGCCCAAGGGCATGAGATTTAACAAGTCTGAATGCCAGGTTCTACACACTGGCCACAACAACCCCATGCAGCACTACAGGCTGAGGACAGAGTGTCTGGAGAGCAGCCAGGCAGAAAGGAACCTGGGGGTACTGGTGGACCGCAGCTGAACATGAGCCAGCTGTGTGCCAGGTGGTCAAGAAGGCTAATGGCATCCTGGCCTGCATCAGGAACATTGTGGCCAGCAGGAGCAGGGAAGTCATTCTGCCTTGTGCTCAGGACTGGTTAGGCCACACCTTGAGTCCTGTGTCCAATTCTGAGCCCCTCAGTTTAAGCGAGATGTTGGGTTGCTGGAAGGTGTCCAGAGAAGGGCAACAAAGCTGGGGAGGGGTCTGGAACACAGCCCTGTGAGGAGAGGCTGAGGGAGCTGGGGTTGCTTAGCCTGGAGAAGAGGAGGCTCAGAGGAGACCTCATTGCTGTCTACAACTCCCTGAAGGGAGGTTGTAGCCAGGTGGGGATTGGTCTCTTCTCCCAGACAACCAGCACCAGAACAAGAGGACACAGTCTCAAGCTTTGCCAGAGGAGGTTTAGGCTGGATGGTAGGAAGAAATTCTTCACAGAAAGAGAGGGATGTGCTGCCCAGGGAGGTGGTGGAGTCACCATCCCTGGAGGTGCTTAAAAAGAGCCTGGATGAGGCACTTGGTGCCATGGTTTAGTTGATGAGATGGTGTTGGGTGATAGGTTGGACTTGATGATCTTGAAGGTCTTTTCCAACCTGGTTGATTCTGTGATCTATGTCTCGGGATTATTTTTTTTCATGTTCATAGGACATTGTAAATTTTGAAGCAGGAATACCACTTGTGCTTGGGGGATTTTTTGCACAGCAGTGTCTCATTTCCTATCATGGGGTGTTACTTTGGGTGGTACGCTAAAACATTTGCATTAAAAATTGCTCATATAAATGCTCAGCCAAACAGATGCCTTTCAAGGTGAATGCATTATGTTAAATAGTAACTTGTTTCCCAAGAGCACATAGTCACTAGAAGTTGATTAATTTATAAGCAGTGGTAGTTTGCTATCTCTGAAGGTTCTGACAACTTCTTAAAGTTAGGTCACATTCAGATTTTCTTGCTTTTTGCAGAAACTGATGGGGTTGTGAGATCAAATGGAAGTCATTTGACAAAAAGCACTTGGAGGAAAACTTATGCTTGCTTCTAACTTTGCTGGTTTTGGTGAGCAAGACAGTGCGTTATACCTGGGCTATCTGGAACCCAGACATGAAAATGGTTTAAATGTGCTTTCTGATTAACTGGGCAGCAAGTGCCCACCCTGCCCATCCTGGTGTCCTGCAGGGTTTTTTCTTTCTGCAAAACTGCAGGTAGCCAATGTAGGTGAGGTTCAAACAGGACACTGTCTGATTTTTCTAGTCCGCTGTCAGATTCTGCAGATGTTTCTGGGCATGTCCCTGCTTGCAGTGCCACCCAAAACCTGTGACCACACAGCGCTAATCTTGTGGAGGTGACTGGGGAAACAGAGCTCCAGTGCCCAGGAAATGCTCCTTACCTGCTGGTGCTTACACTGCTGTCACTCCCAGTATGGCAGCTTTGGTTTTGGTTTTGGTTTTTGTATGAAAAGAAACAATTCTGTCATATGATCATTTCAGTTAGTGTCTAACTGGAGGGCTTTTGCTTACTTTTTTGATGGTAGTATTGAATACCAACTAAGTTGGAGAAGCTAACCTCAGGATGACTCTTGTCTGTGCAAGAGCTGCAGAGAACAACCTGCCAGGGGCTACGTGATTAAGGAGGCATTTCTCAGCTCTGAGTGGATTGCTGGTATTTTCATAACATCAGCATCTGTAGCATGTTGGGTGTTCAAGGAATTTATGACCAGCTCTTACTGGCTGTGCCTGCCCTACCACTCCCTAATCATATGGGCAGAACCTCTCCCAGTTAAGTCTGAACAATAGGGGTTTGGCTTTTAAACTACTTGCATATCTCAAGAAGTGCTTCTAAGAGAGCCAGTTTTATAGCTTCCCATGATTACATCTTCAGGCAAATCCATTGTGGGCACAAAGTGATAATCTGCGACATCAAGTTTACCGCTCCGCTGTGGGGTGTAAACATGCGGCTGGTGGAAGAGCTTTAACCTCCCAAACCTTCCAACAAATATTAAATTGCTAACTGTCCTGCTGTAATGCTGTGATCTTGACTGAAATTTGACCCTGGTGCTTGTGCTGAAACGATTTTCAAAATCTGAGGGAGAAGGTTAAGCAGTGATGTCAAATTTCCAAATGTCTGTTGCAAAAGTACTTCTGATGAATATCTGTGGGTTGAGCTCTAAAATGCTGAAACTAATCCTCTTTTTCCCCCCTCTTCATTATTATGTGATATCTGCATTTTTTAATGCAGATAAAGTAATTAACTTCAGGTTTGCCTTTTTTCTGTGCCAGCTAACCTCACTGCTTACAGTTGCTATTCTCTCTTCCACTTGCCAAAGAGGATTCCAGTCAAATGGTGTTCCTTAAGTGCAAACCAGACCTCTAGTTCTCTTTAATTTCTGTTCAAGATCATTGTAACTCTTGGTTATTTTCACATCTGAATCTGAATAAGAAAAGCTGTAATTGGCAACTTTTATGAGTTCACAACTCAATAACCTGATGCTGGAACTCTTCTGTCTGCAGAAGCCTTATTAATTGCTCTAGAGTTTCAGCAGCAAAGAGACCTGCATTTCAAATCATTTATCTTTTTATGTGCAGCCTTTCAAATGATAGACTCTCTACTGTAACAAAACTGGATGGGATCTTCAGGCTTAGAGAGGCTCTCAGTTGCTGGATGGGTATTTGACCTCCAAGTGGATCTGTTAGGAAGGCTGTTGTTTTCCCAACTCATTACTACATCCATGAGTAATAATAATGATAAGTTTTTTGGTAAAATCTAGGAGTCAATTTCCTGAATGCTGTTGCTAGTTCTAGTTTTGTTTGGTTTGGCTTTTGGTTACATTATTTAGTTAATTTTTATTTAAGAGATGAGCCTTATGTTGCAAGAAACAGTGCTAAATAAGAGTGAGTCTTCAAAGACGCTGTACTCCAGACATAAACTTGAGTTTATTTTGTTATTTTAAAGCAATGGGAATGCCTGCGTCTAAGGGGTATGAGAAGCTCCAAAGTTTATTTGATTTTTTTTTTCTTGATTTCAGGGCTTTTTCCGCAGAAGTATCCAGAAGAACATGGTTTACACATGTCACAGAGATAAAAACTGTGTTATCAATAAAGTCACAAGAAATCGCTGCCAGTACTGCAGACTACAGAAGTGCTTTGAAGTGGGAATGTCCAAAGAATGTAAGTTGTCTTGAGAAACAGTTTATTGCTTGTCATAGCCTGTGAATATGTGGCAGTCCCAAGGCAGAAAAGTATCATGCAGTTATGTGATTGAGGGCAATACCTGCATTCACACGCAGAGAAAGGAGTATGAATTTTGGACACAACTTCAGACCCATGTCACCTCCCAAGTTAGTTAACTTTGCAGCCTAAATGCTGTCAGTTAAAAACATGTAGTCTGGCAGGCTGTCTGTGTAGCATGGCTACCCTGTGTGGGTATGAGAACACTCAGCGGGGTAATATTGCCAGGTTTTCTAAAAGGACACCCCCCAGAGACTTCCTTTAAGGGTGGGTTATCTCCTTTCTGCTCTGGAAATTGCTTCCTGGGGCAAGGGTGTAAGTGGAACAGCTGGCTTCTAAAGTGTGGTTTCAGGCCTGCCTGTGCCCTGCAGACTGGCTTGTGGCTTTGCTGGGCTTGGTGTCAACTCAGACTGTCATTTCATGAGGGCTTCCTGCTGGCTGTCATGCAGCAGACAGCAGCCACCTTCAGTACAGGTGATTGTGCCAGTGGTCTTTTTTTCATCACCTGAAGGGTGATCAAACTGAAGGTACAGTGGCCTTGAGTCTTCTGTCATTGCTGACTGGCACCTCACTGAAAGGTGAAACAAGTTGGGAAACTATTCCTCTTTTAAATCTGCAGTCAGTGAACCTGACTATGGAAAAATGCTGCCAAATGCACAAAAAAAAACCCCAGAACCAAAGGATTTTTCTCTCCCTTTTCTAGAAATCTCTGGTTTGTGCTTTAAATGAACATTTAAACATATTTGGGTAGAAATCCATGATTTCTCTGCCCTTGCTGGGTTGTGTTGTTTTCTCATATCCCTAAAGTGCACTTATCTGTACTTGTGTATAGATTTACTGGAGTGGAGACCATGATGGGTGCAAAGGAGAAGGTAGGCTAAATAGAAAGATGCACAAAGATGTGAGATTGAATGAGGAAGATTTTATTGAGTCACAGAACCACAGAACATTAGAGGTTGGAAGGCACTTCCAGAGATCATCAAGTCCAACCCCCCCACCAAAGCAGGATCACCCAGGGTAGTCTGCACAGGAATGCATCCAGGTGGGTTTTGAATGTGTCCAGAGAAGGAGACTGCGCAACCTCTCTGGGCAGCCTGCTCCAGGGCTCTGTCACCCTCACTGTGAAGAATTTTCTCCTCATGTTGAGGTGGAACCTTCTGTGTTGAAGTTTGTGCCCGTTGTTCCTTGGCTTACTACTGTGCACCACTGAAAAGAGCTTGGCCCCTTCCACTTGACACCCACCTCTCAAATATTGAGAGACACTGATCAGATCCCTTCTCAGTCTTCTCAAGACTAAACATCCCCAGGGCTCTCTTTGATAGGTGTATTTGACTGCACATATGTATCCAAGCACAAGAAGATTTTCTCCTTGATAAAAACAGTATGATGTGGTTTGGAAGAGAAGCAAAACCATTTTTCATACCTGAGGGCTCATTGGTCTGGAATTCTTAAGGATTTTATTGCTGACGTGAAGTAATAATCTTATTAAATGCTGTAACGTCACGTTAGAGTGGATCCTGGAAGTGTTAGCTGCATTTCTAACACCTTAAGCAAAGTTGCTTAGGGTAGTATAAAGACTTACTGCCGTTTAGGTGATGGCTTGTTTTCTCCCGTAGGGTAACTGGAGCTTTTCCAGCAAGAATTATGTTTTCCTTGGGTGAACTGAGTGAAATTGCCCTTCGGCAATTGTCTTTATCTCAAACCACTACAGACACTGAAAGGGGGATAGAATACTGGGGAGAAGTGAGGGATGTCCTCTGCATTTCTTTCGAGGGCCTTTGCAAAGGAACGGAGAAATTATTTTAAATGTCATCAGTGTGCAGTGTGTCTTGTCTTCTGGGTTTAAGAACTAAGTCTGAAGCTATTCTGTGTTCATAAACAGGAGCTTTTCATCTCTTAAGAGATTTGAGAAACTATTTTCTTATCTGACCTTTTTCCAATGTGTGTTGCCAAGTTTCAACTCCATTTCGTTAGAAGCTTATGTAAAAAAAGGCACATTGTCAGTGGACCTTTTTTTACAAGACAGAGGTTTTTCTTTCCCCCCAGTACCTTATTCACATTCTGCTTTTCTGTGTTCTTGCAGTTCTGTTACCTTGTAATTTGAAAGCCACGAACAAAGGACAGGAAAAAGTATCAGAGAAATCTCATAGGGAAACAAACTTAAACTGCTCAGAGCAATCCCAAATGGGGAAAGTAATCCTGATGGGCAGCTGCAAACAGGAGCCCCAAGCTCTGTTCCCAGGAGCTGTAGGGGAGTAAATGTAGTGTTTTAGGATATGGAATGATCTGTGCTTAAATGCTACAATCTTGTGTTTATTTGTTCTGCCTTCAAAGGGCTTGCAAAAGTACTTGCATATGCCATTCCTCCTGAGCTTAATGAGCGTTACACAGAAATATCAGAGATGAGATGAGAACTGGCTGCCTAGTCAGGATGGTGAGGTTTTCAGAATGGAGGCACTGTGTTGTGGAAAAGGAGTACTGAGCATTTCTTGTATCCTTTTATCTTCTTTTAAAGAATGAAGGGAGATGGTGAAGGAATTAACTATATTTGTATTTCTTTAAGGTTGTTTTGTTTGTGCAGGGGGGGTGGCGGGGAGCTATCTTCAACCCCACCTTACACTCCAGATCTGATCAAGAGAGGTCAATAAGGAGACTGCCTCTAGCCAGGAGTGAAGCTATTTGCCGTGTGATAGTATCTGCAAGATGCAATGAAACTGTATCCCACAATGCAGGGGCACTTTTATTGTGCATTCACTGTTGCAAAAAGTTTGTGCTCCAAATAGAAAAGACAAAGGGTGTGAGGGGAAACGACTTAGTGATGACTGTCTTATCATCCTGCAACAGGACAATGCACAGTTTGAAATAAAGCCCTGCTGTCTTTCATCTGATCCCCCTCCTTGAGAAACTGCTCAGCTTGTGTCTGTGCAACCTGAGCTCCACTCTCAGTGTAACAGGCTGAGCCAGACCCTCCACCAGCAGCAAGTCAGGTTTTGGCTTTGTTGCATGGATGTGCCACCTCAGTTCATGCATGAGTGAGTGCCCAGGAGTGTGTAGCTGAGGCTCTGATCCCCACACCAGACCTTTTCTGTCTCACTTACCCTTCCTGTTAATGTTTTCAGTTACCATGTAGAGACGAATGGTGATCGCACGGGGGTTTTTTTATTGGTTGTTTTTAATCGCTGCTGAAGTGGGGAGGCTGCTGAGGCTGACAGCGCCTCATTATGTGATGGAGAGCCTTAGGAAACTAACCTTTGCCCTTCTATTATGTGATCTCTAAACTGATGCTTGAAGCACCATCCTTGGCCTGACCTCAGGTGTCAGAAGTAGCACACTGTTGCCTGGCCCTCAGCGGGCTTTGGGAGCTGGCTGGCAGTGGTCACCTGTATAGTGCTGCCTCCCACGGTGAAGGGGGAGTGCAGAGGGCTGGGCCAAACTCTCCAGCAGTAATGGATTCTTTCAAGCAGGATGCTGGAACATGTGCTTTGTGAGGTGAAGCCTGCTGTTAGACTGAAATTTGATTTATTGCAGAGTACTGGAGGGAGGAAGGTAGAACTTTCTTCTGCCATAACTGCTTAGCTTAGCCCAGCAGCGCTTACACTTCCAGCATCTTCTATGAAATTTATGAGCTGCAAAGACTGTCACTGTGCTTGATAATCTTCAGGATCCCCTTCAAACGTGCACCCAGCCTACATACCAGAGTGTGATGCAGGGAAGCTCTCCATACTAGCATAAACCTCAACTGCAGTGAGCTCTAATAAAGCAAAATTATGTTTATAAAGGCACAGAATTATTGTTCCAGATTGCTTCAGTGCACTGAAGTGATGTTCAGGTTTGGAAATCTGCTTACAATTAACCTCTCTGGAGAGAGGGAAGGAGGAAGAGAGGGAGGGAATGAAGGGGAGTGTATTGAAGTGGAGAGAATCCAGGGGATTTGCTCCATCTTTACTTGTTGTTTTGGTTTAAACTTTCACAGAAATCTCTGTTACTCTTTGTTACAGAATTCCGAGTCTGAGAATACTGAAATCTTCATACTGCTTGAACATATGATCATATTCTGCTACTGAACAATTGAGTTACTTTTGAAATTCTGCTTTAAATTGGGAACCAGGAAACGGCAACTTGAACAACTGCCATGTTTGTGGGTTTTGCTTTATATTTGTTTGGTTTTGTTTCAGACTCCTTACTTTGCCATGGGAATGTGCTGCCCAGGGAGGTGGTGGAGGCGCCATCCCTGGAGGTGTTCAAGAGGGGATTGGATGTGGCACTCGGTGCCATGGTTTAGTCATGAGGTCTGTGGTGACAGGTTGGATTTGATGAACTTTGAGGTGTCTTCCAACCTTGGTGATTCTGTGATTCTGTAAAGTGCAGCTCCATTTGCAATGAGTGGCTAAATGGAGGTGTAGTTGCGTTTAAGAAGTTCAGGGCTGGAGCACCTCTCCTATGAAGACAGACTGAGAGAGTTGGAGCTATTCAGTCTGGAGAAGAGAAGGCTCTCAGGAGACATTATTGTGGCATTCCAGTATCTGAAGGGGGCTACAAGAAAGCTGTGGAGGGACTTTTTAGGGTGTCAAGAAGTGATAGGAATGGGGGGAATGGAGCAAAACTAGAAATGAGTAGATTCAGATTGGATGTTAGGAAGAAATGCTTCACCACAAGGGTGGTGAGACACTGGCACAGGTTGCCCAGGGAGGTGTTGCAAGCCTTATCCCTGGAGGTTTTTAAGGTCAGGCTGGATGTGGCTTTGAGCAACAGAATGTAGTGTGAGGAGTCCCTGCCCATGGCAGGGGGGTTGGAATGGGATGATTCTTGAGGTCCTTTCCAACCCTAACAATTCTGTGATTTTTATGATTCATGCAGATTCCACCAATGTGATTTTAAAGTGACTTAATTAGAATGCATGAAATCTTAGTTTAGACACTATTACTATGAAATGAACTGGAGTTTTAATCCTTTTTAACAAGCAGAAAGCAGTGGATATAAGAATTGTTTCTGCTTTGTTTTTTTGGGGTAGGTTTTTAATGACTAAATACTGCAGAGTAGCTAAGGGCTTTTTCAAAGGTTCCAGTGTAGTTGCCTTGCCCACTGACTTGCCTTGGTTTCTTGAGAGGCACAAGCTGAATATCAGAGTGGAAATCCCAACACCATGAATTCTCTTCTGAGACTAATTCCTTTCTCAACACAAATTGATTAGACTAACTTTCCTGTCTTGGGAGGTGAAAATTATGAGCCTTGTTACAGGCACTAAGAGACTTTGTGTTGTAAAGTGCTTTGAAGATGAAACATGTAAGCTGTGAAATTAAGAATCGGAGTGCACAGATAGTGGGGAAACAGTGCCTAGCCCATACACATCACAGCTTTTTATTTTGTTCATTAAGGTTGGTTTAGATTTGGTGCCTTTTTTTTCCCAGCTGTTGATCCCACAGGAATACCAGTTTTGTGAGGTTTTTTCAGGCTGGGAAATTGGGGGCCTCTAGAACTTAATGCCAAATGTTCAGTGATGGTGGTATGTTTTAAAATGAGAGCAAAGCCAAGGTGCAGAATCCTCCTGTGCTCTGGTGTCAGTCTGTCCTCTGCCAGAGATAACGTATACTTTGTTATGCCCAGTGGTTGAAAATTATTTATATATACTTCAAATGCTCTTGTAGAGAATTATGTTCTACTTGTTGCAGATTGTTTCTCATGGCTAAACAAGCATCCCTTGCTTTTCACATCAGTTCAGTGTCTTCAAAGAATCAGATCTGCCTTTGTTTTCTCCTTTTGGGCTCTGCCTCGTTTGTGCTCTAGCCTTTCCCCCTGATTTTGTGTAGCTTTCCTTTGCTAGCTTTAACATTTAAAGGAGCAACATAGATTGATTGTTATTATTCATAATTTACTCTATGTTCTGTGAGGTTATGTAATAGCAGTAATTGCATCAACTCACCTAATGAGCTTTCCCTCCAGTGCCATGTACAGCAGATTAATAGCCCATGAATTCATTTGCAGCTCGTTGTGTTTCACAGAACTATTTCAGACAGCAATTAATAAACTACTAAAGAAAATAATGTAGTTTTTGGTTTGGTTTGGTTGGGGGTTTTTTTAGTATGTTAACTCTCCAGCTGAACAATTTATTGGCACCTTTCATGATGTGGCTAAATAAATTCTCTCCTAATTCCTCAAGCAGAATGTGATTAGTGAACCCTTCTCAAGACTGTTGGGTAATTAGTCCGATCTTTATGTGCTGAAGTGTTACAGAGACGTATGCAGAGCATCCTAAGGTCTCTTTTTCTTCTGTTCATTGCCTTTCAGGCATTATGCAAATAGCTGTGACTGTAAACCATAACACACTAGTGCTGCAAATTATTTTTTTTCCCTTTCTGGCATAGAAACCCCTTAATTGTGTAAGCTAAGAATTGGAGAGCCAGGCCAACAAACAACCCCAGCACTGTCTCTCTGCTGCTTGTCAGCTCCAGTGTCCTGTACCTCCCACGTGGTGGGACTGAGCGCAGTGCAGGGACCCAGAGAGGTCGGGGTGCTGCTGCCCCATGGGAAGATAAACTCGAGGTTGAATGCCACTGGGGAAGGCAGTGCTGGGAGATAGGAACAGAAGGAGAGGGGAGAGCAGGGCAAGTCCTGCACTTGGCAATAATAAGAGGGAATGAGGATAGGAGAAGAGCGGCAATGAAATGGCAGGGCTGCACCCGTCTCCATGGGGGTAGTATCTGTGGGAAGGGGGGGACATGGTTGAACATGGCAAACCTTACCAGGCTGCCTAGAATTACTCTTTCCAAACTTTTAAAAGAATTTAACTCCTTTATTAAGTTTTTAATGGTTTGTATTATTTCTTAGTTTAAAAAACCAAACACCTCTCTACCTTAATCCAAGAGAAGCACTTAGCCTTGCCTTGTCTTCTGAAGTAGTAAAATATGTATTTTTTTAAACTTTTTCCCTCATTTTGGTCTCTTGAGGGCTGAGTAAGCATGACGGGAATTCATTCAATAAGCTCATACTGAGACGGATTACATGTCCTCAGCTGGAAGTTACATTAAGACTCACTCACTAAGGTGTAGCTACCACGGTGAACTTTACATCGCTCTCTGCTGTCTCTATGACAACACAGCCTGGCAGAAGTTAGTAGGGCTCGTGTGCTCTCTTCAGCCTTTGTCTGCATCCATCAATCCTAGTCCTCAGCGACTGTAAATGTGTGCCTTTCTTAAAATTGTGCTTAACGAGGTGTTTTATTAAAGCTGTGAAGTTCTTATGCTAATAATTTGTGCTGGAGTATCTGACCATGCTCAGAAAGAGATGTGCTTTAACAAATGAAAAAGTGTCAGATATTAGTGGCCTTTCTGAATGCCTGTTGATATTGTCCTGTGGGAGACGTTCAGCTGAGTGGCACAGAGTCCTTGTACAAGTAACTTTTCCGTTGTTATAGTTGAGGCATGGAGATAACTAGAGGCAGTGAAAAGTGTAACACACATGCAGTCTAATTTCTACTTAACACCTGCAGCACACTCCAGAGGAGTGTGTGGAGTTCAGTGGCCACAGGCCACTCGGCTCTTCTCTGAGAATAAATAGTGGCACTGACACAGAACCTCCCATTTCTCATTCCACATCTCTGAGGATTTTAGAGAACATCACATGCTTTCTTCAGTCAGTTTCGCAGTAAAAGGTGTTTGGGGTAGATATCTCTTCCAAAGCAGCTTCCTAACATGGATCTTCTTGTTTCCCTGGCCTTTGTCTGTTTTTTCTTGTCCACACTTTGGTTTGGGGGGTGTTTGTGAGGGATTTATAGCATTACTTGAGATCATACCTATAAAGACAATTGCACTGTGCATTCATGTTACCATCACAGGTAGCCCTTGCCTCTTGCTGAGTTAAGTATCCAAACTGTTTTCAGTGCAGGCAAAAATCTGGCCTGTCCTTTTGGAGTTGTGTTGTGCTGGGCAATGCTGTTGTAAAAGCAGATGGGAAATTCAGAGGTAAACTGCCCCTGCCTGGTCCATGTGCTCTGAAGCACGGGGCTGAGGCCATGCTTGCTTGGTCATGCAGATATAACTGCTGAGACCCCAATCCCATGACCTCAAAAGCTTTGTTTCAGAGTTTCCATTCTTCCTCTGTGCACTCAGTTCACTGCTTCATATTCCTCTCTCAAATAATTTTCTTGTTTCTTGTGCCATGTGTGTTCTTTCTATACTGGCACCTTGTGGTTTCTGAAAGATTTTTTTGCTTTGGGATGTCAGCTCCAAAGGATGGAGAAATGTCAATGAGATAAATATCAGTCTGGGAAAGAGCGAATTGCCAGTGTCCTGAGCCTTGAGGCTAAACATGGCTTATTTGGTTGTCAGGCCAACCTGAAGGTGTTGTCTACAGTAGCCAAGGTTCATGAGAAATGCACTAAATTGTTCCCCAGAGTTCTGGGGAGTCTGGACTGCAGCAACCCAAATGTGCCTGAAGGGCTGGTATTCAGAGGAGCCATGTGCTTGGTCCTTCCCTTAGAAGAAAGATGTGTTCATCTTCCCGATGGGTTACAGCTGCAGACTTACTGACTGCTTTGTTGGGGATACTCTTGTACAGAATATAGAAATAGGTGCCTCTGGAGAAGGCAAAGAAACAAGCTCCTGCTGGCCTCTCAGTGGAGGGCAACTCCTGTACTGATGGTGTGGAAGATAGAAAGCAAGCACTTGGAAACCAGTAAGCTCTCAGACAGTTTTGGAAGATCTCTACGTAAGTGGATGAGGCCATGTATTTGCCTCTGCGGCTGTCAGGCTCTAAGGGCTTGCTTTCATCCTCTGTATAAATTGTAGCAGAGGGAGCTTTCCATTGCCATGCCTGCAATAAGGCTGCTGACTTGTTGCAGCTCCTCCTGCTGGGGTGCTGGCCCTAGGACTGTGTTCTAAAAATAGCCTTGATGTGTTTTTAGTTTGACTTAGTATCACATGGTCAATTTAAAATGCATCAGAACAGTTTATCTCCATTACTTCAGCTCTTGCATGGAAAGTGTACAGGGTTTTTTAAAGTTAGATACCATGCAAACAGCAGAAAGAACACACTTTATATCCTAACTTAAATAACACTTTGCTGTTAATACTAACAGAATCACAAGAAAAGTCACATGGTGTTGGTATTAATTTTCTTTGACCTAAAGTGAAGAGAAATGCTACAGGCTTGAGGAGCAGCACTTCAGGCTTGGGGCAGTGTGGCTAGAAAGCTGCTGGCAGAAAGGGACCTGGGGGTGCAAATGGACAGGCAGATGAATAGGAGCCAGCAGTGTGCTCAGGTGGCCAAGAAAGCCACAGGCATCCTGGCTGGGCTTTGTCCAGCAGGAGCAGGGAGGTGATTGTCCTCTTGTACTCAGCTCTGGTGAGGCCACACCTGAAGTATTATGTCCAGTTTGGGGCACCTCAATACAATATTGAGAGATGTGGAGGTGCTGGAGCCAGGGCAGAGGAGGGCAAGGAAGCTGTGAAGGGCCTGGAGAATAAATGTGATGAAAAGCAAATGAAGGAGCTGGGGATGGTTAGTGTGAAACAAAGGAGGCTGAGGGGAGACCTCATGGCTCTCTACAACTACCTGAAAGGAGGTTGTGGAGAGGTTGGTGCTGGTTTCTTCTCACAGGTCATCAGTGATAGAACAAGAGGGAACAGCCTCAAGCTGCGACTGGGTAGGTTTAGACTGGACGTTAGGAAACATTTCTTCATGGCAAGAGTGGTCAGGGATTGGAATGTGCTGCCCAGGAAGGTGGTGGAGTCACCAACCCTGCGTGTGTTTAAAGGTGGTTTGGCTGTGGTGCTTGGGGCTCTGGTTGAGGGCTGACCCTTGCAGACCAAGGTTCTGGGTTGGATTTGGTGATCCTGAGGGTCTTTTCCAACCTGAATGTTTCTGTGATTCTCTGAAACGGTTTTGTCCCATTGCACCTTATTCCAGTACTTGTTCATATGCCTGCATGTTTCTGAAAGCTCTTAAATTTTTTCATCTACACTGTAGGAAAGCCTGTCAGTCAGGCACCAGCTCTGAACACTGACTTTAACAAGTTGTAGCTTAAAGCCCTACAGGCGTTGCCTGCAGCCAGTGGGCATTTAATCAGTCTATGGAGTCATTTCTCAGTGCTGTGCATCTGTAACCAGTTGCTTATTTTCAATAAAAATGGATTTGGTAAGTTGATGTGAGGAAATTATCTGAGTTTTGGAGATGTATAACTGAATTTCAGGGTTAAAGCTGAGTGGAATTCTTCCTTTCCCCTGGCAAAAAGTGCAGCAGAAAGCAAACATGCTTTTAGTTGGATTACAGGCATGGTTAGTCATCTGACAGACAGTTTTAATGGAGTCAGAAAGACATGCTGGGGAAACACGCTGACCTACTTTTCTGCTTTTTAAAAAATACTTCTAAGCAAGTGAATTGTTAATTTAAACACTGCCCACAAAGTTAGATTTTGCTAACAGAGCTTGTTTTTCTGTTTAATTTATTTACAGTTTTCCTTGGGGCATGGTAGGTGGGTTTGCTAGTAGGATTTCTTCAGGTTGTTTTTGTTCCTGGTAGGAAATGGGTTCTATCTGAGAAATCCACTTTCTTCCCCCTTACCAGGACAAAGCAACTGGCTTCAAGTTAATGAATGATTGAAGCCCAGTCATCTGAGGAAAGACTTTACAAACCATTTAAAATGACAGACAAACTATACACATTACATTTGTATCCTTTTCAACACGTTTTGTTTTTAAACATATTTTGTCTTTAGACTTGTGAGCAAAGGGATTACCATCACATAGTGTCATGCATTTTGCACTTGGGGTTGTTTTTTCCCATCTTAACAAGCTTGATGCTCCAGTACCAATGTTTTCTTGGAGGCAGAACTCTGTGTATTTAAACCTAGGAAGATCTTATCCATAAAACAGGAGACCCTGAAAAAAAAAGCACTAAATTAACTAGGAAAACTTAGCAGTAAGGGTGGATTAAAGCACTACCATCAGAAATAGCAAATGGAATGATACTGGAAGATCAGGGAAGGCTTTTTAAAAACTGCTGCAGGCATCACTCCACTTTCTCCTTTAGCAGCAGGCACACAAACAGTTCATCTAATGGCTTAGGGGTGCCAGGTTGCTGCCTCTGGCACAGAGATGTGCTTTACTGTCTTGTCAGCAACAGATAGTGTTGAAGAGATCAGTGTGCAGCTGAAGGAAAGGGGGAGGATTGTTCCTTGGCTCACTGGTCAACCCAGAGATGCTGTTTTCACCTGCTCTGTCTCCTCTTATTTCTGTCATTAGCGGGCTTCCCCAGTCAGTCAGCCCTGGTGCAAGGGATGCTGCTGCGAACCCTTTGCTCCTTCCCCACCTCTCCTGAAAAAAAGTTCCCATTTCTTTGTTTTTATATAACTCCCAACTAGCTGATTACAGTTTGCATTATGGAAATAGTGACACAATATAAGAGAGCTGGAAAGATCGGAAATTTCCAAGAACTGCAGGAGTTTGTGGGGGGCAGTACTACATTTCAAAGACTATTCTATGTTATATGTGCTCTTCCAAAGCATACTACTTCTACTTGCTTTCCTGCGTGGTGTACTTTTCGAGGCTGTCCCAGTGGCAACATAAAGACTGAAGGTTTTTAAAATGAAGTATGTTTATTTTAGCTAATTCATGAGAGCTTTTTCAGTGTCTCAAGAAGACTGAAATTGGCACTGCATGAGTTTTAGCCTGTTTGTAACCTGGGGGCATGAGTAGGGGAGACATCAGCCCAGGCAGACATATCAGCAGTAAATGAACAGCATTATGAGATGAGCTGTTGCACCTTGCGTGTTCAGCATCCCTGACTGCACTGAGTTGTGTGAGCTGCTCCTTACGTGGAAGGAATGTCTTCCCCTGTTTTTCTTGTCATAGTGAGTCTTCTAGATGATCCATGACCATTTATTTTGATTCTAGTAGAGAGACAACAGGGAAGTGCCACTCAGAATAGCATCACTCGTGAAGATTCATGCAGGTGATGCAGAAGAATCATTGATACTAGAAAATGGAGCATTAGATTGAGTAAAGCTTGGGTCGCTCTCTGACAGTGCTAATCTTCTTCTGTTATGCAGAGAGCATTTCAATGTATATGTCCAGTGAAGGTGGGTGTGGAAGTCCAGAGCTCAGGGTGTGTTTGTTCTTGTAGTCTATGTTGTGCAGTACAACATCTGGTTATTCCACTGAGGAGCTCAGGAATCATACTCCTGTGGTCCATATCTCTGTAACAACTGACATGGAGAACTGTTAGTTCAAAAGAGCAGCATTTGGCAGCATTTTTCTGCAAGAAGAATGTTCAGTTTGCCTCATTCTGTAATTTGGAGGAGAGTGTCAATGCTCCCCTTTTTAATTTTTTTTTATTTTCCCTTCCCCTCTTTTCTGAATGCCTCTTCAGGTGAACACTGCTCCTAAATCAGAACACCAGAAAATGATTTTAAATTGAAAAGGAGTGCAAATGATAATAATAAAAGTAAATAGCAAATGGAAGGAAAAGGATAGGTAGGAATATTTTATTCCTTTAGTCCTGCAGAAGGCTTAAATCCTGCTTCTGTGAAAGACTTGAGTTAAAGCCTTTTCTTAGCAACTTTTCCTGTTGTTTCCTAAGTCAGTAACAGCTATTTCACGTGTTCACTAGGGACATTTTTCCTACTATAATTTAAGCATGACAGGGCATGAACATGTACAGACACATCAAGTACTTCTCATAGCGGATGCAGCGTTAAGCCCCATGAGTTCTGGGGTTGTCTTTCTTGGCTGGGTGGACAAGGTGGGAAGATAACCCTATGGTAGATAGACCTTGCAATAATGGAAGAGGAACATTAAAAAATATTCCCTAGAACCTGCTTTCTGGGGAAAGAGTAAGGCAATTAAGATACCCTATTTTAACACTTTGGCTTTTGTTTTTTTTAATGAGATTTAATCTCTGGTGCCAACGGTTGGGTTAGAAAAGAGGAATCGAGCCTCTTTCTGTGCATGCTTTTATATTTCCCCTTCATTGAACTTTTTTGCTGGGCAGATTGTTTCACTTGAGCTCATTGGAGGTGTTCCAGTACAAAGAGAGCTTTGCTGAAAAGTAACACTGGGTTGAATCCCAAAATGCAGAGTTGTCAGCACAGTGTTGTGTTCGGATTCGGAAAATCTGGAGATGAGTTACAAGGGGGCCCAGGAAGGATCCTTTTCAGTTCCTGACTTCCACACTGTGCTACCCAGGCCCTGATGGACTTCCCTGTGCCACATCTACCACGTGGCCTGGATCGCTGCAGCTAGCTGGGGAGGTGGATTTTCATCAGCTCTTCCAGGAATTAAATAAAGCTCTGCTTTTGGAAATCCAAGTTTTCAGCCAGAGCTTCCCATGGGGGTTGTAGCCCAGAAACAACATCCCGAGGACTTCATAAGACCCTTATGTAAGTGCATCTTGCATCATGTGCTTCCCACAAGCTTGGAGAACACCATTCTAGCTGGAAGGAGGTATCCAGCCTGTGTATGATGAGTTCAGGGTCCAGTCCCACGTTGGTGGAGGACATGGAAGATTTGTCATGGCCATCAGTGAGATAAGATGGGGGTAGAAACCACTAGTAACTGCTGGTTAATCCTATGCTGGGTAGTGGTTTGTAATGTCGGCTGGGGACCACCACTCATCTGGCTAAGGACCAGCCTGATTGGATTCAGACCTCTTATCCAGCCCTTGGCTTCCCTTTCAGATGTCATCTCTTGTCCAAGTTGTGTCCTTTGTTTCCATAGAGAAGTCAGGGAAATCTAGGTCAGTTTATCCAAGTAGAAATTATTCTTTTATTGAGTTAACTCTATAATGACCTTCTGCCTGTTTGCCTTTTCAAAAGGAACTCCCTTGTGTGCACCAAGGCTTGTGCTGGAAGTTGCAGAGTCTTTAGTAATCAGTTCAATTTCAAACCAACAACAAAAAGGGCTGGGTTTTTAGTGTCTTGCTGTTTCCTGGAAACAAGTGTCTCCTTTGCTCTTTGCAATATTACTACATCAGACTGGTCTGGTGTACTGTAACAGCACTTAATGAAAAAAGGTTATGTGCTAGCATTACAGAGAATAGTTAAAAGATCTTATGAAGAAATCAGGATCTGATGCTGCTTGACCTTGTCAGGCAGATGTCATCTCTTTAAGCCAGTCCTGTAGTTACTTGCACACCTTCTTTTTTAAACAATTTGGTCCACTTACTCCTGCTGTTTCAGAGCTTAAGTCCCAGACAAGAAATAATTTAATATTTTTTTAAAGCAGAAGAAAGTTGGAACATACTTTAGAGAACTTCATTGGCATGGCATGTAAAGGATAAAATATATCAAGACAGTCTGATAATTATGTGCAGGCTTGTGGAGTGATTCATGTCATAACATGAGCATTGTAACAGCTGAGGCTGCTGCAGGTGTGTTCAGGGAATTCAACCTCGTAATGCCATGGTGCTTCTGCCACTACATAAAGCAGGAGTTACAGATATCCTCAGAAATTGCATTCAGAGATGAAGAGCAGTATTTCTGCATGTGAATTATGGATGGAGCAGTGTTTATTAACCACAGGTGCAATAGCCTTCATCTCCTGGGCACTCCTGTTTGCTTTGAAGAGTCATGTTGAAGCCTGCTGCTCGCTTACATACAGAGATGCTTGGTGCATGCTGGGGCTTCAACTGCTGCAGGTTAAGCCCTGCTGGGACTCAGCACCAAGTTACACCATGCATGGGCAGAAAGGGATGTCTGCTGCCCAAAGAAAGACCTGGGAGGCAGGGGCATTTCAAGTGCCTTAGGTTGCCCACATTTCAGTGTGGGCAGTGAGATGCTAAAGCCGAAAGGGAATAAACTTGTTTACCTGTGTCAGCAGACTGCTGCAGCAGGGCTTTTATGGGAATCTCGTGACATTGCCAGCTTGGAGACTGCTAGCTGGCTCAGCTTGGCCTTTCCAAACTCCTGTGGATGGAAAATAAAAAAGAAATCCCATGACCTCACTCCTTTCTTTCTTCTTAGGTTACAGTTTATGAAGAGAGGAAGATGTAATCTTAAAAAAAACCACCACTAAAAAGTATCCCACCCCAACAACAGATTTGCAGGTTACTTATTCCAGTTGCTCAGCTTTTATGAAGGGAGAGGAAGTAAACAACATACTTAAATGCAGTGAGATGCAACAGTGTTGTTGAGCATGTTATTTTACCCTTTGATAAAACTTTTCTTTTAGTTTTATGGAAAAAACATATTCATGACAGGCACCGTTAATTAAGACCCAGCTGCAGACCAAGGCCACTGGTGGATGCAGATACATGTGCATGTTCACCAGCTGCAGGGGAGCACCCATCAATGTGAGACTTAAACAGTGTAATTTTTGTCTCAATTTCTAGTGCTTTTAGGTCCACCTGGCTAATAATACAATTCCTCTCATCTCTTGCTTCCAGACTGCCTCTCCTGGCAGAGCAGGTCATTCAGCAGCAGCTCCAGATGGCCAGGAGGGTTAGCCAAGGCAGGGAATTCTGGCATGGCCATGGAGCTGCATACTCAGTGTCTCCCTTGCCCACCACTTCAGTGGTTAGCACTGGTGCCCCGAGACCTATAGATAACCTGTTGGCCTTAATATTTTTGGTTTTGTTTTTCAGTAGTAGCAGTATGAAGGAACCTTTGTCCTTAGGAAAGAATTTGTGTGAAGTCATAGTGGCATGGCTTACACATTAGCTTCAGAGGAGCAAGTAAATAGTAGCTCGTCTTTACTTGTATTATCCCTAGCCAGGCTGCAAACTGCCGAGGCTGTAAGCTGGCTAATGCTGTGATTCAAGACTGTAACTGCCTTGCTTAAAACGCTCTGACAGGAGCCATTCCTCCGCCTTCATGAGCTCAGTTTACAGTTGTGGAAGGCAATGTGTTCTTTGTGCCTGATGCAGGGCACTGCGCACACGAGCCTCTTCACATATGTTGGCAGTTGTCAGCTCTCTCACTAGCTGCACCTTTACACTATTTCACAGGGAACCAGGAGGTACAAATGTGAAATTTAGCCTTGGGGGCAAGACAAAGAAATGGAACTCAGGTATGAATTCAGTGTTATCCATCTGCAGGTGCAGATATTAGACGTAAGCGCCCGCTGCGCTGCTGTAGTTTGGCAATAATAGGACTCTGCTTCAGTTGGTGGAGTAGCTGCGCTGCAAGACAGAACCAGCAGTGCTGATAAATTTAGGATGTTACTTTTAATTCTGGTAAAGGATGTAGGATTGAACCCTGTCGGCAGAAAGCCCGACTGCGTGAAACCACCTACAGTATTGCTCCTGAGCTTCTGCTTTTCCTTCTTGGAAGCTGTTGCCCTGGGTACAGAGCCACCATGTGTGAGCAAAGGGAAGGTTACCTCCAGCTTACCTCCTTAGTTTTTTTGTGGCCTTTTCATTTGCTGTCTGATAAAACCAGGTTTATCATACATGACCTGAATTTGTCCTGTAGCTGAGAGACTGCATTCTGTGAATGTGCTTATTATGGAAAGCTGTTTTGTTGAAGGAGAATGTTAATGTCGTTGGCAGGAAAGAAGCTGCATTTTGTCAATAGTAGATAGCTTTCCAGCCAAGTAAAAAGCAAGTCGTTGTTTTCCTCAGTGTGTGTTAGGTTGAGAAACAAAATAGCCACAGCAGGTTGAAGTGTAAGAAGAGCTACAGTAAAGTCAGGCAGCAGGCAAGAATAGAGTGCAGTGTCTGGTCTTAGTTTACATCTGTGCACTTCCCTGGCCATCAGCAGTCCTGGATAATGCCCAGTCTCGAGGCATCATACTCCCATGACTGTCTTCTAAGAGAAATGAATGTAATATCTGTAGATGAGTAGACTGATTCACCTTTTGGTGACCCTGGAGGAAAAGGTCAGGCTCAGGATATTTTTACCTATAATCAGTTATCCATAAAAGAGTTAGTTTATCAGACTTCAAGACTATAGCTCAAAAGGGCAGTTGGTTTGAGAAGGTAGCTTGAAAGAGCACTTAAATAGCTGTGATTAGATGAGACAGCTTTGGTGGCCTCTTAGTGATTTCTGACCAAAAGTTCAGTTTGAAATTTAGGGATTTTTTTTTCTTCACCCAGCCTATGGCAAAACAAATACACTATGGCTTAATAGAAATTTAATTGCAAGCTGAGTATTAAGAAGTGGTTTTTAACTGCTGTATAGGCACTTGGTCACTTCAGCTGTAAGGAAGAGAAAGAATGATCACATCCTGTTTGTGGTCTTGTATGTTTTTAGCTAATGTGTTAAGACACTGAAGTTCCAGAAAAAACATCCTCCTGTTCCCCAGAGTATTTCAGTTTTAACCAGCTGTATGCAGAGTTTTATCTGGACTGCCACTGAAGTTACTAGTAATTCCACTGGGATTTGAGCAGTCAAAACAGTAGGTAGGAGACCACAATACTTAATTTCCCTGAGGATTTTAGTTTCATGGGGATTCTTCCTTAAGTTGGCACTTCACAGTAGGTTACCCACAGAAGCTCTGTTCATTTGAGAAACCTCCCCAGACCGAGTGATTGATTCCCAAAAGTCCTTCCCACTCCCAATATCCACTGTGTGATGCTATTACTCTGCAAACCCATTGCAGATGGCATGGTAGACCTTAATAAAAAGTGCAGGGTTTACATTTAGAGTAAGGAAGTGACAGATTTCATGCAGAATGCAGAGAGATGGGGCAGGACCTGAATGAGGAGGGAATGAGAGATGTTTAGATTAATCCAACAGCAGCACCAGAGGAACAGGGAGCTGCCTGTGGAGATGCTCCGTCTCACAGATGAGAATTTCTGGCTGTATTAAGTCACTTGAGATTAGGCCTATATGAAATAGAGATGGAAGCATCAGTGAGTACGTTTTGTATTAGTCAATGAGTATGGCTAAGGATATTGCCATTGCAGATGTGTTGATGGGCCTTTATGGGAAATATTAGTGATCCATTCTGCCTGTAATTGTTAATGCTAACAGCCTTCAGTAGCTCTTTAAGAATCAGCTGCTAAGAGGATGTAGATTATCCTGTTTCACAGTGGCAATTAGTTGATAATATTCAAGCACTCTGAAAATGGAAATTACTGGGCAAGTGCTATTTAAGCAGTTTGTCACTAAATGTATAATTGTGTCTTGCAACCTACCTTGACTGCAGTGTATGGAGACACAGTAAGGGAGACTGCTTTTGGTTCAGCACCTGGTGTAGGTACTGTGCCTTGTACATCTTGGCTCTGACCCAGCTGGTCCCCTTTGCTGTGCCTTCTGCCTGCCCACACCTGCACACTGCAAAACTCATTTTTCTCTAGTTTTGCTCCACTTCTTTGCTGTCTTTCTGGGTTTTTTGCAACTTTTAAACGTTTTATTTGTTCTTAGAACCTGTTTTAGGAGGAGTTGGTTTTGTTTGTATTTGTCATGTTCTACAGAATTTAACAGGCATGATTAACAAAGCGGCTCAGAGGCTGGTGCTACCAACACAATCTTGGGGATTTCAATCTTGAGGAACTTTATATGGCACCAGGTCTGCTGGCAACAGATGGAGTACATCTGTCTCAGAGGGGGGAAAATATCTTGGCACATGAGTTGGCAGGGCTTGTTGAAGGGGCTTTAAACTCGTCTTGAAAGGGGAGGGGATTAAAAGGAGGTGCACGGGAGACGAGCCTTTAGTCTGCCTTTTCACTTGAGGTGGGAGATAGTAACAATATCAAAATTGTCTGTGACAAGTGGCAGGAAGACACTCCAGGGTTGGAAGGATGGGGTGATAATAAGGGCCTACAACCTGTTGCCCTGAAGAATGCTATGAACACTGCAGCAAGGGCAAAGTCTGACAGAGCTGAGCCAGGGGTCTCTGAGGTAATGGGAGCTAGGGGGGTAGCTCCCATGAAGCACCTTGGGGGAGCAGTGGGGTGCCCCTCTCAGAAGGTGTCATGACCTGCAGCCCAGCTGAAGTGTCTCTACACCAGTGCACACAGCATGGGCAGCAAACAGGAGGAGCTGGAAGCTGTTCTGCTACAGGAAAGCTGCACCATGGTGGCAGTTACAGACCCTTGGTGGGGTGAATCCTGTAACTGGAATGTGGCCATCAACGGCTACAAGCTGCTCAGAAGGGACAGGAGAGGAAGAAGAGGTAGAGGTCTTGCCCTTAATGTGAAGAAGTGGGTAGAGTGTGAAGAGTTGTGGCTAAAGAATAGCCATAACAGGCCAAAAGCCTATGGGTAGGAATGAGGGATCTGGACAACAAGGGAAGCCTTGTGGCAGGAGTCTACTCCAGGCTGCCTGACCAAGCGGAGCCTATGGATGAAGCCTTCTAACTGCAGCTGGAGGAGGCATGGCCAGCACAGGTTGGGGGATTTTAACCACCCCCACAGCTGTTGGAACAGCAGCATAGCTGGCTGCAGGCAATCCAGGAGGCTCCTGGAGTGCCTGGATGACAACTTCTTAAGCAATGAACAGCCTTGCCCAAGGGGCTGCATTGTTGGACTTGTTGGTCACAAATGCAAGAGAAGCCATCAGGGATGTCAGTGGAAGGCAGCCTGGGCTGCAGTGATCATGCATTGGTGCAGGTCACTGTCTTAAGGGGGATGAAGCCCACAAGAAGCACAGTTAGGACTCTAAATTTTAGGAAAGCAAACTTCCATCTCTTCAAGGAGTTAGTAAATAGGACCCCATGGGAAACTACCCTCAGGGACAAGGGAGCAGAACAGATCTGGCAGATCTTTAAGGATGCTCTCTACAGAGCACAAGAGATCTTAACCCCCACATGTAAGAAATTGAGCAAGGAGGGCAAGAGACCAGCACAGCTGAGCTGTGACCTGCTGGTCAAACTAAAGGGCAAGTTAGGGCTGCACAGGAAATGGAAGGAGGGACAAGGATCCTGGGAAGGGTATAGGGACATTGCCTGGCTGTGTAGGGACAAGGTCAGGAAGGCCAAGACACAGCTGGCAACCCCTCTCCTCACAGCTCTTGTGTTGATGGACCGTAAGTTGGAGACCAGGGAGACAAAGTCCCTCCCACTGTAAGAGAAGACAAGGTGCATGACCGTCTGAGGAATCTGAACATACACAAGTCCATGGGGCCTGATGAGTCCCAGAGTCCTGAGAAATTAGCTGATGCAGTTGCCAAGCCACTCCCCATGGTATCTGAACAGTCCTGGCAGTCAGGTGCAGTCCTTGGGAAGGAAGGAAACATCACAGCCAGTGTTAACAAGGGTAGAAAGGAGGACCCTGGGAACTGCTAACCTGTCAGCCTCACCTCTTTGCCTGGGAAGATCATGGAACAGACCCTCCTAGACGCCCTGCTGAGGCACATGGAGGACAGGGAGGTGATTCAGGACAGCCAGCATGACTTCACTAAAGGCAGATCCTGCCTGACCTGCCTGACCAGTGGCTTTCTGTGACAAAGAGACTGTGGTAGTGGATATGAGACCACCTCTGGATGTGATCTATCTGGACTGCTGCAAGGCCTCTGACACAGTCCCCACAGCATCCTGCTCACCGAGATGGAGAGATGTGGGTTCGCTGGGTGGAGTGTTGAGTGGATAAGGAATTGGCTGGGTGGTCACATCCAGAGGGTGGTGCTTAATGGCTTGAAGTCCAGCTGGAGAGCAGTGCCAGTGGTGTCCCTCAGGGGTCTGAACTGGGACCTCTATTGTTTAATATTCTTACCAGTGCTGTAGCGAGTGGGATCCAGGCACCATCAGCAGTGTGCAGATGACCCCAAGCTGAGTGGTGCTGTTGATACACCAGAGGGACAGGATGGCATCCAGAGGGACCTGGACAGGCTGCAGAGGTGGTGCCCAGGTGAACCTCATGAGGTTCATTAAGAGCAAGTGCAGGTTCTGCACCTGGGCTGGAACAATCCTCACTGTCAGTACAGACTGGGAGAGGAGGGGATAGAAAGCAGCCCTGAGGAAAAGGACTTGGGGGTGCTGATGGATGAGAAGCTGGACATGAGCAGGCAGGGTGAGCTTGCAGCACAGAAGGCAAATCACAGCCTGGGCTGCATCCAAAGCAGCATTGCCAGCAGATCCAGAGAGGTGATTCTGCCACTTTGCTCTGCTCTGGGGAGACCTCACCTGGAGTACTGTGCACAGCTCTGGAGCCCTCAAGATAGGAAGGACATGGACCTGATGGAGAGGGTCCAGAGGAGGGCCAGGAAAATGATCAGGGGGTTGGAGCAGCTCTGCTACAAGGACAGGCTGAGGGAGCTGGGGGTGTTCAGCCTGGAGAAGGCTCTGGGGAGACCTCATAGCAGCCTGCCAGTACCTGAAGGGGGCTACAGGAAGGCTGCAAAGAGACTGTTTGCAAAGGCCTGCAGAGACAGGACGAGGGGCAATGGCTTCACACTAGAGAAGAGCAGATTTAGATTGGATGTTAGGAAGAAGTTCTTGACTATGAGGTGGTGGAACACTGAAACAGGTGCCCAGGGAGGTGGTTGAGGCTCCTGCCCTGGAGATATTCAAGGTGAGGCTTGACAAGGCCCTGGGCAGCCGGATCTAGTTGGGGATGTCCCTGCTGACTGCAGAGGGGGTTGGACTGGGTGAGCTTTGGAGGTCCCTTCCTACCAAGACCGTTCTGTGATTCTGTGACTCTGTAACCTGAACCAGTCCTGAAATACTGTAGTCATTATGAAGGTATGCATTAGCAGTATATTCATACACCTGGAGATTGGGGTGTTTTATTCCTACGGAAGTACTTCAAGGATTTGTCTGCAATATTGAAGCCAAACACACTCTTAGAATCTCTTTCTTTCTTTCTTTCTTACTTATTTCTCTTTGGCAGTTGTTTCAGGTCTTGGATTGTCAGTTGCAGATAACCAAATTATGATAGTTGTTGGGTTTGCTTCTGGCAGTCTCAAAATAAAAATAAAAAGTAGCAAAATCTCATCTCTTAAATAATTGTAAAGTAAAATACTAAAAATAATAATTTAAAATAAATAAAAATACCAAAGGCAGACTTTCAGCTATCTTCAAGGGGTATTCTTCTGCACTGTTTTTCCAGTTTTGGTCCTACATCTGAGTTCACTTAGTATTATTTGAATTCAAGGTACTAAACTCTTTTTTAGCTTATTCTATCATTTCAGAGATGTGACATTAGCAGGTGCTGAATTTTCTGTCAAAAATAAAATTTTCAGACTGATGGAATCCTTGAAATCACAGCTCAAGTTTCAGGCCAGTTAAAGCAAGCTGTGGAGCCTCCATTTGTATCATTCATTCACGTCATGAAACCTGTTCCTATAACTCAGTTCTTGGTATATTAACACTGTAGTTATCCTGATACATAAATGGGAGATGTGTTGCTTTCCTTGGTTCTAATAGGGTATAACCATATAAATTCCCTGTGCATGAATGGAAAAATAGACACCCTCAGGCTGTGGGAATCAAAGGTCTCCCCTATACTTACAATAGCCTAATAGGGTTATTTTGGAGGCATAGGTAATTACTCATGGATTCCCTGTAGCTAGTGATTCATTGTTCACTGCTGAAACATTTCTAAATGAATTATGTTTTAAACAAGCAAACCCTTGGCCTTTTCTTTTATGGGGGGTAAAAAGAGAACTGGAGGGACACAAATTTCCACCATTTTCTGCATTAAGATACACTGCTTGCTAAAGGGTCCCTAGTATTTGTAGCAGTTTAAATGTACTATCATGTGTCTTGGTGTTTTCCTTCCATGAATTTCTGAATTTTGTGGGTTTATGAAAATTTTATTGTTGTCATTGCTTTTATATATAGAAAAGGCTGTGGATGCAAGAGCTCAGTGCAATGAATAAATCAGTTGGAGTTAACAGTCCTTGGGGATAGAATCAATCACTGTTGTAGAAAAGGGTGACATTTAAAAAAGAAACTCAGAAGAAAATGTCATGCTTAAAAAATTAGATTTAAACACACTGGGTCCTGATGGATTTTTATTGCACTCAGATGGATACACTGATTGATTATCAGCCTGACAAATGTTTAGTACCTTTCTCACTTCTCCAATAATCGGAATAATCTAATTTTCAGTGTCATTTAAGTTACCATATTCAAAGTTATAATAGATCATATTTATAATAAAACATACAATGATGTAATGAATAATACAAAGCTGCAAGGCAGAGTTCAGATTCAAAGGAAACTCAACTCCCCCCATGTCTGGGAGAGCCAGCATGCCTGACAGCCGCCAGCAGAACAATGTGCTCTGGATTGGTGGTGGTTTCCCCCCAGTGAGGATGAGCTGAGTTTCCTGGAGCACTGGCCAGAGTGTGTTTGCCATAGATGAACAGTGTTTCTCAATAGGAAACCAGGGGCAGGTTGTGCTCCCTCTGTGCCTGGGGAAAAAAGGCTTCATGCCAGGTGCTTAGGAAATTTCTTCCATGTTTATTTCTCCCTGCTTGCTGTTAATTTTGATACATGTCTAGAGAGAGATGCCATCTTAATTAATGAGCATTGTTTTCTTGTGGCAAATGTACCCAGCAGCTGACATGGTTGATTTCTCTGAATCAGCTACAAAATATGCAGGTTTCAGTGTGTTCTGATTTTTGATTCTTACATAACTGTGTGTTTGTGATTGGCTTTGGCTGTTAGAAATGAGAGGTTTGTGTTTGAAATGTGCTTTGACTCCAGTTGTTCTCCATATGTCAAAGCTCAGTTTTGGCATGGGAATTTGTTTCAAGATAGTTTCCTGTTCTTTTCAAAGGCTGAGCAGTTTTGCCTAAAAGAAAATATGATTTCATCTGGAAATCATGGCGGAGGAAAACCAATCTATTTATAACTACCTGGAGTTGTGCATATTTTAATGCTAGTTTGGCTGTAAAATGTGGAACGGGAGTCTTACTATTCTGAACTGATGGTGCACCAGCTTGCTAAGAGGGATTATTTTGTTCATTTCCTTACATTGGAGCCAGGAAAGTCAGCCTCCTTGAGGTCACTCACCTCTGTGCCTTCTTCCACCCCACCCAGGGCATGGAAGCGCTGTGTGATGTGCAGCTGGGTGCTGGCTTTCTCCGTGGGGTTGGAGAGCCTAGTTCAGGAGCAGCAGCAGGACTGGGAGTGCTAAATTCTCCCTTGGTTCAAGGTTTTCCAAGTTGACTGTTGTGAAAAACATTGTTATAGACTGCCATTCATTGCCACAAGCACAGCTGACTGAAGGATGGTTATGTGTGGGCATTTATCCTGATGGCAATAGGTAAGCACTTTGCATATTTGACTGAAATTGTCCACAGCTGCTAACCTCTGCCTGAATTAGAAATGTTAAGCAGCTGCCACTGGAATTGGAGGTGTTGGAGTGTAAAGGAGCTCCGCAAGACTTGTGGGTGTCCATCCCAGCCAAGCAGCTTGCTGCCTCTGGAAGCCCCGCATGCAGTGCCGAGCCTTGGCCCCACTGCCTGCATGTGGCACCATTTGCCTGTGACGTTGGTCAGCCCAGGATGCCCTGGCATATGGCAAGGGATAGATGGCTTCTAGATGTGCAGCAGAGCAGGTGGGAGAGTGAGCCTCTGCCCAGAGGGGGCAGTTGACAGGTCTACAGTGGTCCTTCAGCAGCTCACCTCCGATTTCTCTTCAGTGTTCACAAACAAAAGGAGTCTTTTTGAAAGCTTAAATTGTGCCCAGCACTTGACAATTACTGACTTGCTCTGTGTGCTTTATAGTGCTTCTGAGATATATTAGCTTAGCAAGTAACCTCAAAAATATGTAGGGAGAAGAGAAGTGTGGTTTTACAGGAATGCAAGCTGACTGGAAACACGAGTAGTTGTCACTACAGGAACAAAACCAGTTCTCTAGTACACACAGCTCTTCAAAGGTCACAGGGATCTCAAGAGAGGCAAAACTCCCTGAGATAGCTTTTTAAGTCATGAATTTATAGCTGATTAATCATAATCATATATACAAGGTGCTGTCTATCTTCTGGGCACCTGGGGAGGCACAAGTTAAGCCAGTAACTGGAAAAGTTTTGTTGTGAGCTGCAGATTATTCTGCCCTGAGCACATCTGCACCACCTTGAACAAAGGGGAGTGGGAACAGTTGCCATTCCATACTTGGCTATGCTGCCTGACTCTCTTGGGCTGGATCACAGACTCTTCTTAGGTCAAGCAGTGACTATGTTTGGTGGACCTGAGGCTTGTGTTTAAAACTAGACAACTCTCCCAGAATTACAACATGCTTGAAAAGATCCTGCTGAAGCAGAAGAACTGCTGTGTGGTTGCTAAATGAGAGCACTGAGGTCCTGTTTCTGTCTTCCTATTCTCAGTTCCATCTATGTCAGGTCCTGCTTTTCTTGAAAAATGGCATCCCTCCTTCCTGCAGCTTTTGCAGCCTACCCATTCCTTCAAGCAGAGGAGGGAAAATACGACTGAGGCTAAGAAAAGCAGTGAGGTGATGAGAACAGACTGGATGGGACAAGAGGTGATGTTCAGTCCTGCTACCCTCAGGTTAAGGGAATGAACATTAGAGGGGAGGGACTGGTCCTTAAACCTTACACAACAGAAAGTGCCTTTGACAGCCTACGAATCCTGGCCGTGGCTGCTGGGAGGTTTCTGGGTGTGGAAATGCCAGTCCTGGCTTGTGTGTTCAGGGGACAGGGAGGCTGTCACAGGAAGATGGATCAGAGCAGGTGTGCTCAGGCATGGACATGTCACTCAGCTGTCCCAGCAGTGCTGAGGCATGGCTTCCTCACATACCAAGACACAGATTTTCTCACTCTCTTTCCCCACACTACAGCTTTACTTGTTTGGGTTTGTGTTGGGTTGTTTGTTGTTTGGTTTGGTTTGTGGGGTTTGTTTGTTTGTTTTGTAATTCCAGTATCTCTCAGAGGGCAAGAGAGGTTCCATACTGTTCCCTATCAGGAGCATCCATCAAATCGGAATTTAGTGAGCAAGTAATGAAATTCATGACCCAGATTTTCTGTCGTGGCATTAACTGTGACAAAGATTCATCACTGGTGTGTCCTCATTAAAAGTCAGTGGAATTGCATCAGGGATTGATGTGATCATGTGCATGTAAAGATCAAGATACAGAGAAGAGTGATTTATGTCACGTAAGCATAAGCTGCAAACCAGAACCCTTCCCAAGTGTGGTATGACAGTTCCTGTTCCTAGAGCAGTGATGACTTCTAAAGTTCCTGGGTAAATCTGTGTGGGTTTATGGTTTTATTTAACTCTTTGAAATATAGTGTTGGCTTAATCTTTTTCTCTGTGTTTTTCACCTTGAATTATAGGTGTAGTTGAATCTACACAACAGTTCAATGTCAGTGAAATCCTTTATATTTTTGGACCCCGGGTGTTGTGCATCAGAACTTTGTGGTGTTAATCTTACAGGGAATATGGAAACTCTGCCAATACCTGATGCAGACTTAGTTGAAGACAAATGTAGGAAATGTAAAAACTATCCATAAAGCTAGAAGATAAGTGCTAATCAATTTTTATCATTATAGAAAGGTCTTGGCAGTCATAGAAAAAAGGTAGAAATGAATTAAAGTTTGTTCTTGTTCTCACTGAGCTGGGGGCAGGAGTTGATCTGCTGGAGGGTAGAGAGGCTCTGCAGAGGGACCTCGACAGGCTGGGCAGATGGGCAGAGTCCAAGGGCAGGAGATTGAACACATCCAAGTGCCGGGTTCTGCACATTGGCCACAACAACCCCATGCAGAGCTACAGGCTGGGGTCAGAGTGGCTGAGAGCAGTCAGGCTGAGAGAGACCTGGGGGTGCTGGTTGACGGTAGACTGAACATGAGCCTGCAGTGTGCCCAGGCAGCTAAGAGGTCCAATGGCATCCTGGCCTGCATCAGGAACAGTGTGGCCAGCAGGAGCAGGGAGGTCATTCTGCCCCTGTACACTGCACTGGTTAGGCTGCACCTCGAGTCCTGCCTAGATACTGTTGATAAGGCTGGATTGCACCTCTTCTTCCTCATGAAACATTCACCATTTGGCTGCCCTTTGCCATTATTTGTGGTGCACAGGCATGTAGGAAGCAACCAGAGATAACCTGTAATGGAGGGTCTGGGCAACCCAGAGGGGAAAAGAGCTAGCCTGGAGGTGGTTCTGGGCATCTGCCCATTTTGCTGTGCTTCCTTCCCTATGGCACAGACAGATGTGCTTCCTGGGGGTGGGACAGTGCAAGTGAGAAGAGGCAGACCTTTGACCATCCAGAATCCCACACCCTCCTCAGGTGAACCACCAGCCACACCCTTAGTGTTTGGGGCCTTGTTTTCAATCTGGTAAGGTTTTGCGTGTCAGTGAATGTTCCATTTGTCAAAGCTAGTTGAATCTTTGGGGTGTTTCATACTGGCACAGAGCCTTTGGGGAGAGGGACTGGTTCTCTGTGGTTTTGTTGTAAAGCCTTATACACCTGGTTACACTGCAGGCATTATCTAACAAGGCTTGTGAGACAATTCGCAAGCACTGGCAGTGCTGTGCATGTAGGCTTATCTCCTGGGCACTTTTTGTGGAATTAAGATGTTTTAATTAAAAGAACAAAGAGGAGTGTGATGATAGAACAGCTGTCATATTTTATTGCAAAACACAAATATGTGGGAAATCAATTACAGCATGAGTGGTGCTCAGTGCCCGTTTCCTGTAATCCCCTGTGGCCGCAGGAAGGTGGAGGGCTGATCTGACCGTAAGAGCAGATGGCGAGCAACTTGAGATAGCTTCACTGCCATTTTTACACTTTCAAGTGTTTGTACTTCTCCTTTGATCTTCAGATCCCAAGTTTAATGTTTTTCAGCCTATATCTTTTACTGTTTTCACATTTCATGTTCCTTTTAAATAATTTCTGCCTAGTGAACTTCATATTAGTGTGGCATTTGTTGTCTTCCACACTATGAAATTTAAGAAGACAAACAGTTGCTGTCTTTTTTTAGTGCTGTTCACATCCAATAAAGTTACAACTGCATCACTGCAGAGGACTTTTCCGTTCACTATGCACAGCTTTAATGCTCCAAGGGAAAAATGCTTCCTCACAAATTTCTTGGATGGTAGATCACAGAATCATAGAATTGCCAGGGTTGGAAGGCACCTGAAGGACCATCCCCCTGCCATGGGCAGGGACACCTCACACTGCATCAGGTTGCTCAGAGAGACATCCAGCCTGGCCTTAAAAACCTTCTGGGATGAGACTTCCACCACCTCCCTGGGCAACCTGTGCCAGTGTCTCACCACTCATGGTGAAGAACTTCTTCATGATGTCTAATCTTAATCTCCCCTCCTCTAGCTTGGATCCATTGCCCCCCAGTCCTGACATCCTAAAAAGTGACTCCTCATCTTTCCCATAGGCCCCCTTAATATACTGGCAGGCTACGATAAGGTCTCCTTGGAGCCTTCTCTTCTCCAGACTGAACAGCCCCAACTCTCTCAGTCTGTCTCCATAGGAGAGGAGCTCCATCCCTCTGATCATCCTCATGGCCTTTCTCTGGACATGTTCCAGCATCTCCATATCCTTCTTGTAATAGGGGTTCCAGAACTGGACCCCTGCTCCAGGTAGGGTCTCAGGAGAACAGTGTATAGAGGGAGAATCACCTCTCTTGAGCTGCTGGCCACACTTCTCTTGATGCAGCCCAGGATCTGGTTGGCTTTCCGGGCTGCAAGTGCACACTGACAGTGCATGTTGAGCTTCTCATCCACCAGTTCCCCCAGGTCCTTTTCTTCAGGGCTGCTCTCAAGCCCTTTCTTACAGATAAATAGTTATGCTTGCATTAGTATTCTCTGTGCATATACCATTTTAATCTCCACTTAAAATATTTTATGTTTAAAATAAAATAATTTTACAGTGTTTTTAAGTAGAGCAGCAAAAGCAATGTGAAATGATCTTTCTTTGCTTTTTCTATAGCTGTCAGAAATGACAGGAACAAAAAGAAGAAGGAACCTTCAAAGCAGGAGTCCACAGAAAACTATGAAATGACAGCAGAGTTGGATGATCTCACTGAGAAGATCCGAAAAGCTCACCAGGAAACCTTCCCCTCACTCTGCCAACTGGGAAAATACACCACAGTAAGTCTGCTTTGTGACACATGCATGTGCCTGGGTGATGACAGTTTTGCACTGGAGGCTTCATGTGTTTTAAGTAGATGCAGAAATAGATGCAGCCCTTGCACCTTCTTAGGCATGAAAAAACTACAGATATGCATGCAAATGCATTCTGAAGAAGAGAAACTGCCCTTAATTGAAAGTATTACTTATCAGTATTGTGAGGGAATGTGTGAAGTACTAATGTAGCCAAAAGATAAGCTTTGAGTCCGTGAGTCAGTTGCACACCACCATTCATTAAAAGTTTGTTGGCTTCCAAAGACATGATCTCTGCTGGTGCATCTGCAGATTACAGCTCTGCAGGAGTTCTTCAATGCTGCTGAAGTGTTGGTGATACAGCCCCAGAGCTGCCAAGGTCAAGGGAAAACATGAAATGCCTAAACAATCCTGTTTCCAAAGTGTTCATTTGCAGTTCATTCCTCTACCAAAATACCACAAAGCAGCAAAAACTTCTGCTGCTTATAGCAATCAAAAATTAGCCCCCCATCAAGAAGTTCAGTACTGTAGTAATTTCTGCAAAGGATGAGTCAGGGCAATACTTTTCTATACATACATACACGGTGCTAAATACGGGGAAGGGCAGTGATAGTCAATGTTAAGTTTGCAAATGTAGTAATAAAAGAGGTACTAAAAATAGGTGTTAGGAGATGTTGAGAGTCTTGTGAGTAAAGGAAGGACTTGCTCTTGCTGTGGGTTGTAGCCTCTCTTACAGGGATGTGCAGAGCTCTTGAAGCAGCTGAGCATGTGATCTCGCTGCCAAGCCCAGGAGCTCAGGAGTGGCATGGCTGGGGCAATGAGGTAACTGCCTTAGGAGTCTGTGTCCTCTAGCTCAAACTGGAGACCTGGCACAAGCCCCAGAGGTCAGGTGAAATACCTCTGGCTTGCTTGCTGTTTTGAGCAATTCCAAGAGTGATCTAGGCAAGCCATGGCAAGGCATCAGCACTCACTGTTTCAGTGAGCAGTGTGCTGGTTTATCACATACTCATCTATGTAGAACGTGCAAGGTCTAGATGTAAGACTTTGTATTTGATGGCAAGAGAAGCAAGTGTATATGGCATGATGTGAGAAAAAAGCATAGTTTCCATCTTGCTGAGAGCATTGTCACAAACATTTTCACATTTAATTCTGAGACCTACATAAAATGGTTCGTACTGAATGCTGGCCCTGCTCAGGTGAGTCAGTGTAGCTATGCTTGTAAACACTACACAGACAAGCCTCCAGGGCCTAGTGCAGCATGCAAGGCTGGAAGCTTGAAAGCAGCTGGTGGGTGACATAAGCAAAGCTGGAGACAGTGGGATCAGTACTGTGTCTTTTTAAGCAAATTCCTGGGTTAATGTCCTTCACCCCTCTTCTCAGCACACACAGTGACATCCTGATCTTAGAGTGAATAATATCTTCCAAACCTGCTCTCACACTCCTGAAAAATACAGGAGGGTTCTGAACAAGTGTAAAAAAAAATCTTAGTTCAAAGACAGTGAGATTTTGCCTGTGTGTGCAGCTGGGATGCATGCCAGAGGTCATTGATCACAGGCTACCCTGTCTGGCTACCCCAGAATAATAACAATACATCAGTACACCTCCCAGGTGGATGCGTTGGCACTACCAGTGTGTTGCCTCTGGCTGAAGAGTGTTCTGCATCTGGCCTGTGTGGGAGTACTTTGTGCTGGTAATTCACAGAGATCCTGAAAGGCTGAAAGAGAAACCTGGGCACCTTATGTGCTTTCTATTACATATTGGGTGCTTAAGTATCAATTAATATTTTAGCTTTTGGAATGATGCAAGTGGATGAAATTGGAGAGGGTCTTGTTGCATACCATGCCCACCACTGATGGTTCCTGCTGACCCCCATGGTGAGTTTATGTCCCTGTTGGAATTTCAGAGCCTGGATCTAAGTAATGAACAGATAAATCTGGGCTGTCTATGGGTCCCACTGACCTGACCACACTCTCTCTGAGGATGGATATTGGTCATTAGTATCTCAGATCAGATCAGGCAGCTTGAGGAAAGAGATTTCCTGGGTATTTATTGGTCTATTGGGAGTCCACAGTGGGTAGCTGCACATGGCTATAGTCCCTGGCATTTTGTCACTGTTTGCTACTATACAAGTTGCAATAACAAAATCATACTGAAAGAGTTCTTTTGGCTTACTTTGCATCTTTGAGAAACAGAGGTGGATGGTGTGTGTGCTGGTCAGAGGAGCACAGCTTCAGTGCTTGGCCAACAACACCAGCTGCTGAACAGACTTCAGGGATCAGGCAATAATTTTTCCATTTAAGATGGTTGAGATAGAGGCTGCAAGTCAAAGCAAAGGAGCACACAGACCTTTTCCTAAATGCTGAGTGCAAGGGGAGATAGAAGCCTATGTCACTCTTCTGGATAGTAACAAGTCAGTATGGGTAGAAGATTGCCACCAGTCTTGCAGGCTAGCAGTCATGCAGCATGACATGCTCGCACTGTGGAGGATACAGATTGCCTCTGTAATCTTAGAGGTTTTAATTTGATTATTTAAAGGAGAAGTGACAAATTAGTGTACTGAACTGGCGTGGAGTCACTTGGATTTCATGAAGCATTGCCCTTGCATACTGCTGGAAAAGGTGGAGGGAAGAAACTGTTACGCATGCACAGCCTCTGTGTGCCTTGTTCAGACCATTTGAAACATGATTTTGTTTGTGGACAAAAAGAACAAGATTTTAAAATGGAGAAGAGTGAAGGAAAAAAGCCATTGCAGAGGTACAGCCATTAAAAAAACCCTGCTCAGGCATTTGGCTTGTGTATCTGGCTCCTCTCGCCCTTGAGCACTGCAGCCTGCATTTTCCAGAGGGAAAGGCTTCATGGTGATTTTTTCTACCATTGTGTGTGTTTTCCTGTACACAAATGCTTTTGGAGAAGCATTTTCAATTTTTGTTTTTCATATCCATCTGTTCTTTACAAAGTAAGTGTGTCTCTATTTGTAATAATTACCATACTTTGCATAGTTCATGAAAGTCCACTTAAAATAATGGGAGAAGAGCACTCTCGTTAAATTCCCTGGGTCATTTGACTTAACAGTGGCATTCAGTGGGCAATGGCAAGTAGTGTTCTGCAGATGATGAGACTCAGCAAGCTGTTTAAAACTAATGGATTTCAAAAGTCCATCATAAATAGATCTGTTTTATTACTGTCATCCAGGTAAGAGACAGTGCCTTAGTAATTTCTCTGGAGATGTCATACTTTATAGTATAATTGAGTGTAACTGTACTGCCTGTCCCTTGAGACCGGTGCTGTTTGTAAGCCTGCAGCTGTGTTACCTCCAGCCTTCTGATAAAGGGAGGGTAGAGCAGAATAAAGTTTGACTCTGCAGACCTTTGCTGAAGGTTCTCCCAGGTTACCCTTGGCTGGCTGGAAGTGAAGAGGTTCTGCATCATGACAGCATTTTGTAAGTGCTCAGCTTAGAAGTGCCAGGACGATTGTTCTGTGCCTTTGCAGAGGAATATATGGAGAGAGGGACCTCCTAACGCTGAGCCTGAGCAGAGACGTGTTGTGGTCCTCACTGAACTCACCAGAGATGGAGTGCACTGCTGCTTTTACTAAAGAGGCATAGCAAGTGTTCCTGCTTAGGGCAGAGTGCCCCTGTGAGCCTTGTTTCCTTTGTAAAGTGGATTTTAAAGACAGTAGGGATTCTGCTACTGTGTATGTTTCTGTGAGTGCTTCATCTCTAACGTTAATGTGGAGATAGAGCAGACTGCAATGAAAACACAAAAATGATGGGAAAAAATGGGATCAATTTATGTGGCAAAAATGACTGTTTAATTGGATTTTATAGCAAGGTTGGTCTTTTCCACTGATAAAGATGCCACTAGGGTGTAGTACAGTATTGTTTCACCATATGTGCGCTGCTACATAGGCCTGAAAACCAGGCAAGCCTGCTCCTGGAAAAGACACCCCAAAAACCTGCTTCATTAAAATGTCCAGGAAAAGTCATAGCATCTGCACCTTTTTCACAGCATGGTTAGAGGAGATCCCCAGGCAAAGGTAATCAGTTTCTTGTTCTAACATGTATTTTATTAACTCTGTGTTTTATTGTGCAACACATTCAGAAATGCTGCTAAAAGTCTGTCTCTTTTTTATGCTTGCAACTAAGCTCATTACCACATAAAATGGTCAAACTCTCCTCCTTTGTGGCATCTCAGAATGCATATATTAAGCAGATTAGCTGCAGCACGGAGGAATCTGGCACCCGCCACAATAAAGCACATAGTTGTTTTGTGTTCCACTTCTCCTCAGTTTGCATAGGAGTGAGTTAGGTTTTCATTTGCTAAGACAGCTGTGCATTACTCTTCATAGCAGACACGTCAGACTTCCCGTTGCCAGTACTGCAGCATGATGGAGTAACCTCATATGATACTGATGAAGATTTTGTTCACACTTGCTGGTTTCATGCAATGTCTTTTTTCCAGATGGATACCCTATTGTAAAATGATTTCCTGCTTTAGGCTCTGCTTTGTGTAGCTCTCTGCTATGTCATCTTTCTATGAACTGGATAAACTGCCTATTAAATTTAATTACAGCCTGAATGACTGCACATCTTGATCTTATTTTTCCTCCAATGTACTGTATTTCACCAAGGTCCTTGAGGATGAAATAAAATAAATCTGAGGGATGCATACTCCTGTAGCCAAAAGAAATGTTTCAAAGGGCATTACAATGACTGTTAACCCATTAGTTTCAGACTATTTTGAAGGTAATTCTTTAGGCTCAGGATTATAAACATATTTTCTCCTGTATTCTGTCGCATTAAAAAAAAAAAAAAAGAGGAATTTCCCAGAATCAAAATTGAAGTAGAAATCACTTAAAAAGAGGGAGAGTAGGGAAGAGCTGGTACACACCTTCAAACTGTTCAGCATAGTCAGCATTGGTTTTTTTACAGTAAGGCAGGCTCAGATCTCCACCCTGCTGCAACTGAGAGTCATTGTCTGGCTGGTAGCGCCCTTGGGACCCATCATGACTGCTGGCAGCTGTGGCATCTGTGAAGGCAGCCTGGGAGGGGGTGCTAGAGCATCAGCCAAGCTGAGCTCACCCCACGTCCCCTTCGTGACCTTTGCAGGCCCTGTGTCCTTCCCATGACCTGAAGAAAGCTGATTGTTTCCGAGGAGGTGGACACCCTGGCTGCCCGCAGCAGTGGTGGCAGGGTCACTAGAGATGGCTCCTGCAGGAGGGCTCTGTCTGTGCTGGGGGAATGCTTTGCCATGACTGCTTGTCTCCCATCTCTGTTAGACTGCTGAGTTGAGAGTCTTCTCATGTAACTTTCTTTTCAGCGTCCATTTGACACTTTAAGCAGCTATGTCTAAGGGAGCTAATCACATCACCTTCCCTTGCAGCTGGGGAGAAAGCTGCCACCTGAGGGGATTTTCTTAGAGATGTGTGTGTCTCTCTCTTGGTTAATCATCAAGTTCAGATGAAGCATGGAAGAGAGCACAAGTGACATTTCTCTTGTAATGAAGAGGAGAGGCTGAAGGTAGATGCCAAGCACACTTAACTTGGTGGCTTATCACAGGGGGGAGGGGGAACCATCACACTGGCTGCACTCAAACAGCACTGGATCAAATATGGCAAAATGAGTATATGCTGCATGCTGGGGAAGGAGGAGAGGGGTCTCAGGTGTTTTGGAGTTGTTACCAATTTCTCACCAATCCATGAGAATCATGGCTGGGTTGGCAGCAACTGCCCAGGTCTCCCCATGGCACCATCTTTTCTTGGACTAGCATCAAGCAGATCACAGTAGCTTCTGAGTCAGATGTTTCTTGGCTGGCACAACTTTTTTCAAGGTGGCCATTCTGAAAGTATGAAAATCTTTAGTCACAGATTTAACAGAGAGTTGCTACATATCCTAGGAAATTATGGACTTTTTGATGAAGGTTCATGAATGTATAGGAACAATCTCTGAAAGACATAGCTGGAATGGCCTTGTAACAAACAGTAGAGTGTGTGTTGGATGCACTTCCACATGAGCACATAGCATTCATCAGTGCACAGGAGGGGTTCGAGTGTCCTGTGAAGAAGTGCTTTATAGTTCTTGTGAGGCTGTAGCTCGAGAAAGATGTAAAACTCTTGCACAGCCACAGAGCAGATAGAGGAAACAGAACTAATTTGCCAGGACCTTAAGTTGATGAGGGCCTGATCTTCTTGTCCCACTATTCATGTAGATTTTCTGGGGTACAGCTAAATTGCCTCTCTCAATGCGCTAACGTAATGGCAAGGAAGACTAATGACAGTGGCATTTGGAAATGTTTAAGTTCATTTGTATTCCCTGTACAGATGGCCTCTGCAATTGTAAGTAACAGAGAAATATCTAAGGCATTCTCAAGCGATTAATCCAAGTTTGAAACAGCAGCATCCCAACAGCAAGCTGCAGAAAATGCCTGGAATGTTAATGGAAAGTTCTTCTGGAAGCGATACTCAGTTGTTGTTTCTTTCTCTTGAAAAGCATTCACTGAAAGGGAGATTGTGGATTTATGGTTGCCTTCTGTCTGTCTTTGCAGAACTCCAGTGCAGACCATCGGGTTCGACTGGACCTTGGGCTCTGGGACAAATTCAGTGAACTTGCAACCAAGTGCATTATTAAAATAGTGGAGTTTGCAAAGCGCCTGCCAGGCTTCACCAGCTTGACCATCGCAGACCAGATCACTCTGCTTAAAGCAGCCTGCCTGGATATCCTGGTAGGTGTTGGTAACATCATTGTGCTGCTGCTAGTGTGCTTTCTGTTCTTTGTACTGGGATGGACAGGGAGAGGGATCAAATACTGCCCTGGCCCTATGGCTGCAGGTAGCCTGGTACAGTCAGGAGTGCAATCCGGCACAGCTGCAAATGTCTTACATGGAATGAGTTTACTCTGCAAAAGAAATCTTTTTCAGTCTATGGGTGTGCCACAAGGGCACATCTGAGTGTTGTGGCACTAACTTGAACTATGTGCTACTTTGGGAAAATGTCCTTATTGTTAACATTGAAGAGAGGTCTGATTCTCTTTGCTTCCTCCTACCTGCAAAACATCATGCTCTGTGTGAAAGATACCTAGAGAGACAGTCCTCTGTGTAAGGGGTTAGGAAAAGGCTGTGTCTGTGGTTACCAGGTGATTTCACAGAACGAGGAAGGACATCGAGAGACTTGAACGTGTCCAGAGAAGGGCAACAAGGCTGGGGAGAGGCCTTGAGCACAGCCCTGTGAGGAGAGGCTGAGGGAGCTGGGGTTGCTTAGCCTGGAGAAGAGGAGGCTCAGAGGTGACCTCTACAACTACCTGAAAGGTGGTTGTAGACAGGAAGGGGTTGGTCTCTTCTCCCAGGCAACCAGCACCAGAACAAGGGGACACAGTCTCAAGCTGTGCCAGGGGAGGTTTAGACTCGAAGTGAGGAGAAAGTTCTTCACTGAGCAAGTCGTTCATCATTGGAATGGGCTGCCCAGGGAGGTGGTGGAGTCGCCGTCCCTGGAGGTGTTCAAGGGGAGATTGGACGTGGCACTTGGTGCCATGGTCTAGTTGTGAGGTCTGTTGGAACAGGTTGGACTTGATGATCCTTGGGGTCTCTTCCAACCTTAGTTACTGTGATACTGTGAGATACCCATCTTCAGAGTGAGGCTTGTGCAGGTTGTAGAGGGAAACTGGTGTGCCTGGAGCCTGCAACCACAAACCTCCAGCACACAGATCCCCTCCTGTTTTCACCAGTGCTGCAGGGACCTGTAAGGCGGGCATGGTGGCAGATTTCATCTCAGTGCATTGCAGTTTTAACCAGGCAAGCATACAGCCTGCAGCACCTTGCTTTACCACTGTGTCAAGGCAAGCTGGCTTCCCTCCCCTGGGCTCTGCTTGTTTCTGTCGTGCTGACCTTCCAGGAGCCCTCAGGGATTTCATTTTTTCTTTTAAAGACCTTAGAGGTCTTCAGGCTTTTAGTGACAAAGAAGTGCCTTACTATTGGTTGTAGCAATAACTTTCAGTAGAACAGTTACTTAGCATTTTCAACATGATTTAAACATATTTGAAATATTTTCTCCTGAGCACAAACCTTCAGGTCTTTGTTGAGTCAGGCATGGCAAAGAAGCCAGTTGTAGGGTGGCTACTGTTATATTTTTTGGCATTGGGGTTTATCTAGGGAATTTGAAGTAATTAATACTGGAACTTTTGAAAGTGGATTGCATTAAACAGTATCACATTGAGGAAGACATTAACTGCTGTGACCCTTTCCTTCTGCTTTGTCAAAAGCTGTTTTGAAGAGTTGCATCTAGAGGACATTGATGGAGGAGGAAGAGGGATAGAGATATTCTTCTTTGGCCTCTAAAAAAGAGAATGTTGAGGTTTGCCCTGCCTTGCTCCAGACACTCCATTTTGCTCTTCTTCCAGGTCTCCTTCAGGCTTGGCCATCTCATTGTTACTATGTTCCCTCTGTGGGGCAGGGCCCTTTGTTTCCAGTTGCCTGTGGTCCTTGCCAGCTCTGTCCTGATAAGCTATGTTCCCCTTACAGCAGAAGGCACACAGCAACTGATGTGCTGTGCCATTGCATTGAGTGTGTTCTGCCAGAGGTAGGGGGTGGAAATTTCTTGGTGCTTTGCTGTTGTACCCAGTAACAAATGGTTAATACAGAAACTACCCCAAGGTGGAGGTGAGGAGTCAGGATATGGCAAGAATCTCCGTGCCCAAACTTTTTGCCCCTAAAACTTTTAGCTCTTAAGCTGCCAGCCCCTATTTGTCACTGAATGGCCTGGATCCATACCCTTACCACAGCCCCAGTTCCATGCGCTCCCTGTGCCAGCTCTATTCACTGCTTGTGTCACCACCACCATCTGGGCAATGTCAAGTGTTTAGGGATAGTCTTCCTGTTGTCAGTTTTATCTGAAGTGCTCAGAAAAAGGCACTTCAGGACCTCTGATCAGAGTGACTGAACAACAGCTGAGTTGCCAGATTAGAAAACCAGTAATGAAGCAGGTGGTAAATCTTGACTGTATTTCAACTAATTAATGGCTAGAAAGGGTTGATTCTTTAATACAATTCATCACTCTTGGTTTGTGACCATGTGGCAACATTCAGGCTATAGTTATGAACTTCACTGGGCCCTGTCACTCCTCATCACCTGCTCATTCTCATTTTGCTTTTCACGAGAGCACAGGTGGTGACGCATCTGAGCAAGCAGGGCACAGCAAGTGCTGCAGGGGGGAGGTGAGGCTTTTCCACACCCAGGACAGGACATGGCTGCTATGCAGAGCCCTAACTTTCCTGCATGACATTTACACAAGCTTTATGTGATTTCTTTATGTGCCGCCTAAAAAGCAAAAGGAATAATTACATTGAGTGCAGTCATGTGCAGTGCATGTGCTGTGAATTGCCCATCTCCATTCAACCCACACCACCTGCACGGCACTGGAACTGTGCTGCAGCTCTGTGTCTTCAAGCTGAATTCAGTACTTGGAGGAGTGGTTTGATAGTGCATATTGCCCACCTGCCAGCAAGCTGCTACTTCTAATCATGAGGAGTGCCTCACGTTCTATTTCGTATGTGGAGACACACAGGGAACACCATTTCCCTGCCTTCTGCATGAGCTGCTGGTGCCTGCCCATGGTCTGCATGGGCATAAGCCTCACCAGTGTGCACTCCTGATCCCCTGGATGCGTCCCCAGAGCTGTGACACTTGCGAGGAATGGTGTGGGGTTCTCATCTATTAGGACCCCAGTTCTCCCCACCCACCCACAGCATCACTGTCTTTGGGCTATGGGCAGTCTTAAGCATTCATAGACTCTGCCAAGGCCTCTGCTTAGTTGGTTCTTGTTGTTATGGATACTTAACTTCCTACCCATCTTCCCCCCCCTGCCCCGCAAACAGGCTGACAAAGGAAATGGTGTCAGGAGCTCAGTAAACTCCACTGAGCATGTGCCAGAGAATTGCTTTAGATACAAACAAGCAGAATCTCTGGAAGGGAAATCACATCAAGCCTAGCAAAGTAGCTGAAGGTGCTGATTGAGGATGGTGGAACTTACCTATGCTCTGGTGCCAGATGCTTAAGGGATAAATATTACAAACTTCAGTCAGTAGCCCTTGCCAAAGTGACTGCTGGTACCCTGGCCCAGCAGCAGCTGAGTCTCCACAGCCTGGCTGAGCTCTGGCAAAGTGAATGTACAAAGAGTCCAGAATCCAGACCATCTTAAATGCAATGGTAAGTCCTTGGGCACTAATCTTTAGTAATGGCATTTTTGCTTTCAGTTTTAAACCCCTGCATGCTATTGCTAGGAAGGCATTTGTGTGTGTAGCAGAACCTGTGCCAATGGGGGATGGCAGCACCCTGGCAGTTTGTTCATCAGTTCAGAGTCATCTCCTTGGATTTTGTTTTGATTGGGATTTATCCTCAGCTAAGGAAGCTAGCATCAAAAAACAGGGTTTCTTAAAGACAAACCAACCAACCCCACCCCCATAGTTTGCCTTAAATAGTGTGCTTTAAACGAGCAAGTATTCTGTGGTAGCAATAGTTTTGTAAATACAGCTTTCTGGAGGGTTTGTGGTTTGTGTAACCCATAGGGGCTTTGCTTTGCGCTTTGTAACTGCTTTAGGATATAAATAGTCCTTCAAACAAAGGGTCCTTTAATCATAGGCAAGGACCTTATTTATGACTGCAAGTGGTGTTTAAGAGCAGAGTGAAAACTAAAATACTTGGTTTGGTTACAAAACCTAAACAACACTGAGGACATTAGGAGGATGTCTTCTAGATAGTGGTTCGGTTTAAAGTGGAGAAAGATTCCATGATCTCTTATTCTGAAGTTCTGACATTTCCCATATGTTCTTTGGTGAATATGAGCTTGGAATCAGCTTCACTTCAACACTGGAATCTTGCCCAAGAAAGATTTAGTAGTGCCTCAGCACTATCTATGGCTTTTTGCATCTCTTGATGACGGACATGTTAAAAAGACTGTGTTTCAAATGGTCTGTCTTGGCATTCAGTAACAGCGTGTTGTGGGGTAATGGTGAAGGAATGCAGGAGAAACCTGAGACCCAACTGCTCCAGTCAAGCTAAGTGTCTTGCAGAAGACACATAGCTGAGCTTCAACTGTGTCAGTGCTCAGCAGAGCCACTGCAGGCTCCTCCAGTTGACAGCTGATGCAACATTTAGGAATCTGTCCTACTTGCTGCCTAACTTCCACAGGGCTTTTATATTTTAATCCTGATTTTTGCAAAGCCCTTGGAAATCTCCTTCTGTGCCTGCCCTCAGGGGCTGTAGGCTGGGTAACCTAACTTCTGATCCCAATGAGGATCCAGGGTGGAAATCTTCCTCTGTGTGTGCCCTGGGGAGGCAATAATCTGGCAAGTCTTGGCTGAGCACCCCAAACACGCACCCTCAAATGGAGCAGGGGCATACAAGGGGTGAGCATTGCAGCCAGGGAGCCAGCAGGGTGCTGTAAGGCAGGAGACATTCAACCTGTGGGCTATTTGGGATGACTCTTCCAGGGCACCCCAGGCCCTCCAGGCTTGGAGTCTCTGGGCATCGTGGCACTGGCAGCTGGTGCTCAGACTTGCCCTTAGAGAAAGGATACAGGGGAAGTGTATTTGCAAGCCCTGCTTGGGCAGCTGCCCAGGACACTGCAGGCAGCCATTGGGAAACACCACGGCCAGATTTAGGTCCAAGTCCTGCTCTGCTAATTTGTTGGGCTAAGAGTCCTGAGGGAGTGGAGGGGGAACTAAGACTTACCAATTAAACCAGTGTTCAGATGAAAGGACTACCTTATTCCCCAGCTGAGCTAGGGGAAAATCAGCACCACTTCAGCAGTACGGAGCCTGGTTCCTCCTCCTGATCATCACAGACCACACACCCATACTGTAAGGCAGCTACTCGGTATTCAGTCTTGGGTGGGAAGAGCTGCGCTCCAGTTTCTCTTGCATGGCATTGAAGTGGTAAACCAAGCAGCGCTTGGGTTTCTCAGTAAATATGAAAAGTTCTCAAACCTTTCTTTTCTTGAAAACAACAAACTGCATGTTTCTTCTTTCTGTGCAATTCTTTTGATGATGTAAAAGCATTACCAACAGCAGAGTTTAGGGGTGAGAACTACTGGTGGCTGCGGGCAGTGCAGATTATGGTGAGCAGTACTGTCTCTTACTGACAGCCTGTGCCATGCTTTAGAGAGTGCATCTCTGCCAATCATCCTGCAATACACTTTGGTTATTACGTGAAACTTTTGCAGTTACCACCAGCCCTTTCACATCACTTATGTCAGTGGGGAATGTGTGGTCAGGGAAGAATTTGAGTGCCATGTGTTTGTGCCTGTAATTGAAGAGCTTACTGTAATTGAGGGGTAGAGAAACAATGTGGAACATGCCTGGCCAACCACATAGAATCTCAGTGCTTCAGTGTGAAATAAGAATATTGCTGAGACAGAAAATAGTTGAAGAGACTTCTGCAGAAATACACCCTATTAAGTCTCCTACCAGGGAATTTCAGAAGATAAATGAAAGCTGCTCTGTAGGTCTCTTACATGCCATGTCCTCCTCGTTCTCCTCCTAAGCAATTTGGAGCAGTGTTGCCAGGCAAGTATCAAAGTGGGAGAACCAAGCCCAGACTAGTCAGCTGCCAAGTGCTGGGGCCTCTGAACTCAGAGCTTCAGCAGCCGTAGGAATAATTGAAATTCTCCCTGTGCTCACTTACATTCATTTAAATCATCTCTGCTGAATCTTTAAAGCCAACTAGGATGGCTATGTGGGAAACAAATACAGTCAAGCTCTGAAAAGGTACAGCTGTATCTCAGCTGAGCTAATCACCGGTTAGCCTTCTGCATGCATTTTAATTTTAGTTTAGGGATAAGCCTGTTTCCACCTCTGGTGGGTTTTTTAAACATTAAGCACTGGTTTGTGTAACAGAAACATGTCCCATGATGGGCACCTCTTTTGTTTGATCTTTACTGCAATGGTCATTAATAGCAGCTGTACAAATAAGCCTGTGCTGGACAAAGTCTATCATGAAGCACATCCTGGGTTTGCTCTGGGAGGTGAAAGCCTTCCCCTGTTCACTCTCTCTGGCCATGCTGCCTCTTCTGCTGTGACAGCACTCTTCACGCTGCAGTTACCCTGGGGACATTTACTAACAAAGTGCAGTGGTTTGTTTGTGTGTTTTGCATTCCTGCATGTCCAGTTAGAGGTGTGAATCCCCATCCTCCCCTTGAATGCTTTTATGTGGGGTCACCGCTGGGTGCACATCAGCGTTCAAAGCAAACTTGCCGAAACCAGCACTGCCTGGGCTTGCACAGGAGTGGAGGACACTGTGGGCATCAGGACACACTTTGCAGGCAGGATGCATGCCTTTAGCAGCACTCTGGGCAAATGCCAGAGTCTTGAGGAAGGCTGGAGGCCAACAGAGCTGGCGAGGAGGTTCAGTGTTGCAGCACACAGAAGGAACAACACCCATGAAAATGCTGGGCCTGCTGCTCAAGCTACTATTGGGACCGTGTGGAAGGTCAGAGTTTAATAATCTGCTCATGCTGGCAAACAAACAGCATTCCATGGGGACTGTAACTGCAGCTGCTTGGCAGACAGAGGGTTCTGCACTGCTCTCTGCGGAGCCCTCACACAGGGTGGTGGTCTTCTGCTCGCTGTGACAGAAGAAAGGAAGGCACCCTAAGCAACAGCCCAAAGAACAGACCACCTTCTGCTTCCAACCAACGCAGCTAGCCTGCACCTCACACTGGGTACTGTAAAGAGGCGTCATTACCAAAGACACAGCCCAGAGAAGCACTGTATGTAAAACTGATCCCCAGTGGCAGGGAAATACCTGTATGGTGGAAGCGGTAAGGTGGTCTTGTGATCTTGCTGAATAAGATCAGCAGAGCAAGAGCATTTTACAGTTAGGTGTGTGGAACACACTAATTAAAGAGCAGTTTATGTGAATATTATGGTAATGATGGTGACCTAAGTGGTGACAGTTGTGTAGTTTTGATTACTCCCTAACTAGGGGGGAAAGTCATGTTCTTAAATTTCTACTACAAAAAATACATGCATCGTTTCATGCATCATTTGCAATGTCAAGAAAATGCAACAAACTTCTCCTGGATTGAATCATTCAGATCTCTTTTTTTGTCCTGCCACAGATCCTTAGAATTTGCACAAGATACACACCAGAACAGGACACCATGACCTTTTCAGATGGCCTTACACTAAACCGAACTCAGATGCACAACGCGGGATTTGGCCCTCTGACCGATCTCGTGTTCACCTTTGCCAACCAGCTCCTGCCTTTGGAAATGGATGATACAGAAACAGGTCTCCTTAGTGCCATCTGCTTGATCTGTGGAGGTACGGTACAGCACAGGCTCGGATGCATTTGAAAAGGACAGACAATAACATCTTCTTTTACGTTTTACTTGGTTTGCCCTCCTGTACTAAAACATACATATGCAACAGGTACATGCCATGTTGTTGTTATTATGTATGTTTTATAAACCACTCAACACTAAAGGTTTGTTTCCCACTGGCAGTATTTATTGGGTTTATGATCGAGGCATTTGTAAATTAATCAGTTCTGTCATTTGCCTGATGAAGACTACAGGATACATCCTGCTGCACTTTTCTGTGAGCAGTGCCTGGGGATCTGCATAAATGATTTGCTTATGGCAAGGTGCCTGTTACGCACATCTTACTGATGCCTGTGCAATACAGCAACATTCACATGGAAGTCACTGGTCATAACTTTTGTTGTGAAAAAGTGCATTGCACTGAGTAGTGGGCACTGATGACATGTTGGGGGGGCCTGATTACAACTCAAAGGGACATTGTCAGGCAAAATCATGGTTTTACAGTCCAAAGTCCCAAGCTCTCCTTTAAATATCTGTAACTTTAATCCCCTAGTCTCTGTCCTCCTTTGCAAAACAGGGACCAGCAGTAGAAACACACCTTTGGGGAGGGCCACTGGCATGGTTTCACCCTGGAGTCAGTCTTTACGGACAGTGGCCCTTTAGTACCAACTCATTCCAATTCTATGTCTGTATAACCATATCCCATCAAAACCTTTGATGGGCTCTGTCATTATTGTAGGCCTGCCGCATCCTGGCCTAGGGGTGGCATTTGTTGTCACTCAAGCTAGCAGTGCCATCTGCTGATACCTGACGGTAACTCTCTGTATATCAGTACCTATGCACAAAATTACTTCTGTCACCTGAGTGACACACAGAATTAATTCTGAATATTGCTTACAGAGAGGTGTTTTCACTTTGCAGAGGGAGGTACAAGAGCAAACTGGTAATTCTGGACCACTCAGATGATAAACCTTTCCAGTCACCAAGTGAAAATGAATATCAGAAATCTGTGGTTTGTCCTATTCCTAGAGAAGAGTGTGGGTCATAATTGGAGACAATGAAATTCATGGAGACCGTGGAGAGGCTTCTGTGATTTAGAATTGGTGAAAAACATTAATAATTTAAAGTCATAAGAGTCTATGATCCTTTCCTACAGATCGCCAGGACCTTGAAGAACCAATGAAAGTGGATAAGCTTCAGGAACCATTGCTGGAAGCACTGAAAATTTATATCCGAAAGAGACGACCCAACAAGCCTCACATGTTCCCAAAGATCTTAATGAAAATCACAGATCTTCGTAGCATCAGTGCAAAAGGTACAGTGTCTCCCAATAAGTCAGCAGTAGCGCCACTGTTGCCTTCCAGAGGAAACTGGCCTAGAGACTTGGCTTGTTATTTTTTTAATATAGCAAAGAAAGATCCTTGTGACCTTTCTCTTCCCTTCTTCCTTACATAATTAATTCTCATGTTTAAGTTGGTTCTGCTTTAAATGTACACAGTGATACATTCTTCATGCAACCTGAAGTGAAAATGAAGTCTTGGGTAGAAGTGGATTAGCAACTTGTTTGCATGAACACTTTGCTAGTCACTTTAAGACAAGATAAAGGCCTGCATTAAACCTTTGTTCATGTTCCGAGGGGTGCAGGTTAACATGGACTTGGGCTCACTAATGGCTTTCAAAGAAACACAGCTTATTTACAGACAGCAGAAAACATTTGTGCATCCAGAACTCCCCTAAGCTGTGGTCTGCTGTACTGAAGACTTAGAATTGAATTGATTCAGGATTTTGGAGATTCAGCACCTCTAATCCAGTCTAATGTTTACACATGGATCAGTTTTGCTTTAACATTTCCTGTAGTCTAGTGATTGGTTGGTCATGTGAAACAGTCAAAGCGCTGGCCCATGAACTCTCTAGAGCACAGATAGAGCTGAATCCTTTCATTTAATCAGAGGGTCCCTACTTAATGCTTTGTCCTCTGGCATGTATAGCCTGACAGGATGGGCTGTGCAGCTCTTCTGAAAGTAGCCATGGGCAGTCAGCAGTGTGTCAACTTGTTGGCAGCTCTGTGCCATGCCTGTTCTGCCCTGTGCTGAGTCATCTAAGGTGACTGCGCTCCTCCTGTTTGTGTACTCCTGTGTGTCCCCAAGACCCATTTTCAGACTTGTCCAGCTGTTTCCTAGAGGCACATTCACCTCCAGAGTTTGGGGAGCTGTGCTAGAGATGTACCAGCCTGAATACAGTGGCTGAAGCACTACATTTCTTTTTTTTTTTACAGTGGTTGATGTGGTTCCACTTCTTTTTTACTGTGGTTCCTCAGATAGAGATGTGCTACCTATGATATACAGCAAACACATGACCCTGTATGTAGAGGTATCTGTGGTGCTACAGGTTGGGTTGATACTTCTTCTCAAAAGTCAAATGAAATCAGTAATTTTTTCAGAACTCAGGGAAAAAAGCCTAGCTGCTAAAACACTCACTCACGCTTGTTTTACAATAAACCCTGACCTGTCCCACTTTAAACACTATGCAAGTTGAAGATTATGTTATGGCTGCTTAGAGAAAGCAGTGAGCAATTTGATTGGCTTGATTGGTACCAAAAGAATAACTTTGAAGGGAAACACCAGAGCTGGAAGCAAAAGCATCCTAAAAAGCAACCACTTACCAGGTTATCTAAAGCTTGCTGGTTACCCTCAAATAAAGCAAGCTCCATCCAACTGAATCTACAAAATAAATTACTGCAGTCCTGAGCTATGAAAATATTTAGGGGAGCATTTTCATTTGGCTCTTGCTTGTGACAAATCTATCTCCACTTTCCTGCCTCTTTGCCCTCCAGCTGCTGAAGGACATGGTTCTGTCTCTTTATGTCCAACATACAAGAAAGGATTCATCTTTCCATTCTGACCTAAGTGTTTACATTTAATTGTCTCAAGCTGTGCCAGGGGAAGTTTAGGCTGGAGGTGAGGAGAAAGTTCTTCACGGAGAGAGTCGTTATCCACTGGAATGTGCTGCCCAGGGAGGTGGTGGAGTCACCATCCCTGGAGGTGTTCAAGAGGGGATTGGACGTGGCACTTGGTGCCATGGTCTAGTCGTGAGGTCTGTGGAGACAGGTTGGACTCGATCCTTGAGGTCTCTTCCAACCTTGGTGATATAGTAGAACTAAATCACAGCAAAGGCTCAGCAATGTTCTGGAGTGCTGCGTGTGTCCTGAGTTTCCTTTGAAGAGATGTACACTTTTGTGGGTATGCCCTCTCTGAAAGCTATTACCAAAGCAAGCATGAACCAAAACAATGCTCTCCTTATGCCAGAGTTCCTTACACAACTGCTCATTCTTCTGTGGCATTAGAAGTACTATGACAAAAGAATTAAGCATTTGTGGGACTGAAGCAGGAGGCTATCTGAGTTCTTGCAGCCCAACAATAAATTGGAACTTTGCAAGACCTGAAAAATTACTGTGGCTCTGCAGTGGAATAAACACAGACACTTGGTACTGCAGCTGACCTACACCATAACAGGAGAAAGCAGGCATTTAATGTGGCCAGATTCAGTTCATCAGTACTGCTCTGACTAGATGGTTCTCAAAGAAGCTCTTAGCATAATTCTGCATAGTTTTATTTCTAATTACAGTGCTTGTCTCTTTGGTCCTAAGGTATTTGAGATTTTTTTAACCTGCATTCACTTGGAATAAGGTTGCTTATTGCCTTTGTAGATGACTTTTGAAGCTCCTTGGATCAAGCATGAACAAAAGCGCTCCTTTCCATGCTGGAGTTACCAGCATGGTTACAGCATGCTATCATCTCCAGCATGTACATTGCAGCAGCATGGATAAGCAGAATGTATGCAGTGGCTCTCTCTTCTCAAATCTGTCTTCAATAACCAGACTATTTTCTTGTTAATTTTGTTGACTCTTCTTGCCTTCCTCCACTTTTTACAAGCATACATTCCTATTCCATTAGACTCAAATTTTAAGATGCTCAGGAATCCTGTGTTAGACTTGAATGCTGAGGCTTATGGCTATAGATCACCTGATGATGTTCTGATTGAAAAAAAGCAAAGTCTTCTTCCCTTCGGCAGCAAAAATATCTAAACCACATTCATGTCTCAGTGTGGAACAGAATTTTAATGTGTATCCTCTATTCTGTGTATTTGGAGTGTAATTCTAAAAGATTCCTGTCTCTTTATGGTCATCACCACTCAGCAGCTGTGTGTTTATTAACTTCCTTTCAGTCCTGCAGCTAAGGTACTTGTTTCCAGCAGAACCTTGTTCTTGTTCATGTTGTACCAATTGTTGCGCTGAGCATGGCTTGCCTGGTGCTGGAAGCAGCAGCAGTGGCAGTGCTGGTTTACAGAGCAGGGTTTTCCCAGGAAGAGTCTTTCCACTGGGAAGCTTTGTCCACCCAGCATTTCTGTTTGTAGTAATCCCTGAGCAGTTTCCCCAGAGTTAACTGCCCTGTGTTAGGCAGGGTCTGGCCCTTTTTCAAATGCAGGCTTCCACTGATGCAGTCCACCTGCACAGGCACTAAGGGCAGGACTGCCTTGGAGCACAGAGCCGATGCTGTGCAAGTAGTGAGTGAGTGAAGTGTGAGGTGTCTGCCTGTCCATGCAGCCTTCCCTGTGCACATGCTGTGTTCAAGAAGCTTTAACAGGCCTTAGGAGCAGGAGGCCCTATTGTGGGGCTTCATTTCTCCCCTAGTCTGGTATTGGTGGTTGGCTCACAGGCTGCAGGCAGGATTGCTGTAATTGTTTGGTCGTACACAGTGGCCAGCAAAGCCCTCTCTAGTGCCTACTGTACACAAACACTGAGCAGCTGTTTGGCAGAGGTAAACAGCAGGGGCTTTTGTGTGTACCTCTGTGGTTAATTAGCAGAAGAGAAGATGCCTGGAAACTAGAGAAGGCAGCTTTGCAAAACCAGTCTCCCAGTGCCCAAATTTGTTCTTTTATAAAACAATGGTTTGTTACATTCCAATTCCCACTTCATAGTCTTCTATCTGGGAAATAAATGTCCTGACTTGAGCATTAACTTCACCTATTTGTAACACAAATCAGCTAAAAATGTTTGTCATTCTGAAATCTTTGCAGCCCCGGTACAAACTTATCTGTAAAGTAGATTCCAATTCATGAAGACATCTGTGTGTTCACAGTTTATTTTTTCAGTGTAATTTAATGCTGCTTTGGTTCCTTTTATGAAAAGCAGCAGGTCATCCAATTTACTTGTAGCAAATCCTGCCTGACCAGTGGCACTTTCTATGACAAAGTGACTATGGCAGTGGATAAGGGATGACCCTCTGGATGTCAACTATCTGGACTGCTGCCTTTGACACAGTCCCCACAGCATCCTGCTCACCAAGATGGAGAGATGTGGATTTGCTGGGTGGACTGTTCAGTGGATAAGGAATTGGCTGGAGCACTGAAGTAACTCCTGTTTCTTGTAGTGAAGTACATAATTTTGTATGCAAGACCAGAGCTATTAAAATCACATACACTGAAATTACTGCTGCTATGCTAAACAAAGAGAAAATTGTGGGAATTGTACTAATGGAAGGGGCTTTGTTTTCTTTTTCAAAGGTGCAGAACGTGTCATTACATTGAAAATGGAAATCCCTGGATCCATGCCACCTCTTATTCAGGAAATGCTGGAGAACTCTGAAGGACATGAGCCACTGACCCCAACCTCAAATGGAAATACTGCTGAGCACAGTCCCAGTATCTCACCTAGTTCAGTGGATAACAGCAGTGTCAGTCAATCACCTATGGTGCAATAAGACATTTTCCCAGCTACTTCAGACATTCCCAACATCTTATGTACAGGGATGAAAAGCAAGAAAAAACATTTTTACTGCTGCTTAGTTTCTGGACTTAGATATATATCTATATATGTATATATATAGATAGATAGATAAAAACTCAACAAGGACCAAGACATTTTCGTATGTATCGATATATACTCCTTGCTGTTTAAACTCTTAAAACTAGAAAATGCAAACTTTTGAAATCAGCCATTTCATGCAAAAAATAGTTAAGCTTCTGTTTTCTCCTCTGAACAGTCAAGACTGCATGGTGACAAGTCAGATCTCAAACTTTAAATTCTGATTGCATTTCTGATGACTTTGTACATACAAATATATGGCTGTACTTTCTCTACTGGATGTTTGGTGCTTTCCTTGTCTCTCATACCTAAACTGATCCAGACACCGACCATATGAAGTGGACTACTGTACACATCCAGAAAAGGAAGTTTAAAGGACCGTCTGATATAGTTTGACATGACAAATTATCTTTGATGCTCTCAAGTTGCATCGCCTTGCTTGTAAAATGTATACAGAAATTCACTGCACTAGCAGGAATTGGTATCAGCATTAACTGCCAGATCAGTTATTCAGCTGTCATTTGTTCCACCATCAATGTCACTTTAAAATTTAAAGAAGTGGTTTCTTACCTGGCTGGTGACCTAGCTACATTCTACAGCAATGATAGCCTCCAAGGCAGAAACGCTTTCTAGTGTTACCATGTTTTTGTTTACTTGTTCACAAGCCATTAGGGGAACTTCATGGGATGATAACCAGCAGGCTCATTTACAGCTCTTGGATTAGCAAGTCTGGGTTATTTCCCTTAGCACTGACTGCCAGGAAGTGGCTGGGTTATCCCATCTTCCAGGCGCTAGGGAAGTAGAGCTGAGACTTGTAGAAACACAAGGAGAGAATCTGCCTTCTTGGCCTTGTTAAATCACCATGAAGCAGAGTGAAAACTGTGGTAGAACGGTTAACAGATTTAAAGTGTCAGTTTAGGTTTCATTTAAAGCACTAGTAGATTTTTTTTATATATATTCTAGCAAGTCTGTGATGTACTTTCACTGGCTCTGTTTGTACATTGAGATTGTTTAACAATGCTTTCTATGTTCATATACTGTTTACCTTTTTCCATGGAGTCTCCTGGCAAAGAATAAAATATATTTATTTTAAAAAATCTCTGTGCAGCAGTAGTTCCTGGAGTCCAACTGTTACACACACACACATTAGTTTTCCATTTTTTAATGTTTAAACTTCATTTCAAAAAGCAGGTTTGCTGTTTGCAACCTTGACAATTAAAATGTGCTTTAGCACAGCTGTCTAGAACATCTCTACAAGCCAGTCAGACAAATACACAACATTTCAATGAGTAAAAAAGAGCATAAAACTGTAGGTGTAAGAACAAAATGTTAAAATGCCTACACACAATAATAAAAAACATCCATTACATTATCACATAAAGTAAGTCCAATGTACAAAAGTTTGTGACAGAAGGGACAAAAGGACAACACAAGATATTTGTTGGAAAACATTTGTGTGCTCTTTGGGCACTTAATTAAACATATCAAAATCATCATCATCATCAGAATCTGCAAAATATTTAACTTCTTTTCTAGCCCGGCCTGTCCGTGGCTTTGGGGCGGTTTCAGAGGCAAAGCCTGATTGAAAGATTTCCACATCAGAATCCTGGTCAAAAGCAGCTTTCTTGAATTTCTTTAGGAAAGAAAATACAAATCAGTTGTGATGCTGTGTATCTTTTCCCTTTTAATATTCAGACCTTTAGATACCTCCTCTGATGTCTCATTTCTAAACACACCTAAATTCCCATTGTCCTCTTGGTAACCTACAATAAGGACATGCTCCCTCTATGCAGAGCAAGTTCTGTCTACAAGGAGAAGAGAGCCCAGGTGGCACTGACCTTGCTTGGCGTTGATTTAGGTGTTTTCTTCCCAGGATTGTATTCACCTTCATTTTCTGAACTGGATGCTTTCCTTTTCTTTGCACCTCTACCTTTTCCTAGGTGAGAGAATAAAATTTAACTTTATCATCTTTGTAGGGTTTTGGGTATGTTTGTTTGATTGGCGGGAGTGTGGTTTTGTTTGTGTAGCTGGTTTGGGGGAGGAGAGGGGTGCTACTTTGGGTTTGTTTTGAGGTTTTTAAGATAAAACTCCAGAGTTCAGGAAACTGAACAAAACCTGCTGACATTACTGCAGCATGCCTACATGGTTAAGTTCAAATGTAGCTTAAAACTCAAGCTTCTTCATAACAGCAGTAAAATGCATTATGTTTTATTTTCTTGCTTTTAAATATTTTGTATTTCTTCCAAAGTTGGCACTCACCCTAGCAATTCAGGATGTCAGTTCTAGACCAATGACTTCTAGACTTCTGAGGTACTGCAAGTCCTCAGTCACCTTCACACTAATTCACCTTTATTGTTAATCTCAACTATCAACAGTGGCACATCCTTTACAGACTCCTCTGATGACACCCCTTGGGGTGCTGTGTTGCAGGGACTCTGACAGCTGAGAACTGGGATACCAAAGAATGGGTTGAAGAAGCAGAATCACTGCCTGCATCTTACTGTCTGGAAAAAAGCTGAGGTTAAAAAAAAAAAAAAAAAGAAAAAGAACGCAGCATCCAGGAGAGGGTGACCAGAAAAAGAGGGAGAGCTATTAAATACATTCCTGGCAGCAAAGGACAGTTCAGTTATTGTTTGCCAAGAAAAAAACAGTAGTTACACTAATTGTTACAGAAAAGGCTCATGGCTGAGCAATCTACTAGTGATTAATTTACTAATAAATCAATGTGGATGTAATTTTATCACAGTATCACAATATAACTAAGGTTGGAAGAGACCCCAAGGATCACCAAGTCCAACCTGTCACCACAGACCTCACGACTAGACCATGGCACCAAGTGCCACATTCAGTCTCCTCTTGAACACCTCCAGGGACGGCGACTCCACCACCTCCCTGAGCAGCCCATTCCAATGATGAATGACTCGCTCGGTGAAGAACTTTCTCCTCACTTCGAGTCTAAACCTCCCCTGGTGCAGCTTGAGACTCTGTCCCCTCGTTCTGGTGCTGGTTGCCTGGGAGAAGAGACCAACCCCCTCCTGGCTACAACCACCTTTCAGGTAGTTGTAGAGGGCAATGAGGTCACCTCTGAGCCTTCTCTTCTCCAGGCTAAACAACCCCAGCTCCCTCAGCCTCTCCTCACAGGGCTGTGCTCCAGACCTCTCCACAGCCTCATTGCCCTTCTCTGGACACATTCAAGTCTCTCGATGTCCTTCCTAAACTGAGGGGCCCAGAACTGGACACAGGACTCAAGGTGCGGCCTAACCAATGCAGAGTCCAGTGGCACAATGACCTCCCTGCTCTGCTGGCCACACTATTCCTAATACAGGCCAGGATGCCATTGGCCCTTTTGGCCACCTGGGCACACTGCTGGCTCATGTTTAGGGGGCTGTCAATCAGCACCCCCAGGTCCCTCTCTGTTTGGCAGCTCTCCAGACACTCTGACCCCAGCCTGTAGCTCTGCATGGGGTTGCCGTGGCCAAAGTGTAGCACCTGGCACTTGGACTTGTTAAATGCCATCCCATTGGACTCTGCCCAACACTAGCTCTGCCTCCTTATAAAAACGATTGTGAACCTGTGTTGCAGAGAACACAGACCTAAGTCTTGAGCAGCACCGCACCATAACCTACCTTTAGATGCTGCAGTCTTCTTTGGAACGCCAAATTCTGAATCTGAGTCAGAGTTTATGGTTTCCACCTTCTTGGCCTTGGGAGCCCTTTTAGGTTTCGGGGGCACATCTAGTTTTGCTGTTAGAGATACTAAATATGTTACATTCATATACTAGTTCTAAGTATTACATTTTATTAGATACTCTAATTACAGCATAAATGGGCTACTAAAACAAGATGAGTGGTTTCTGCACCTGGTGAAAATATACTTCAGCTTTTGTGCTAAATAGGAGGTTGCTTTTGTCACACTTTGAGATGTATCAATACATTGGGCAAGCTCCAGTAGTTTTGATGAAATACTTTTTCATCTTTTCGAGTACAGAACAGGATACCAGTTAACTACAGCAGCAGGAGCTGGGCACTTTAAACACGTTCGGGTACATTACAGTGTTCACAGATACAGCTTGCTGCTTGTGACATTTTTGCCTTTGCAGCAGTACAGCTGCAGGACAACTTTCTGCATGAGGAGAGGACTGTAGGAGTCTTGAGAGACAATGCACCTGCCTGGGACAGCTTTCTGTCAATCAGGGAATGGGACCTTCAGAAAAAAAATCAGGAAGAGCACATACCTCTGGATTTCTTACAGAACTTCAATTCATAGAATCAATTCCTCCTGCAACAAGTGCTGCTTTCAAGGACATTGCCATGTTCACACAGTGGGTGGCAAGGGGTAATTACCATCAAGTAATGTGTTCTATATGGCTACAAAGAGTCAGTCTTTTGCAAAAACCTCAGACCTACTACTGACCTTCACTCCATCAGCCACAAATACCTCAAAGATGATGAGACACATGTGAAAACACTCCAGATACCTGGAATGTGGACATTTGTGAGAGCTTTTATTTATGGTATCACTAAGGGCATATGTTCAGACAACAAGAAAGCGTCTCCAGAAATTTTTGGCCCTGATGCCTTAAACTCCTACCCACTGAAGTCACTGCACAAGAACAGTAATGTCTTTCCATTTCTTTGTGAGATTACCTAGTGAATAGTCCAAGTATCATGTCCTGATGACACAAAAATTAAAGCTGCTTTTGGCATCACATATCGGGGGGGGACGGGGGGGGGGACACCAGTGTTGGCTATAATAGCATTTCAGCTAAGATTTGAGGAGGAAAGCAACAAGGAAGTTCAACAAGTAAGTAGTCTTTTGGATAGCCTGTAGGGATCACCAGAGGTCAAGAGATTTCATCTCCAATTGATCGAAGTTTGAAAAGAAGCTGAAGCCATACCTATGCCTTTTATTTCTACTCACTGAGAAAGGCATATGGCTGCACAGGTAGCAAGCCGTAACAGAAACTCATCCAGCTCTGGAACTTTTGTTTCACCACACAACAGGCACTCCCAGGGCAAGAGTGAGTGCATATTACAATACTGATAACTTACATGTGATGGAGCTATGCTCTCCTAGAGATGGTTCTTGCCTGTTGATGGGAAGTGGTGAATGAATTCTTGCTCTGTGGTTTTTGCTTTACCTATTAAACTGTCTGTATCTCAGCCATGACTCCCTCCCTCATCCCGCCAGTGGGGGTTTGTGTTGTTGGAAGTGAGGAAGTGGCTGTGTGGTGCTTAGTTGCTGACAGGTGTTAAACCACAACACCTACTTAGGACACTTGGGGATTTCTCCTTTGCACTTGCTCTCCTTCCTTTTAAAGTAAGTTAGGTCCATTTATAGAGGACTATCTTCAACCGCAAGGTTATATTGTTTCACTTTTGCACTCATTCCCTGAGGGTAAAATCCTTCCCTTAGTTAAACTATGTGGAAAGTACTAAGTTTTGACACTACAGTAGCCTGTCAAAAGAAAGAAATTAATATCTGGAAGAAGTTCACACCCTATCCTGACTTTCACCAAGCTCAGAATAAATTAATGCAGTTCCTGCTTTGGAGATGTGAACAGACAATGCAAAATAAATGGATTGGCTTACAGGACAATCCTATACGTACCCTTCTTAGCAGCTACTGTTTTACTTGGTATTTTCTCTGATTGTTTTGGGGCAAAAGATGAGGAGAAAACAGGAGCAGAATCCTCTTCATCACTGTCCAATTTTGCTGTATCTACAAACACAGATTATGATTCACTGCATATTTTACATCATTAGTATTAATTGCAGTCAAAATTTCAGAATTCCTTCTGATACTACAGCTATGGCTGTACTGTGACTTTCTTAGCTTTGCTCCTCTAAGGATCAGAACCTCCTTCCCTTTTCCCCTTTATAAATCTGGACATCGGTCTTCTGTGTGAAGCTTATGTATACCACAAACTCTTCAATATGTATTCCATAACAGTAGAAAGCAAGCTCACCATCATCTGTCTTCTGAGAGTAAGATGGAAAAGAGAAGATGGTCCCAAAATCTTGATTTTTCTTGTCCTGAGACATTTTCCTACTTCCAAAGGGGAAAAGGAAATGATGAGTTGCATTAACTACATGCTCAAATATGTAGACAATATCTGTATGAAATTAAATTTCTGGGTTAGCATGACACAGCTTTTCTAGCATTTCTGTATTTGCTTGCAGCATTCAAACCCCTAAAATTACCACTCAGTCATGAACTTCAGGCACTTAAAATAATCAGAAGCATGTTTTCTTTTTACAGTTCTGTATACGAGAATGGCATGAGATGGAACACAGAGAATCTTCTAAAATGCAGGTGAACAGATGATATTATTGACAATGGTAAGCCATTTTTACCTCTGCATAGGTCAGCTGCACAGCTGAAGTAACAGCCTTAGACACTGTTCTATCTTGTATGCTTTAACTCCTCTCCAGAAGTGTACACATTTTATTTCACATGGTACATATAGAGTATTAAGAGGCTGCTGTTTCTCAGTTTGGGTCAGAAACTTATGCATGCAAAAAAACTAGTAGTAAAATACTGCTGAGTTACAGTACTTACTCTGGAGATAATTTTGATTTGGCTGGGGAGAAGTCATATTCATCTTTTTCCAAACTGTCCAAGGGAACAAACTCATCTTCTCTGTCATTTGTAACTGGAGAAGCTTTGACTTTGAGATCATCCAAATCATTATTATTGTTGGCATCATCGTCATCATCTGCATCATCTTCTTCTTCTGAGAAGTCAAAAGTATACTTGGGCCTCTCAGCTAAAAAAAACCACCAAACGTATACATTTCAAGATAGCTTTTTATGTTAATACACAAATAAACTGAAGTGGAAGTCAGAACAGACATGACATAAAGGCTGAAGGAAAAGAAACTTGTTTGAGCCTGGAAGGACAAAGGGACATAAAGTGTTACCAACCATCTAATACCATTTGTGCCTTGCTCATGTACCTTCTGCTAATGGCATTATGGAGACATCACTGCATGACTGCTTTTAAGGAATGCAAATCCTTCACTTCAATTGAAGTTTTCTTGGATCTATCATTAGAACATTCTTCCTAATCAAGTGCTTGAAAAATTGATCAACTATTTTCCAGATAAACCTGTATATTTTCTTAAATAACCAAATATTTGTGTCTTTTCCAAACTTTCAGTCTCTGATATTTTTTCTTTTCATGTTCTATTCAGAATTTGTATGATAAATTTTTATTAGCCATTTGGGCCTTATTTGGCAGTGCAATAGGTAATAGGGTTTTCTGCTTGTAATGGCATTATCTTGTCTATTTTTTGTACAATTCACTTGTTTTGTGAGTAATTTCTATTCCATAGTTTAGAATAAGGGAAAAAAATTTCCAGACCAAGTTAGAAAACCTTTCATTTCAACTCTAAGTTCCTGATCTTGATATCAAGTGTTTGCACACAATGAAGGAAGCATAATGCAAGCTAGCTGTAGAAGAGAAAGTCTTATAGGAAGGTTATGGTCAAAGGAAAATACAGTTCTGGAGTTGAAACGTTCAGTTACAATGCACAATTCACAGAAGCCTGAGTACCTGCAGCTCTCCTAAGCAGAGAATCTCTTGGAATAATCACAGGCTCATTCTCTTCTAAATCACTTTCAGACTTGGATTCATCATCCGACCATGGGTTTCGTTTCTTCACTTTTTTTGCACTGGGTTTTGTAGACGATGGTGCTTTTCTTACCCTAGTACCTGCACGGTAAAGCATTTACCATGGTCAGAAAGTATTTTCATCTTTTCTAATCACGAATAGAATAGAATAGAATAGAATAGAATAGAATAGAATAGAATAGAATAGAATAGAATAGAATAGAATAGAATAGAATAGAATAGAATAGAATAGAATAGACCAGACCAGACCAGACCAGACCAGGTTGGAAGAGACCTTCAAGATCATCATGTCCAACCTATCACCCAACACCACCTAATCAACTAAACCATGCAACCAAGCACCCCATGCAGTCTCCTCCTAAACACCTCCAGTGATGGTGACTCCACCACCTCCCCAGACAGCCCATTGCAATGGGTAATCACTCTCTCTGTGTAGAACTTCTTCCTAACCTCCAGTCTAAACCTCCCCTGGCACAGCTTGAGACTGTGTCCTCTTGTTCTGGTGCTGGTTGCCTGGGAGAAGAGACCAACGATGCATAAGTTTAGCATACTTTTTTTATCTTTAAAAGTTCTACTTTAAATATTTAGTTTTAAATTTTCTTCTCCTTCCTGAAGAAAAAAATTAATGCAATGAAATGATTTCACAAGAACCTGACCTGATGCCAAGCAAATCTATTTTATGAATGAAAAACATAAATGTCTCTAATGTGAAGTTATAGCTCCTCTGCAATCAAGCCTCCATGTTTTTAAAGTTTGCTGGGGTTTTCCATTAAAAGAACCATCAGGTTTCCATTATTCAGGGAAGATGGTAAGGAATAGTTACTGAAAAATCCAATTAACATGGGGAAGCACAGGATACCCTACTGAGGGGGAACAATGAAGTCAGTCAGTTGCAGGGCAAGCTTAGGTCAAGCTGGGCTCTGGCTCAGTACTGGCTAGGGTGCATGTTGACAACTCAGGACTATACTCAATCTATTTAGGTTGGATCAACCCCATAACTAAAACCAGATTCTATCTCAGAAGAACTATTTATGTAACCTTTTGGGTGTTTTTTTTAAAGCTTCTTATGCTTAAACCCTCTCTTCTGTCTTTAGCTTTCTTTTTTGTTGCCACCTCTCCATTACTATGCATTGTTCAATCAGCACCAATAAATTCCTACTAACAGAGGGAAAAAGTGAAGTGAGGGTAGATATTAACTGTGCAAGGATCATGGAAGGACATGGACATGTTGGAGCAAGTTCATAGGAGGTCCACAAAGCCAGGCTGAGTTGGAGTGGTTCAGCACGGAGAAGAGAAGGGTCCGGGGAGACTTTATAGCAGCTTTCCAGCACCTGAAGTGGCCCTCCAGGAAATCTGTGGAGGGACTTTTTACAAGGGCTTGTAGTGATAGGACAAGAGGAAATGGATTTAAACTGAATGCAGGTAGATTTAGATTAGATATTAAGAAGAAATTTTTTGCTATGAGAGTGAGGAAGCACTGGAACAGGTTGTCCAGAGAAGCTGCGGGTACCCCCTCCCTGGAAGCATTCAAGACCAGGCTGGATGGGGCTTTGAGCAACTTGGTCTGGCAGAAGATGTCCCTGTGCACAGCCGTGGGGTTGGAACTAGATGATCTTTAAGGTCACTTCCAGCTCAAATCATTCTATGATCTTACCAGCCTCCTTCTTCTCTCTCTTAGGTTTAGGAATTTTAGGTGCTGTGGCTGATGTATTCAGTGAGTCATCCCCAGCACCCTCAGCTGGCGCACCACCGAATTCTTCATCAAATTCCATTTTTATTGCTAGAGAATCAGTTTCACCCTGAAAATACAAAAAAGTTGGGCAAAATACAATACATTGCATCTTTATATTTCAAGATAGAAATGGAAAAGGTTTGTGGAGGGTAATAAATTAGACTAGTATATTGACATTTATTGAACAGTCTTGGAAGGAGAAATCTCAATAAAAACACCTGAGCAGTAAGAAGCTACAAGAGGATTGCAAACATCAAAGAAAACCAGTACTGACTTCTTCATGCATTAAGTCAGCAAAACAGTAAAAATGCAGCATGAATGAGGTCTAGCAGTTTGGATTTATGATACAGGGTAGAACAATACAGCAGTTAATTAAAAAATAATCTAACCATAGGCTTAGTTTTGATTTACCTTTTTCTTTTTCAGCAGTTTCCTACTGGCATCAGCTTTCATGGCAGATGTAATCTGTGGAACTATTCTTCTGCCAAATGGTGATGGCATGGTTTCTTCCAACTGAAGTTTCTTCATCTTGGGTTTACCAACTTTGCCTTTGATTGGTTTGCCAACCACGCCTGCTAAAACATCTTCCCTCTCCTGTGCTTCTACTTTCTAACAAACAAGGAGGGATGGAGGGAAACACATTCTTTTTAATGAGGACAAAGGGGAACATGGGGATTATTTATGATTCATCTCCTTTTAACACGGAGCAAAAGACTTCCCTTAATTCTTGCTTGAATGGTAACACACTTCCCAGTAATGGCCAACCAAGCACCTAATGTTGGTAAATTCTTCATTAACCTGTACAGTTACAAACTACACTTTCATTACAGGCTAAATAAAGTTTTGGACATTGTTAGATTGAAAATCTTTTATCTAGTTTCTATTTGTGATGTGTGTGTCTGGGTACTGAGGGAACTTTTCAGTACATCAACATTTAATCTAAGCAGCTAGTTTCTTACGTGATTTTTAAGGCACATTTTCTCCTCTTTTTTCACAGTATGAACACAGACATCTGAACAGAACAATTCCAGCTGCAGCTGTACCATGAACTCACGAAGAAATAAAACAAACACCTTATTTGCATTATCCTGTGTCACTGCCCTTTTCAGACAACACTGAAAGCTGAGGCTCAGCAAGTTATTCACCAATAGGACTTTGCCTTTTTCCAGAGTTAGTGATGAGGCAAAGTAAGAGCCTCTCACATAGTACTTTTGCAAAGTAAGAGCCTCTCACATAGTGCTTTTGTACAGCTTTGCATTTGACAATACTTCTAGCCTCACAGCTAATCAGATCATGTAGAAATACCGTAATTATTTCCAGTTACTACACCCAGGTTTGTGTGTAATCTGAAAACAAGTTTTGTCAATTTTCCTTTTCTCATCACTGACTTGGAAAGAACATTAAATTATATAGACGCAAGAGACAATCCCTGAGGAACACAACTAGGAACAGAATTATCCAATATTGGTTTCCCACTTACCACAGTATTTGGAGGTTTATCTGCTTCTAATCCAAAATGTGGTGGTTTTATCCCTTGCATTTAAATATGCTTAATTAATGTTTTAATTAATTTATATTTAATTTAAGGAAGATACATAAAATAAAACATACTTCAAGCTCTTCAACAAAGGCTGCTAAATCTTCTTTCCAGAGATCTGAAGAGGATTTCCTCTTAAGGTCATTTAGTTCTCTCTCCTAAAACAGTAAAGTAGTATGTAGAAGATGAGTTACAGCACTGCAACTGAAGTAATTGAACATTCACAATTAGACACACCAGTAATTACTGCATCATTCCAGAAAAGCCTTCCATGGTTTACCAACCTTTGAATCTCTCTGCTTAATCATCTCTTCTACTTTCTCTTTTGTGAGTGACCACAGAGACATGTTTAAGATATAGTTGAAGTCAGGTCCAGAAGTTGAGCCAGAAGCAGAGGAAGAATCATCATTCTGGTTCTGTGGGTCCTCCTCTTCTGCTGCCTAAAATGAAACATTCACAAGTATTAGTAATTGCAGCTCTATGCATGAACAGAAATTTGATATTTAAGAAAACAAAACCAAACCTGATGCTAGCCATCTGCTTTGTATGCTATGGGCTACAAATACTGGTACCATCCTAATTGCACAGGGCTATGATCTTTGCCCTTGTGATAGTCATGTTTATCTCTTTCTTTAGAAATGAGTACTCTTTTGAATAAAAATTGCTATCAAACCCTTGAATGTACAAACTGTGGTTTCAAAAATTCCTCATAATTTCACATATAATAGTTGTGTAATAAAATGCAATACACTGCATAGAGTTAAGGTACAGTTGTTTAAAGAGGCAAAGCACACCAATGAGAACTAGCAAAAGCAGTAGCAATGGCACGAGAGTGGCTGACAAAAATTTCAAGCTGCTTTTCAAAGTGGTTTCATCAACTAAACTTGTTACATATCTATTTTGGAACAATATAAAACACCTATTGCATTTTTTAATAGCAGAAATAACAATAGGTCAAGGTCAAATTTACTAAACTTCAAAAGCAATAGCCTCATATTATTCATGTTTCATAACAACAATTACTAGTAAGTTACAAATAAATACTTGGTTTTGCAATCATATGATAAATAAATAAGGTGATAATCAGTTGTGTGTGAGGCAAGTGATGCAGCATTTTAAGTATTGGCCAGTCAGAAATCACAGAATCACAGAATACTGTACTGTGATACTGTAATATATCTGGTTGGAAGAGACCTCCAAGATAATCCAGTCCAAACTTATCCAGTCCAAGCTTTGATCGACCACCGAAGGGTCGACACTAAACTATGGTCTTAAGCAGAATGTCCATGCACTGCTCTAGCACCTCCAATCAAGTTGCTAGTTTTGATTTGAGTACATTACAAAATTCAGTCCTCCACATTCTCATTTTCAGACCTGTATTATCTAGTTCTCTTCCAGAAATTACCAACATATGGCACCAATATTATGTAACAACATTTTTGTACAAGTTTAATGCATATTTAAAAATGGAAGGCAATAAAGAGTAATGAATAATCTTTTTTAACTATTATGGCATCTTGTAAATTAGACTACTAGAAAACAAACATCTGAATAAATTAATATTATTTATAACATCAACAACATCAAATGTATCCAGACATTTAAAATGATTACCTTTTCCTGCGCTTCTTTCCAGGCTTTCACTGGATCAGATTCATAACCTCGCTGGACCAACATCTGAATCAAATCTCTTTTTGATCTGTTCTCTATAAAACACACAGGTGCCACCAGCGTCATGAAAATGAATGCCTTACACACAAGTACAGTCTACTGTATTGAAATAATTTCCAGATTTCCCCCCACTGTTACCAGTCTGCCTTACACATATTCACCTATGGTAATTTTCCCTTGTATCTTCTCCAGGATGAAACGAGCTTGATTGTTAAGCTTGGTAGATTCTGCACCTAACATTCCCACGAGCCACTCCTTGCGTAAACTGTAATAATGTAGTCGCAAATCAAAGAACTCCTTCAGGATGTCTTGCACAGTTTCATATTTCTTTAAACATCCCATATGATCAAATAGCACCTAAAAAATACATAATATACATCTTGAAAGAGATACTGCAACTGGGACTTCATTAACCTTTGTGTACAAGCATGTTGCACATATACATGCACCACACACAAAGTGGTATTTTGAAGGTTGTTAACTCAAACCTTACTATGGAACTACACAGCACATAGCTAGACAGATTTTATTTTGAATCACAACTAGATTTAAGATGAGATTTATGTTAATACGCTCAAACAGGAAGACAGCTGTATAAAGAAATATGTCTGAATTCAGGCATAGTCAGTTGACTAACCTTATCTAAATATTAAAGCACAAGTTCTGTAGCACTTAGTGATTCACAACCATTTAACATAACAGTTGAAAGCATCTTTAATCATCTTTCCATTCAGCTGTGAAATCTGCCAGTTTTCAGCTGTAAGGCTGCCATCTTTCAAGTACAATGACAAAGTAATAAATAATTTTCACTTCATAGGTGAAATCAATCCTGCCTGAATTCTGACACCTCCACTTTAGACATTAATAGGTGAACCAGTCTCCCTGAGCCCACTCTACAGTCAGGTGAAAGAAATAAGGCTCTCTAGAGGGCAATTCATCTACCTGAGATATATGTTTGGGAGTTGAGTGAACAATAGCTAGCTCAACTTTTTAAGATGCTTACACTAGGGCAGATTAATTCCTACACACACAGAAAGCAGTGTTTACTATTTATTTTAGATGTCAGAAAATGCAAGATTAAGCTGCAAAACATTTTGTAATCTGTTAAACATAAATTTGAAGACAGATCCTCACAGTTGTTCAAACCTGTGAAAAATGCTTTTTAAGCACAATTTACAAAACAGGCTAAGCAAGGAGTTTTTTCCCTCCCTTCTATGTCTATGATCTTTAATTTGATTTTAGCCTATTTTCACATAGCTTTCAATTTATACCATTGCTGCTGCTTTTACTGTATTTTTGTTTTGTGATACATGAAAGTACTATCAACCATGCCAAAAAAGAACTGTTTTTTTCAGGCTCAGTAAAGGCAGGTTGTTTGGAAAGATTCTGACAGAAATTATTTTATAGTTCCAATCCCTTTCATAATACAGAGATCAGTACATTTACTCACATCCTTACTCCCTTCTTGCTACAAGCACAATCAATCATGTAAGTAATTTCTATCATCATTATGTCTTCAGCAGCTTGAGGATGTTATACCTCCTATACCTTACAATCTAAAACAGGATTTAACTTGGTGGAAGCACTGGATAATTAACTCCTATCAGAAAAGTAATAGTCCTGCATAAAGGGCAATTTTGAAAATGTAATTTTAAAACTCAGATCTAATTATAATATGGCAGAAAGTTATTTATATGATCTACTTTACAGTAACCATCTTTTGATTAGCTGCAGAGAAAATTTTCAGTTACAGTTACCCCAAGCCTGTCTAATTTTGTTTGAAAGATTCAACAGAACTAAAATGGCTTTCAAATACACAATACACTATTCAATACAAAGCATCAAAGTTAGAACACTACAAAATTATTTGAGTCAACAACAAGCAAGAGTAAGGATTCTGATAGCCAAACATGAAAAAGTTACCATAGAATTACAAGTAAGACTTGTTTGAAGCTTAAAGACTTTGTGCAGTCCAGCAGCTTCTGCCTGTGCAAGTTTTTCTTCTGTCATCTTCACAACAAATTTCACAGTCGTGTCAGTGTGGTATTCCTTATAATCAGAGATTAATGCTGGAGTTTTTTCAGTTCCATTCAACATAGGTTCTAGAACCTGTTCTTTGTACACCTATTAAGAATAAGGCAGCAAAACCCAGAAACACTTCTTAAAATTACTAATTCCTTAAAACCAACAAAACAGCTTAATATTTCAAATCTTTCTGCATTACATCTGATATCAACTGCAAAACACAGGCCAAGACTAACATAAGAGGCATCTAACTAGGACAAGAAAATCCTACTCCACAGAAAAAGGAGATTAAACATTACTTCAGCAGAAGATATTCTTTGTAGTAGGGATAGCAGATGGAACAAGTAGAAAGCCATCTCCCACATAGGCACACGAAGAAATGAAACTCTGTTCTCTTCCATGCATGTATAATTATCAGAAATTGTGTTAAAAGTTCAGCTATATGTAGGATTGAGTAATTTAACAGAAATTTGTGTTGGTTTGGGTTTTTATGTAAATGTATTTCACTATTACTTACCTGGGTCCATGTCCTTACAGGAAGCTCTGTAATTTCTACTGTGTTCCTGTCCACCACAAATATTTCACCACTCACTACATACTGGTTTTGACCAAGTTCCTGAATGGTTCCTTTGAAGTTTTTGTAGTTTGGGAGCTGAAATTGCAAAAACCAGCAAAGTGGTAATAATCTTTATAATAAAACATCAGGAAAATATTTGTTTCCCATACACCATGCAGCTATGACCTTTTATTGTACTAATCCATCAACCAGCCTCCCATGCCTGTGAAAATTTTAAGTCATAGGAAAAATACTACAGAATACACACATACAAGTGACAAAAGCAAGTATCTTAAGAAAATAGAGCTGAACCCCATGAGGTTCTTTCTTCGTGAGGTTTTCATTGGGTTTTGGTTGGTGGGTTGGTTGGGTTGGGGGCTTTGTTTGCTTTGGTTTGGGTTTTTTGGTGCTTGTTTTGTTTGTACAGAAAACTGCAAGCATAGATATGGCATGACAATAGAAGCAGATTAATATGCCAATTTCACAGTAACTTTACAGAAGTGGTGCTACTTTCCCTAATCTTTTGTTTTGGTTTGGTTTGGCTGTTTTGGTGGGGTTTTTTATTTGTTTGTTTTGGGTTTTTTCACTCCTGTGCTGTTTGGCAAAGAGAGTGGAACCCATCTAGTTTAAAAAAGAAGTAACTAACAGGGTGGGGACTTTTTTTTAACTGAATTGATTCCCTTATCCAGCTTACCATGCAGCCACAAACACATACCAGCATACAAAAAGGAGCTAGATGGAGGCAGAAATGCCTCTTTCAACCACAGTGAAGTCTATGAGACTAGACAGAAGGCCTAGGAGTCCGAAATGAAAGGCAATGGATTGCATTAATTGGGGGGAAAAAAAAAAAGAAAAAAAAAAAAGAATTTTAAAATCTATTCATTGTTCCCTAGAATTTACAAAAGTAAATTCATTATGTCATGAAAACTGATACTGCACTCTGTGTAAACTGTGATCTTCTCCTATGACTTGATAAACACAACAAAGAAACTATATCCTTAAGTTGTAAAGCAAAGGTCACATTGTATTTCATCATGTATTTCCTTTGTTGGATACGGATATTCTGGGGTCAGCTAGGTATTCTTCCTGCCCAAATCTCCGGGAGTGTACACCACTTCCAAGGCTTATAAAATTTTAAATAACAAAACAGAAGCTAGATGCAGTTCAGAAGCTGCTGATTTTCTTGAATAGTTACTTCTTCCCCTGTGCTCACAGATGTATAAAGGAGAATAATTCAAACAAGACAGAGGAAATGGTAAGTTTGGCTGAAAGTAAGTAGTAGTAACTTCAAAAAGAAATGAGCGGTACAACTTTTTACTTTAATACCATGTCATAACTACCCTGTAAGACTTGCAACTATGAAGCCAGCAGACTGAAGAAAAAGGCATCTGAAATAACTGAAAAGATATCAATTGCAATGTTTTTTGCTGCAAGTTTTTTCCTGGCCTCATCCCAACAGTGAAATAAAGCTCCTACACAAAATTACAGGGACAATCCAACCCCAATGTTCCAATAATCAAACATTTCTAGACTGATATGAATTCATTTTGTAGGTATAAAATAAGTTTTGTTTGGCAAACATAGAATATCAGTATATACTACTATTTTTACCATTGGGTGGGGATCTAAGCCATCCAGCATTCGTCTGACATTGTTTACAATCTCTCTGGTATCGTAATTTGGAAGTTTGCAAGCCCATCCAGTACCAATTCCTTCAGCTCCATTTACTAAAACCATAGGAATGATGGGAATATACCATTCAGGCTCTACACGCTGGTTGTCATCATACAGGAATTTAAGTAAGTTGTCATCCACTGATGGAAAAAGCAGCCTTGCTAAAGGGCTTTAAAGAAAGAAAAAGAAGTGAACTGTTTAGCTAGTCCAGCAAGTAAAGTACATCATGCTCTATCAGTCCACACCCACGTATGATCTGCTTGTAAGATTTCTCTCCTATCTTCCTTTCTCTTTGACACTCTGAAGCCGAAAATGCAATGCATATACCTCATGAGAAAAGAAAGTTCTTCCCAGTGGAAGAGTGTTTATAACAGGTGCTGTTGTTCTACAATTTGCTTTCTTACCAATAACACATGTGCATAATACACTGGTAATCAATGACATTCAACATCTATAAAAATACTATTCATTCAAAACACAGCTCAATGCGACAGTAGGTCACCCAGTAAGAGAACAACACAGCATGCAAATGGTTGCAAAACTTTGTTGCATAATCTTAAATCTAGCAGTCTGTGAAAATGATACAAAGGTTTTACTGGTGACTCCTTTTGCTCACTAGAACGTCATCCTGGGTGAATATGATTTCCAGCACCTTATGTGGAAAGGGAAATGTACAAAACTAGATACTGCAGAAAGAACATACATTACTACTAGTAAAACCTGATACTTGCATACAAAGCTTACCATTATGAAATCGAATTAGGAATTAAGAAATTAGGAAACAAAAGAAGCAACATAACTTATAAAATACCTTGGTTTATGTAATGGAAGACATTCTAAAACTTTGCACACCAAAATGAATTTCAAGGTATTAGCTGTGAAAAATCAGCATCATTTCATTAGGTCTTCATTATGAATTATGTATGTGTAATTTAGCTTAATATGAAGAAACTCATCCAAAAGGGAAAAATAACATCTAAATTTCCCAGTCTATACTGGGTTGTGGGATTCATCACCAGGTAGTAATACACTTTCTATTGTGAAACTAAGTATGTCTTGGCAAGCAACAGGGAAACAGAAAGCTACTTCTGCAGGAAGTCACAATCTATATTTTTAGTCTTCAGCCTTATGTTTCAAAGTGTAATTCCTTAAAAGCTACAATTCCCACAGCACATCTATGCATGGAAAATCCATATTCAAAACCACACTCATAGATGTAAAGCAGAAATTTAGTTTCTACCAAAACACTCCAATTCTCATCTATTCCCCTACCACAAAAAAAAAAACCACAAATCTGTAGTGTTGAAAAAGGATTGTTTCATAACAAACCTTTTCAAAAGCATGCAGTAAGCTTTATATTTGAGTTTACCTTAACATAGTGAAAATATAGCGAGGGCTGGCAGCATCCTTTCCACCATGAAGCCTGGTACCAAACTGACCAATAGGTTGTAGCAGATTAACATTGTTACTTCCAACAAAGTTCTGAGCCAAGTTGACAATAGTCATCATCAGTGCTTGCTGCAAGAAAATACATACTCCTAGTAATAAGAAGAGACTGTCTTTCCCAATCAGCCAATAACTTATATTTCTACTGCCCCAAAATTGTGTGACTAACCTGAATTTAAATTCAAAAAAAGTAGTCCCCCTGAGAAAGGCGCTCAGCAAACATACCACAAGAACTGCTGGCAAAACACAGTGCTTGGCTCATTCACAGCCACATTGCTTTCCTGATTTAAATGCCCTTACATTCTATGGTTATGAAAGACCCTGAGCTTCCCCATTTTTTATAAATCACTTCTCTGAGGAATGAAAAGGACACAAACTCGCTGTGTTTAAGCCTGCAAAAATGACTAGTCATTGCTTATAAAGGGAGAAAAGAAAGGATGGAGAGAGACTTACTGGAGCAAGATAGACATTATCTTTGTTCCAACATTCTAGCAGGTTTTCCAAGAACAATATCTCTTCTTTTGTTGACAACCAAAAACATCCCAGTAGATAGCACCTGATTTCCCATAATTTCAGAATCTAGAAGCTACCAAGGTCATTAGCTAGTATTTTGCCACAACCCACAAACTATCTGGTATACCACTTAGCACAAAGCCTAGGAAAGAATGGACATGTGCTGTCTTATTAAGCTAAATAATGTTTGGTTCATTTTCTTTGAAAGCAAGTCCCTGTTAGTAGGCTTATAGTCAATAGGTTTGCAATTTCGATACAAAAAATGTTACCTAATATTTTACATAGGCTAAAAATACTCATACTTTCACCACCCTTCATACTCACCTCCCCATGGTGATAAGCTGACATTTCAGCAACAGAACCAGCCAGCTGAGCAACCTTCACTTCACGTCTATCGTTTCTCTTAAAGCAAGTGAATAAAACTTTGCGTTGCCCTGGTTTTAAACCTATTAAGAAGAACATCCCATTTTTGACACAAACACAATCATGTATTTTTAAGCAATATATTTATTTTGCCTCGTTATCACTTCTAACCTCTCAAAAAAAGTCTAAACATTAAATGTGTCAGCTCTTTTAAAACAGTAAAAAAATACTTTACTAAATGGGAAGTTATCAGAAAGTGAAGCATAACCCTTTCAGACAAGAGTTACTACAGCGCATACAATACAACATTCTAATGAACAGCGACTTTATCGTAACCATGCAGCTTCCACAAGTCAAGGGCTGTTTCTTTCCAGTCTACTCAGCAAATTATTTTTCCCTAAGAACATCAACAGAAATTCAGCAGTGACAGCTGTAACTGTAGCTTACATATATTTAAAAACACTGTGAAATGTTATTTGTGCCAAATTGTCAAAGACTCACTGAATTCAGCAAAAGGCTGTATTGTCTCCCTTTTAGGTTTTTTAAAGTGTTAAGAAAGAAGCTAGTCTCTTTGAACTTCTGATTAATTTTGATGGTTGAGGTACACTTTAAGTGCAACATCTGTAAGGAAGGGATTGCATCATTTTTTCTGCATGTTGTTTAAGCCTGATAATCAGTTGTAGATAATGATTATTGATCTGTTCAGTGTTTTAATTCATATACATTATCTGAAAGGCATTAAAATATTGCTGCATGTTACCATTAACAAACAGCTGTAAGAAGAGGAGACACTAACCCAAATCTCCATTTCACTCAAATATGTAATATCCAATTTTCTTTACAGTGGGCCTGCATCATGTTTTCCTACCAAGGATCTACTGAATGTAACAGAGGATTTCCTTTACATACTGAATCACCAAGGAGTAAAAGTGGTAACTACTAACTGTGAAGAGATAGTCAGAATGTTCTTCCCCTTAATTTTTTTTCTGAGATTTGCCACCAGACCAGCTTGTTATATATCACCTGATGATAATGAAGGACAAAAAACCTTGCTAGAGTACTGCTGCTGAACAATTCACATATCTATGCCCAGAATGCAGAAGTACAGCCAAAGTTGACAGGAACACTGATAGCAATTATATATATGCAAAATACAGTGTGTAATGTACATACTATATATGCAAAATGTACCCCACATATGTCTAGTGTTATACACATATGTATAGTACTGATAGCAATTATAAAATGTGTATCATACTAACTATGCACATACTGTATTACATACAAACACAAGCAAACAAGCATATAAAGATGTTCCTTTCTAATTTCTTTACACTTTTGAAGATGGTCTTGGAGAACTTCAGTGCAAATGAATAGATATTGACTGCGAATTCGTTTTAGATTCACAAAATCATTCTGCTGTTTCTCAGAAAGCAGTCAAGGTACAAGGAACCTCTTGAAACATGCATCTCTATAATGAATCTTCTTCTAGAGCACTCAATTACAAAACGTTCACACAGAAACTACCAGTTAATCCAAGTACTCAGCAGGACGGAAGTCTCAAGAAGATGAGAGAGACTGACAGTCTTCAATTCCCTAGAGAATGCATCTGCATATCCAACCTACCCTCATTCTGCAGCAGAGATGAAGATGCATTCTACTAGGAAGCTATTACCCCTATCCACCTGCAACTTATCTCACTTTCTCCTCTAAAATATAAAAAGCTTCTGCTTCATGAAAAAAAGTGTACTGCAAATTGTAGATAAATGTACTTTTCCCCTCTCTATAGACACTCAAGGCTTTTTTTTCCTGTATCTTTGTGAGCAGATGCACACTAACAATAATACGGGCAGAATTTTCTGCTCATGCTGTCTACAAACAGTTTTACAAGGGAAGGTATAGAGCGTAAGTCACTTCTTCAACCTACAACATATTCATGCTACAGCACGTGGAGAGTTAGCAAATATGATTGACAGAACATTAGCAAGATTACTGGAAAAGTCAGTAACCACCAAAACACTGTCTGTGGGATAAGACTGAAGGGAGAAAAAATGCACATCTTCATCTGCACTCAGCCATTGAGTTGAATTTTAATAACTATGAGCATTTAAAAGACTCGTTTGCTGGTTTGACTAGAACAAAACACTGGCATGGTATAGGGAATAGGTCTGGTCAAATAAGAAGACGGGTAATTTATTAGCATATAAATGATAACAAAAGGACATTCTCTACTTAAATCAATTGATTTTTGATACAAATCACAGGCTTAAAACCGTCAATCAACAGGAAGGTTCCAACAAATCATAAGGAATTGTCAGCTTACCATCAACAAGAGAAGGAATAGATCTCTCATTGTCTGAATTTGAGAAAAGGATCAACTCCTTGTTAATGAAGTCATTGTAAGTCAAATGTTTTGTTGCGGTACCATATAAAAATTGCTGAAAAAAAAAGCGCATCATTCATTCAGTACAAAAAGTACATTACATTTACATCTCAGACACCAGATTTATGACTATTATTTAGAACTCACCTCAGGAAGGCCATGCAGCCGACGCTGGCGCCTGTCCTCCATGAAGTTTGTTAACCATTCTTTTCGGTCATCAATCTTCTTCTTACTGAAGGCCTAAAAAGATTCCCAGTACACTAAATTATCAGCATATATATGTTTGTGTAAATATATGTTACTTTAGCCAGAATTTCATGTGTACTGCACTACCTAATCAAGTATTCAATACTGCTTATTTGGACAAGATAATTCACAGTATCACAGTACCACTGAGGTTGGAAGAGAACTCGAGGATCATCGAGTCCAACCTGTCACCACAGACCTCATGACTAGACCATGGCACCAAGTGCCACATCCAATACCCTCTTGAACACCTCCAGGGATGGTGACTCCACCACCTCCCTGGGCAGCCCATTCCAATGATGAATGACTCGCTCGGTGAAGAACTCTCTCCTCACTTCGAGTCTAAACCTCCCCTGGCGCAGCTTGAGGCTGCATCCCCTTGTTCTGGTGCTGGTTGCCTGGGAGAAGAGACCAACCCCTTCCTGTCTACAACCACCTTTCAGGTAGTTGTAGAGGGCAATGAGGTCACCCCTGAGCCTTCTCTTCTCCAGGCTAAACAACCCCAGCTCCCTCAGCCTCTCCTCACAGGGCTGTGCTCAAGGCCTCTCCCCAGCCTCGTTGCCCTTCTCTGGACACGTTCAAGTCTCTCGATGTCCTTCTTAAACTGAGGGGCCCAGAACTGCACACAGTACTCAAGGTGCAGCCTAACCAATGCAGAGTACAGGGCACAATGACCTCCCTGCTCCTGCTGGCCACACTATTCCTAATACAGGCCAGGATGCCATTGGCCCTCTTGGCCACCTGGGCACACTGCTGGCTCATGTTTAGGCGGCTGTCAATCAGCACCCCCAGGTCCCTCTCTGTTTGGCAGCTCTCAGCCACTCTGACCCCAGCCTGTAGCTCTGCATGGGGTTGCTGTGGCCAAAGTGCAACACCTGGCACTTGGACTTGTTAATGCCATCCCATTGGACTCTGCCCATCTGACCAGTTGGTCGAGATCCCTCTGCAGAGCCCTTCTGCCCTCTGACTGACCAATATCTGCTCCTAACTTGGTGTCATCTGCAAACTTGCTGATGACTGACTCAACCCCCTCATCCAGATCATCAATGAAGATGTTAAAGAGGATGGGGCCCAGCACTGATCCCTGGGGGACGCCACTGGTGACTGGCCGCCAGCCGGATGTGGCACCATTCACCACCACTCTCTGGGCTCAGCCTCCAGCCAGTTCCTAACCCAGCACAGAGTGCTGCTGTCCAAGCCACGAGCTGACAGCTTAGCCAGCAGTTTACTGTGGGGGACGGTGTCAAAGGCCTTGCTGAAGTCCAGGTAGACTACATCCACAGGCCTCCCCACATCCACCAGATGGGTCACCTGATCATAGAAGGAGATCAGGTTGGAGAGGCAGGACCTGCCCTTCCTAAACCCATGTTGGCTGGACCTGAGCCCTTGGCCATCCTTCAGGTGCGCAGTGATTGCCACCAGGATAATCTGCTCCATCATTTTCCCTGGCACTGAGGTCACACTGCCAGGCCTGGAGCTTCCAGGTTCCTCCATCTGACCCTTCTTGTGGATGGGGACCACATTGGCCAGCTTCCAGTCATCTGGGACCTCTCCAGTGAGCCAGGACTGGAGGAAAATGATGGAGAGCGGCTTGGCCAGCTCATCTGCCAGCTGTCTCACCACCCTAGGATGGATCCCATCTGGTCCCACGGACTTGTGAGTGTCCAAGTGGCTCAGCAGGTCCCAAACTAATTCCTCGTGGATTTCTATACAGAAAGAGTGATTGCCCATTGGAATGGGCTGCCTGGGGAGGTGGTGGGGTCGCCATCATTGGAGGTTTTCAGGAGGAGACTTGATGGGGTGCTTGGTGCCGTGGGTTAGTTGTTTAGGTGGTGTTGGATTGGTTGATGGGTTGGACACAATGATCTTGAAGGTCTCTTCCAACCTGGTTTGTTCTATGTATTCTGGGCCATTACACTGCTCCCCAACCCCATCACCCAGCTCAGGAGGCCACTCGTCCTGAACTCCTGCCTTGCTGTTAAAAATTGAGGCAAAGAAGGTGTTCAGGACCTCAGCCTTTTCCTCATCTTCAGTCACAGTGCTCCCCTCCAGGTCCAATAAGGAGTGCAAGTTCTTCTTGCCCTCTTTTTAGTGTTAATATAATTGTAAAAATGCTTTTTCTTGTCTTTCACAGAGGTTTTCAGCTTCAGTTCCAACTGGGCCTTTGCCTTTCTAATTTTTTTCCTACATAATCTAACAATTTCCTTAAGCATACCTCAAGAAGCCTTCCCCTCCTTCCAAAGGTGATACAGCCTCTTTTTTTCCCTTAAATCCTCCAGGAGCTGCTTGCTCATCCAGGCCGGTCACCCTCCCCACCGGCATATAACTGATGTTTACCCTTAAGCAGCAATAACTGCACGTGACCTTTCAGACAGTGATGTACAAATGACAGATCTCTCACGGATCATAATTTAATTTACATTACTTTCCCAAGACCCATACAGACCTAGAGAAACATTACTGTTCTTAATTCCTCTCTTCACATCAGAATGGTCCTTTGATGCATACATTTAAAGATTGTGACAGTTTAGGTTGTGCCTTTAGGAAAGGATAGCTGTAAAATTCTCTAGCTGAATGTTTGGGTGTAAAAAGGAAAAAAAAAGGAAGATAATTCTAAATTATCTAAAGATAATTCTAATTTCATTGGTAGATGAATGGGATGTAGTTTTACGATCTTACATTTTGTTCTCAGTATGTCTGTCTTCTGTTTCTTGGCCAGAATGCATGCATGCTGACCCTGGACAGAAACTGATAAGATAAGCAGGTAACCTCTTAACAACTGCTTTGAGCTAACTGGAATTCTCCTAACATCCTTTTTCTATTCGTCTCTTTTCTTCTAATTATCTAGAGGGAAAGGGGAGGGAAAGAGAGGTTTGGGGGGAACCCGAGGTGGGATCCTCTTCCCAAGGAAGATTTGTGTGTTACTTCTTTCCCTGTAAATTCTTGTATAATATTGTAAATACTGTATATTTTTTATATATTCATTGCATCTCATTATTGCTTGTAAAATAGAGCTTTCATTCGCTTCTCCGGCTGAGTTCAGCTGCGCTTTTTGTTGGTGCATGTGGGCTAAATCATCACACTACAACAAAGATGTTGGGGTCTTTCCCCAAATAGTTTTAAGGTTCAGTTCATCACTTAGACTAAATTGTAGCCAGCTGTAATCAAGAAAATTAACTGAAGATCCTAGAAAAAAATACTCCACTCTTCTTGTCATCCTTATGCTCTGTTTGCTCTGTCAGCAAGACACAATCCTTTAGTAGGGAAAGCTCAACTAGATAAACTTCAGAAGTCCCTTAACCCCTACCATTCTGTGACTCTGTATCACATAAATGCACATTTGTACATTCTTACCAGTGTAATGGCAGCATCATCTTCAGGACCAGCATACCGAAATAAGATCCGATGCCTTTCCATGTCAGCAAAATATTCTTTTGCTTCTTTAGCAGTACTGGTACCCAAACCTGTGCAATTCAAATAAATAGTTCCTTCATATTCAGAATTTAAGTTTTACTATTTTACCCATTTTACTTTACTAGGAATATTATAAAATAATTCCCAAAGATACTATCATGAATACAGCTACAAATAAAAACTCATAGCACCCATTTATTACGTATTTTTAGATCCATGAAGTTCACTGATTTGTTTTACACAAACCTTTGTAGTATTTTATCTTCCATGCTTTATGATTCTCCATATGTTTCTTCCACTCATCAAATTCAGGAATACTATAGAATGAAAGTTCTTGCTTATTTTTGCTTGCCTTAAAAAAAAAACAAAACAAACAAACCAGAAAACAAATCAACTTTTCTGTTGCAGTGAGTAATAAACAAGATCTCACTAATAGAACCCAAGAACCCATACCTTTACAATAGGAGTAATGAATTCCTCAAGAAAACCATGTTTCAACAATGATGGCCAATTGTGATGAATGAAGTTGATCAACAAGCCTTTTATGTGAGATCCATCCTGATCCTAAATCAAAACAGGAAAACATGGGTCTGGAATGTCAGATTCTCAAAATAAACCCATAACCCCCACTAAATGGCCTAGCTATGTGAAAATAATGTCTGTTGACAGAAAACATAGAAAGAAACAGCTTTCATTCAGATTCCAAACTGGACCTGGGACTCAAATAGCCACTTCTGAATGGTAGTATCCCCAACAGTGCTAATAACAAGCTGTTCCAAGCCAAGTGCATAGCTGCAGCTCAGACTTTCCTTTGCCTGAGACATGTTTTCTCTAAAAGCTAAGCAGCTCTCTGTCGTAGTTTGGGCTGGGTGCCCTCTGCTACAGGGGTATTTCCTGTGTCCAGCAGTCCATCCCAGTGGGTGGACTCAGGAAATTAGGTATTTCTACCATAATCCCTTGCACCACTATAAATTTTGCGGTGGGGTCTGGCACTTCCTCTTTCCTTCCCTCTCCGAGACTTGGTAACTGGGGGAGAGATCTCCTGGCCATGGGCCTGATTGGGCCCAAGGCCACAGGGGGATGGGCAGTCTCAGGCCTGGCCAGCTGAGACTAGCCCAGCAGAGGGAGGGGGAAGAAGGAGCCCTGGGGGTTTTGGATGCACCCTCAGGTGGGGTTTGGAGTCTTTCTGGGTTTACTTTGGTTCCTTTCTTGTCACCATGTTTCCTTTTGTGCACACTCACTGTTCTCTATTTAAACTCTCCACTACTTTTGCAATCCGTTTGTCTGAGTCGTTATTTCTGCCTGTGGTGGGGAGGGGATCTGCCCTAACCCATTACACTCTCCCACATGCCATGGAGCCATATCTCTGTGGAATAAAACCAAGTCTGGACAGTAGTTCTCATTGGTGTTACAATGCTTGATAGTTCAGCCCCTCTGGGAAAAAATAATTAAGCTGTGAGGTGGAATGAGAACTGGTTTAAGGGAAGAAGTCAGAGAGCTGTGGTCAATGGGACAGAGTCTAGTTGGAGGCCTGTATCTAGTGGAGGCCCTCAGGGGTCAGTACTGGGACCAGTGCTATTTGATATATTCACCAACAACATGGATGAAGGCACCGAGTCCACTGTCAGTGAGTTTGCTGATGGCACCTGTGACCGTAGCCATGGTTTCTGGGGGGGAGAACTGAACTTTCTCTCACCACCACAGCACCAAACTGGGAGGAGTGGCTGATGCAGGAGGGCTGTGTTGCCATTCATCAGGACTTGGACAGGCTGAGAGTTGGGCAGGGAGAAATTTAATGAAGTTCAACAAGGGCAAGTATAGTGTCTTGCATCTTAGAAAGAACAACCTCATGTATCAGCATAGGTTGGAGAGCAGTGAAGGTAAAAAGGACCTGGGGGTCCTGGTGGATGGAAGGTTGATGGTTGACTATGAGCCAGCAATGTGCTCTTATGGCCAAGAAGGCTAATGGTACCCTGGATTGTACTAGGGGTGTGGTCAGTAGGTCAAGAGAGGTTCTCCTTCCTCTCTACTCTGCCCTGGTGAGGCCACATCTGGAATATTGTGTTCAGTTCTGGGCCCCTCAGTTCAGGAAGGACCTCACGGAACTGCCTGAAAGAGACCAGTGCAGAGTTTCAGTTTCTTGTTTTTATTATTACTTTGGTGTCTCTGCTACCATGCACCAAAGTTCAGTTGTTCATCTGGAGTAACCAAACCAACACATAGATAAATTATTTCCATAAATTAACCTCATACATTAGGGATTACCTCTGAATACCTCCATATTGTCATAACACAGAGGCACATCATAAGGAACAAAAATAGAGCCTATCAGATTGCAGCAAAACACAGTTAAAGAGGTTCTGTAAAGTAAAACTTGTGAATTGCAGACTAACCTGATCTGTCATGATCATAATTTTTCCGTATCTCAAGCTTTTCAAAGATTCTGGATCTTCATAGCTTTTCTTGTACTGTAGTCCAACTATTTTGATGATGTTATTTATTTCTGCGTTTTCCATAATCTGTATAAAAAATATCTTCGCAGTCAGTGTAAAAAGCAGAAATTTGGAAACACCCCAATCCTTTTCAGCTGGACTTTACAGTTACTTTTTTAAAGCACTCCTACCTTAACCTCAAACTCTTTTTATTCCTAGTCTCCTTGCAAGCTTCACACTTGTATATATTTTTTCTGAACATGCACATTCCCAAGACTTCCCTTTCTCCTCTACAGTCACTGTGGGTCCAGAAGGCAGGAGAAAAGTGCACATCATCTAACAAGGCTGCCTTCTCTTTCCACTATTTCTATCGGCATCAGCAACACGACTTATTATGGACAAAGCATGGAGTGCAACGGAATTAATGTGCTGGGCTAATGCTGCTGATGCTGCCTCCCACTGAAAGTCAAGGAAACCACATGGTAGTGGAGAGAGTATAAAGTTTAGGGGTTCTTAGCTATTCATGAATAATGTTAATATGAGTCACAGCAGAATTTCCATGCACATGTGAAGAAATGTACTTTAGCATTCCAGTACTGTACTACTACACTTAATATTTCCAGGTTATCTCAAGCTTTAAAGTAACTGGTAATTTACAAAATCACAGACATAATATTTTTATTTTAAAAATATATTAAAACATGAAGGTGTAACTGTAGAAATCAGAAATAAACAGGAAAGATCCATTTGCCAGCTAAAAAGAGATGACAGGACTACCTACCTGTTTGTGAGAAGCTTCCCGAACATTGAGAATTTTACCCCTGAGTGGGAATACTCCATACCTGTCTCTACCAATAACACCTAAGCCGGAGACAGCTAAAGATTTGGCAGAGTCTCCCTCTGTTAATATTAATGTGCAGTCCAAGGAATGTTTGCCACCTGTAGTCCAAGAAGAAGCAGAAGTGAGGAAAAAAACACCAAATCCCCTTCCCCCCCAAAAAAACAACAGAAAGCATAGCTTTTAAACTCAAATAACAGAAACACTATTTAATCCATCATGAATATTCTCTCTACTCTATGTCAAGTGATTTAAATAGGCTGAATTTCTATTCTTAGGGATGGCCCTCCCTATCACAAAGTATACAACAGGAATAAGTATCCTTGCCCTTAACAATGCACTGTGGATTGCTATGGACAAGGAACAAAACACGGAATGAGATGCAACAGTAGCACATCTTATGTAACGGTCCCCATGTCATATTGCTTCTGTACCTTTACCATTTCATTCTTGTAGCTGCAAATGTCTTACACGCATAGATTATGCTTCCTCTTTATCAGTCTTCCATGCTTTTACCTACTTAACTCATCCATCTACTTCATTGCAATTTCTCAGCATTTGCTAATCTAAGAATGTATTAAAAATTAACTAATGTAAACACAGTTTGCCCCACATCCCAGAGAGAAACCTAACAGCATTTAAAGTCTGATGAAAAATTCTCTTGAACCATTCCCTCAGGTCTGCACACTACATGATCTACTTCATAGAGCTTGTGACCCTAGAAATATTCCAATCTTTTTATACCAGAAATGTCCGGAAGACTGGTCAACTCCAAAACAGAATATTTGCAACACTACTTAGCTGGAAAACACAAATAAAACTACACACATTTAACTATCAAACTACCGCACCACTTGTGTTCAGCATTGTTAATTCTCTGTTATAGAGAGGACAGCATTCCTGTAATAAAGAAAGTTTAGAAAGCTAGAAACATTTCTATTTAACAGCATACATAAAGATGAGAAAGTCAGGTTTTAAATTATGATATCTGAGGAAAAGAAAAGAAATATATGAAGTCTTAAAGACATTAAAAATAAGCACTCTTACCAGCATCATTAGCATCATCCAGTTTCGGAATGCCCTTGATTTTACTGTGTTTCACTGATGAACATTTTTTGTTCAGCTGAGTTTGTGCCTTAAATTTAACCCAATTCAAAATACTCTCTATGATACCACAGTTAGAGGCCTACAAGGAACAGATCAGAATTGTGGATGAGAAATGTAAAGCTTCACACAGCAGATTGTTGTCTTTCAATTTTAAGTTACTGATGCAGTGCTGTTTCTTGAATCCTTCTAAGTTTTAATGACTAGGACATATCAGAAGTCAAAGAATTAACACATACCTTACTGTCTAGCATTTTATGCACACAAAAGAGAAACTAAACACGCAAACGGCTTCTTTCCCACACCTTTATCATTGGTGGAAAGAAGAAAAGAGGACTAAGACCTACTGAATGGTTGTCTTATGTTATGTGGTTGATGTGCTGAGATATTTTAGGTACTAAGCACCTGTTTCCTAGGCTTTGACACCAAAAAGTAACCCTATGGAATATATATGACCATTTAAAGTTTCTTTGGTAATGACTAAAAACAGCTGAAAGACAGCCAAAAGCATCTAAGACTCTCATCAGCCACTTTTTCAAGTGATAACATTTCAAGAGAAACATCTGAAGCAAAAATCATATATAGCATATTTTCTAAACTAAAATTGCTTTTAGGTTTGTTTGCACATCATAAGGAAACACAGGTGGAGCTCTGGCTCCTCTTTATCCCCCATAATGCAGCACTCATTAGGTAGAGATTTTGCTGCACATTTAACAGCTATGGAGATGAGTGTTCAGAAGATCAGAAACACTAGAAATCAAACCTACTGGTAGAAATACAGCATATATAGTAACATCTGAAGAATGAATACAAGATTGTGCTGTGTTGTGGAATTTCCATTTATACCACTGGCAATAAATAGGACTCAGTAAAATGAGTTCTGGCTAACAGGATTCTACTTTTCTTTCTGTGTATAAAAATGTGGTAGAGGAAAAAAACTCCTCCATGTATTTCTAGTAACATGCTCAATTAGAGTAGCAATTCTTAGCTCATCTACAGGCAAAATCTCTAAGTGTGTTGCCTGACAATAATGATCACTCTGAATACTACAGTCACAATTTTGTGTTTCCTTGATTACTGGAAGAATATGCGGCATGTTCCTTCCCTCTTTTCACTGTGGTGGAAGAGAGTAAGACTGAAATCAAAGAATAAGGCAGACAATATTCTCAACTTACAAAAAACATTTTAATGCAAGAAATTAGTCAAGACCTATCTTTAGCTTTTCAGAATCAAACACATTTCATTGATAGAAATATCAGAATATCCAAGAAATCAGCTACTCAGGTGAAACTTGCTTTTAAATTCAGGGTAACAGACAAAACAGTCATTACTGCCATTATTAATGCCAGAGAAAGTTCCTCCATATGGTTTTCATAGCATGCTAATGTCACCACAGTGCCATAATGCACTAATTAATCAACATATATATACTTGATACAGCATGTCAATCCCTGCTTCACAGAAAAAAAGAAAGAAAAAAAAAAGCTTTACTTACTGCTTTAAAAAACTTCTCAGATAGCTGGCACTTGGACCCAAAACTTTTAGGCTGCAATGTCATGTTTTCCTTTGTCTGGGAGTCAAATGATGGGTTTTCAATCAAGCAATTAACAAAAACCCATATATGATTCTTCACCTGTTGAAAATATAGAAAATAATTTATTCAACAAAACTACCACACTCAACTTTTTCAGAATCTTTTAAAAATTAAATTACTTGCCTGAAATGGTTTCACTGAAACTCCAGCTTTATTCTTCTTTTTCACCACTTCTATCAGTTTGCCCACAACCTGATCCACCACATAATCAACATGCCTACCACCCTTAATGAAAGAAAAAAAATCATCAAACAACAAAACAACCCATTTAATTTCCTAATAGTTTTTATCCATATCAACTAAAGTCCTGTAGTTGCACATATATTTGGAAATCTATGCACATGAAGCTGCTGCGTAACAAGGGAAAATCTGTTTTAAAGTTTCCCTTTCATGATATTCAGTCTTCATACAAGTGAGGATGATATATTTTACATGGAACTAAAGAAGCAGGAGACCTTTCATTCACTGTACAGTGGCGGACTTCAAATGTAGCTGCTTACAGCTCTTAACAGGATACAAAGCCTCAAGAGTATGGTAGATCTATAAATCACTCTGTAGCACTGGGTTGGCACCTGCAACACCACCCAGCTGTCAAGAGGTATCTTTTTGTCAGGCACATAAATAACCTTGGACTGAAAATGTCAACAATTTGTTCATCAAACCAAGATTTCCAAATTTAATTCACAAAAAAATGTCCAAGACCTCACCCTTAGATATACAGCATCCATGCCTACTCCTTCACAAAAGCCATCTCATTTTTTCCCAGCTGTATTTACACAGCTATCTGAATTAATGCTACGTGCATTCTTTGGTATTTCAAGTTAAGCCATTACTGCAAGAAAACTTTTGTCAGAGGCAATATATTCATCTCACAGCTACAATGTTCTTAAACTTGGGAAGTAAAATCAAGAAAGTTCCCTTTTTAAAGCCATATATAACTCTTGCTTTCCAAAACATCAGGATGATAGAAACAGAGAATTTCCATATTTAAAAAGTGGTTTTACTGTTGATGAAATTCAGTCTAAATTGGAAGCACTAAGTATTTGAATACCTTCAGCAGGTGCCCCAAAGCTTCTATCACTTTCTCTAAATACAATTGTCTTTGGACTTTAAATCGGCAACCAAAAAACCCATTTGATGGGTATGAGGAAATGGGTTAGATAAGAGGTAAGAAACAGCAATCAACAAAACCAAGAAAAAACAGCAGCCAAAAAACACAGAGGAAAAGAAAGAACAATTCCACATTTCAAGGAAAAGTATCATAGTATCAGTCAGTATACATCAAAAAAGACTGAAAAAGATGCGATATGGTTGAACTGATGTGAGATAATAGCCATGCACTCAACTTCATGTAGAAATCAGAGATGAACATTTTTTAAACATTAAAAAAAAAAAAAAAAAAAAAAGAGGAAGTAAAGAAATAGCTTAGGATAGTAAGTATTGTTATTCATAACCAAGCCAGTATTTGCACTTCAAAGAAACCACCTGTGGTTTTTGTCACCCAATAAACAGCAACACAAACCACTAGTGTGTTCCAGAAGCATCATAGACAAAAGTGGTCTTCTTCCCCAGCATTTTTCCTTAAAAAAACTAAACCCAAAGCAATAAAATGCCCAAAGTCCCAAGTTCACCACATTTAAAACACAACACATTTAAAACTCTTTCACATGTGGATGAAAGAGTTTTAGCATAGGGAGAGTTCAAGTTGAAATACTGACATCCTGACACATTAAATTTAGAAAAAAAAAATCCATCTCCAACCCGTAAAGATAAGCTGCTAGAGGAAAACATCAAGTTACACTTCAAAAACATTCCACATTTGAATGACAATTTTAAAACTGATGACTTTTACTCATCACATTACTGTAAACTTATGGGAATACCTCAATATATTTTTGTATTTACAACTTTAGCAATTTTAGTATTTTTTTCTTACATTCTTAGTACTTCAAATATTTTCCTAAAACTAACATTTGACATAGTAAAAATAGCTACTTACCAGTAATGTTTGTTCTTATAAGATATTATTTATTATAACAGTTCCCCATCCTGTGTCCATTCTCAGTGTGTAACTCAGTGTGAGGGATGTTCAGAGCTCAAAGTTGGGAACCTTTCAACCATCTCACCAGTAGGTGGCACATCTACCCACTACAGAAGCATAACAGCCTCTAACTGCCCCGACGGTCAGTACATTGCAATACAAGACACAAAAAGAAAAACACCCTCCAAATTTAGAGGGCTGTCAGTAATTATTATGAGGAAGAGCACTAAAACTGCACAACCTTCTTTTTCCAGAATGCAACTATTAACCCCAGTCTTGCAAATCTCAGGACACAAGGACATCTAGTGAAATGGTAACTAAAATCACAAAAATTAAGCTTAAGACTGGCTCTTATGTTCATTGCGCTCAAATATCCATCAATAGCCAACAGCCTCAATTAATTCTGAGGTAAGTCATATTTAAATTCTATTGACAGATAAATGGCTCATACAGCAAACAAACTCAGAAGCTAATAATGGAAGTTTTCATTTAATTAGCTATACAAACAAAACCCTATTTTCTTTAGCATTTGTTTTCTGTTATATTTACTTTATTAGAATAAATCTGAATGGTCCTGAATCTCTTGCTGTACACAAGCAAACTTTTACAGATTGAGATGCTCCCTCCACCCAAGTATTATCTGGCACTGCATCAGTATTAGCTGACGATTTCTGCTGCAGTCATCAGCAGTGTTACAGTTGGCAGTGTCATCCTATTAAAAATATTTTTAGATTACTATGCTAGTAAGTGAAGTTTCTACTACAATTTCTACTACAGCTACCGCTTGAAATTCAGAACTTGGGAAGACTGTGTTTAATCACTTTATATACAAAGTCTTACTAAAGGTTATCTGCATGACCCTAACAGCTACACTCTTTCAAATGCTGCCTCAGAGCCTGAACAAACTAAGGGAACTCTGCCTCAACATACTACCTGGTGTTCTATACACCCCTCTAAAACACCCCACCCTGTCAACTTTTAAAAAACCACCAAAAACAAAACCAAAACTTGCTTGGAATTTGAAGCAATTTTTTAAAAAGGTGGATGTTACGACTGGGTGAAATTTATCCAGGAACAGAAATGAAAAGCTTTCAGCAAACAGTGATAAATAACCAAAAAACAGCTGAAATGAGCTCCTCACCTGTTAGCAGATAAGGGGACAGGCAGCTGACGCAGTTAGTTACTAGCCATTATGTCTCATCAGTGGGTAGTTGCACATCAATTGCTGGTGAGGTGGTTCACCGGCCCCATTCCACATCCAGTCACACACATAAGGCATGGATCGGGAGAGTGGGAAAAACTAGAAATTACAACACTTACCTTTGAAGAATACACAGTACTTTTCTATGAATTTTCTTAAAGAATATATGATAACAATGTATGTGTAACTGCATGATGGGTGAAAACTGATCCAAAAGAGGCAAATTCAAAATCTTTTGAGCAAATGTATGCAATATATTAAGCTTAGAAGTCAATAGGTATTTAATTTTTTCAAATCCATTCTATTAACCTGATAGGAAGCATTACTAAGTTTCTCTACATTGGTAGCTTATTTGTAAAAGTAGTATATACATCTTTAAGGTCACACTACTTTCTTTATGTTGCATAAAGAGGCCTGAATTCAAACTAAGTTTTAACCTTTCATGTTTGTTATCCCACATTTTAACAAGCATCAGATAAGTAAATATTTTACAATGAAATAAACTGTTCCCCTTACCACTGAACACTGGCTCAGCTACACTGAAAATTACAGTAGAAGTTGTTACGTAGTAAAAATTCTATACCGCCAAAACACAGGCTACACATCAACTACCAGCGAGATTAACACTGATAATTGTTTGACTGTTCTGTTGTTAGATCACTCACATGGAGTGATTTTTGAAGACCATAAATGGCAAAGACTTCTTTCACCACAACAGATCACAGATCCCTAAACCCGGGCCAACTCAAACAGGCATCAATGAGAGTTATACCTTGGTGATGGACCACTCCAGCAATTTGAGAAGGATTGTGCTTTAGTATGTTGAGTATATTGCTGCATTTTCATAACTGAAGAATTGCTATGACATAATTTCTCTACTACTGTAGTTGTTAATGAGTATAAGAAACACCTAGATCCTCTTACATAGAAACACAAACTAAAAAAAAAAAAAGTAATAAAAATCTCAACACTTCAGGCCAGTTTTATACATCATAAAGCCATAAATGGAAATCCATTTTTCAAGAACACCAAAAGTCATTTTTGTCCTATAAAACCTCCTACTGCTAGCATTAAAGGAGTTTGTACTTTTTTTTACTTTAATTTCGGAATTATTGTATTACAATGTGTTAAAAAAGGAGGAATGGAATAGCTCCATTCTTTTTCTATCTGATCAATACCAAGTATGCTCATATAGGACACCAGCATCACCGATAATTCACAGACTCACAGGTTGCACCAGGTTAGAAGAGACTCTCAAAGGTCCTCTTGTCCAACCCCAACTAGTTTTTTTAAACTAGTGCATATTCATAAATACTGCTATGAATATGTTCTGATTGCATCCAATTGCTCTGTAAGATCCTCTCATGCAAAGTGTTCTCTTGCCTGTTAATTTTTAGTAACCTGGATTTTTTTTTTAATCAAATAACTGACTGCGCATAACCTTAGCACATTTTTATCGTTTGCATTTTTTATCATGTAACTACTCACCTTTGTGGTAGCTATACTATTTACAAAGCTGATCTGCTGAAACCCTTTTTCACTTAAAGTGAGGCACACATCCCACCGTTCATTCACAACTTCGTGAATAACTTTCAGTGCAACTCCAGTTTCATCCAGCTTGTCTTTTACGTAAAGATCTACGTAACTGCGGAATCCATTAACCTAAGAGTAGCACAGATAGTCATTACTATTCTTCACATCAAACACTCAATACAGTTAAAATATTTTAAGTAAGGCTCTTACAGGTAATTTTTTCCCATTCAACATGACTTTGACTCCTTTACACGATCCAGCCAAATCATATGCTCTTCTTGTCATGAGGGCTACAATATCCTTATCAAGTTTTTCCATTTTAAATTTAGATAGATCTGGCTGAAATGTAATGCATGTGTAGTCATCACCATCAAAATGCTTAATCTTAGGTTCAGAGGTCTTCATCATGTTGTTCATCCATGTCTTTGGAAACAAAACATTTCAGATGTTAGTTTACAATACACATTATCCTCCTCCTTTGTTCTACTTTCCAGCTATGTTAGAATTCCAACGGCTAAATAACAAAAAGCTCACCAACTCCTTTTACAAGTTTCTTCTGGTAAAATTCTACACACAAAATTAATTGCTTTACCAACATTTGCACAAGCAGAGGTGACAGCAGACTGGTGTTTTCTGTAAATATCCAAGTATCATTACACTGAAGGACATGATTCTAATGCAAATAGTCCACCACAGAACTGACTGAATCAGACACAAGTGAGCTAAACAGTCCTTACTGCCCAACACTTCTATGGAGAAGCATATTAGCCCACCTGCAGAGACTCAGCAGTCTCTGGTACAGCATCTTCGTGGCCATGCAGAATACCAAAGCATGCTTCTTGACCAAGCAACTTGCTTAGAATTGACTCATTAGTGTTGTTGCGGTCCATTGTTTAAGAACACAGGCACATTTATGGCTAAGAAGAAAATGCCTACTGACAGCATACATTAAAATTCAGTTGTGTTAAGTTTTGGCATTTCAAAAATACTGGAAAACATAGCTCTTTATCTCAGTTGCAAAGCATCTCATTTGCAAGAATTACGCTCAAACCAGTATCAATTTACTTTTTGGCAGTCAGCAAAAAAAGTTACATATTTAAAGAGAGCAAGTAAAGCCACTGAAATATATTGTTTACACAGTGGCATGACACCATAACCAGAAATTACTTGTCAAAAGAAAAGAAAAGAGCCACCAATTCTGAAAGACTCCAAACACAAGGAACTTTGGAATCTAATACTCTATCAAAACTCTTCACACTTTTAGAAAGGTGGCCATCTCAAAGCTGTGAGACTGCATTCAATCCTTGTTCTGTGTGCTAAGAATGATAACGACAGGCAATGGGTTCAAAGGGCAGGTGTCACAGTTATAGGCTAATGACTAGGAAATTCTGGAGAAAATAGTAGAAAGGTAAATAAATAACCATTGGATGTAAAAGAAAAGTAATGATAAGGTCTAAATAATTCCATTGGCTGTCTGACTGGGATTAAAGTTAGTTGCATAAACTATTGTTTTTATTTGCCTCTAGCTCCAGCTGATACCAGCTGGTGCTTCTGCTTGGTTTTGCTGACCTTAGCTGTTTGATGACCGTAGTTCCTTGTTGTGGCTAAGTACTAGCAGGCTATGCTAACTCCTTTCTCATTTTCTCTTTTTCCCCTTGTATGGGTGGAGGGGCTGTTGGTAGTCCCCTGGCTTTTGTCCAGAGGGGTCTCTTGTGTTGTTTCTAAATTGTTAATATATGTAAATATATATATATAAAACATATTCATGGCATTTCATATTTCTATAATTTAGTTAGCTTGTAAATATAGCTTCATTTGCTTCCAAACCTTCTGAACTAGTCTGGTGATTTATTTTGGGGGGTAATTATCCAAATTCACGTTGGGGGGTAATTCCTAAACTGACCACAGGAGGAAGGAGGGGCTTGCACTGAAGTCCAGCTAAATTACTGAAATTCATGGCAAAAACACCTAAAAATCATTTTTTTAACACTGAACAAAATTATCTAGATAATTGTTTCCATGTTTGCACAAACTAAGCTGAATACTTTTTACAAATACTTTAACAGCAATAGCAAAATTTTTTAATTCAATGTATTTCTTTTCAAATGCATATGAAAGTACTTTCATTTAAACAAAAGCATTTTTTCCTTTTTAGTCACCTAACACTCCCAAGAAAAGTATTACTACACAAAGCCCCAAAACTCTAGTACACAGAGGGACTGATTTTACTGAGTTAACTAACCTAGCCTGCAAACTCTACACATTCATCTGAATGTTAAATGATTCATGCAATGAAATATTCATGACATATAGAAAAAATGTTAGATTTTTAATGTATAGTCACAACAAAGGAAAACAGTTCAGATAATTTCCATACCTGCTTAAAGCTGTGTTTATATTCCTTGCAAGCAGTTTCAACTGTAAACTTTGTACTAAATATGTTACAAAGCTTTGCACCATAGCCATTACGCCCACCTGAAAACACAACATGTCAGAAGTTTTTCAGAGCAGAGCCATATTTAGGATATACAGACTATGCCAATAAAGTCAAATTTTCCTACATAAGACAAAAGTTGGGCCACATGTCAACAGCTATCAAAGGATGTCAATGGTATTAAATGGTATTAAAAAAGTGTGCTGGGGTTGACACCCATCCTGGGAGGGGGAGGGGTGCAAGAGCCCTACTCTCCCCGGGGATTAAGGAATCCTGATCCAGGTGGACTTGGTTCCTTCCTTCCCCCCAGGAGGGGTTCCCCCCTGGGAAACTGAGTTAGTCTGTTCCACTCCCCCTTCCTATCTAGCAAAACTATAAAGGGGAGGGTACAGCAACCATTTCCCATCTCTTTTGCTCCTGCTTTGCCTGTGCAAGAGGACCAAGAGTTGCTTCTGGCTTCCTGGTTCTGCCATGTGGTCAGTCCTGGTCTTTCTCCTTGTCACATCCACGTTTCCCCAAAGGACTGTTGGTTTTGTATATCTCCCTATCTATCCTTGTTCCTTACCCTTGTGAACCCTTCCTGTTATCGTTACATATATATATATCATTTAAAGAAATAATTACTTCTCTACTTCCAGACTGACTCCAAATTATTTCTCGGTAGACTTACCTCCTTCCCTCTTTCCTTACCCCCCTTTTCTTTCCCTTTTTCCCTTTTTCTCTTATTTTTCCCTATTCTTTCCCCTTCCCTTTTCTATAGGGAAAGAGGAAGCGGGAGCAGGACAGGAGTTCTCAGTCTCGCACCATCTGAGCTCTTAAATTCCAGTTAAGGCTCAAACCACAACAAAAAGAAAAGGTAAGTTTTTTTCTTTAAGTCATTTTACTCAAAGAAAGAGCTATAGTACTGGCAACTAAGTAATCTTGTGTCATGAAATGGAGTAGAAAAAGAAGGGAGAACATACTGAAAAGCAAACAATGGCTTAATTGAATACATAGAATAGAATACATAGAATAAACCAGGTTGGAAGAGACAAAACGTATTAAATAGTCTTGCCTGTAACTTTTTTCTCATCATCATCATAGTTGCTGGATGTCAGCAGTTGCCCAAAGATTAAAGCAGGTACATATACTTTCTCTACTTTGTGTTCCACAACTGGTATACCCTTTCCGTTATTCCATATGCTGATAATATTTGATTCCCTAAAAAACAGTGAATACATTAATCAGTGTCCCTTGAAAACAGAATCTTTCAGGCAATCCACCAGTTATGAAATACAGTACCATATTCTTACCACATTTATTCACAGCCCTATCAATCACAAAACAACCCCCACACTTATTTTGTGCCTATTAGATGTCTTAGAAGGAAAACTTGCAGAAAAAAATGACTTCTTAGCACATTTATCCCAAAGATCAGGTGTGAAAATTAAATTTCTAAAACCTTCATTATTCAGTTAAATGTCACTGAAATGATACTACTAAAGGAACACAATTAGCATCTATTTAACTACGGTGCTTTTCATTAGGAAATATCTCTTTAAGTATTGAATTTCATGTAACAGTGCTAGTAACATATTTGAAATTTGCAGTTTCAGCCTGATAAGATAACCTTAACCTAATGCTAAATGAGTTAACATAGAAGTTCAAGAGATGTAAAATTATGTTACAAAACCTCAAGGTTTATGAGATTTATGAGTAACCTGGCTGGATACAGTTATGTACTGCTGTGCTTTCATCTAATCACAAATGTTGTGATTTCCTGGGTTTAAGTTTTACTTAAACATTAATGAGTGTTTTAAGAAAGCAAATTTTTGTAAATTCAGAATGAGAGTACTTACTGTTAACCACTTCACCCTTTTCATGTCAAGATATAAAGCCAAATGGAAATAATTCCAAAAGTATTATTTTGCTTCTGAAAAAATCCAATTTTGTTTAGCAAAATCACTTGTACAATAGCACTGGCAGGGAAAGTAAACGAAATATAGCTTTTACTTACGGATCAATGGATATTTTAATACAAGTCATATTCTTGTCCCTCTGTTTATTGTCAGCAGCATTTACTGTGAAATAAAATAGGACAAATTAACACTTTGTAGGAGCAACAATTCATTACTTGATCTGTAAAACTGATCATATGCATATTCTACCACAAGTTACAATAGTCTGGCTATTTCTTAATCTGGTATCTCTTTGTATATTCTGCATCTTATTACTGAAGCCTACAAATACAGTCAAGTATCTGCAAGAAGATACTTTTCAATCTTCTGATATTTACTGACTCTCTTTCTCACAATTAGATTATCTTAGAAATATAGACATGTATTTTCTGGGTCTGTTCAACCGCACTCCAATGTATATTAACAACAAACAACAGAAATGAGAAACGTCACTACAGCCACTATCCATGAAAACACATTACAACCATTTTCAGCATTTGCCTCATCACCCACGTTCTACTCAACACCTTTATTGATGACTTGGATGAGGGGATGGAGTCTGCCCTTAGCAAATTGGTGGATGACACCAAGCTGGGGGCGGAGAGTTGATCTGCTGGAAGGTAGGAAGACCTTCAAAGAGGTTCAGAGAGACCTGGGCAGGATGAGCTGAGGCCAATGGTGTGAGGTTTAACAAAGCCAAGTGCAGAGTCCTACACTTTGGCCACAACAACCCCATGCAGTGCTACAGGCTGGGGACAGAGTAGCTAGAGAGCAACCGGGCAGAGAGAGACCTGGTAGTACTTGACAACAGCTGAACGTGAGCCAGCAGTGTGCCCAGGTGGCATGAAAAGCCAATGGAATCCTGGCCTGGATCAGTAATAGTGTGGCCAGCAGGACTAGGGATGTAATTCTGCCCCTGTACTTGGCACTGGTGAGGCCTCACCTCAAGTACTGTGTGCAGTTCTGGGCCCCTCACTGCAAGGGAGATATTGAGGTGCTGGAACAGGTCCAGAGGAGAGTGACAAGACTGGGGAAGGGACTGGAGGGAAAGTCTGATGAGGAGAGACAGAGGGAGCTGGGGGTGTTTAGCCTGGAGAAGAGGAGACTTAGGGGGGACCTTATCACACTCTACAACTACCTGAAGTTGTAGTAAGGTGGGGGCAGGCTCTTTCCCCAGGCAACTTGTGACAAGACAAGAGGCCATGGCCTGAAGCTGTGCCAGGGGAGGTTTAGGTTGGATGTTAGGAAGCACTTCCTCACAGAAAAGGGAATTGGACACTGGAATAGACTGCCCAGGGAGGTGGTGGAGTCGCTGTCCACGGAGGTGTTCAAGGGAAGACTGCATGTGGCACTTAGTGACATGGTCTAATCAGTGTGGTGGTGTTAGGGAATAGGTTGGACTTGATGATCTCAGAAGTCTATTCCAACCTCAATAATTCTGTGATTCTGTAAAAAAGACCAAAATAAAACCCCAAAATACCAAAGGACAAGATCTTAAAAGATTATAAGAATCTCAATAAAAGAGCAGACATTTCCAGGTGCTTTTGCTAAAATTCTGAAGTATAGTTTCATTCAAAAGTACACACAGCTATAATGTCCAGTTTTCATAATGTTATTATACCGACCCCTAGCTCTCAAACCACATTCTGTGCAGCACTGGTTGGTGTCACATAAACAAGCAGTAAACCGAACAGTACTATGCTACTGATACAATAATGATCTTCTTTTTAAATGGAACAAGATGGAAGCAGACTCCCTCCCATGATGGTGTGTACTTTCAGAGGAGAAGTGCTGAACCCAGGTCGTGACAAAATCTCCACTGACCTCAGCAGATCATAATTTAGTTTAGGATGCAATCGCATGAATCCTTACAACATAACTTCATAAATACTAATTATCCCAAGATTTCATGTCAATTAACCCAAAATACCAGTTCAGTAGGCAGCACACCATTCAGATGTTGCATATCTCTGTTGTTAGTCTTCAGTGTGTGCCTGTCACCAAGAGAATGTAAAGAAATAAACTACAGTGACTCAGGAACTTAGGGCAGAATTTTCTAAGAACCGTGCTTGCGATGCTGTGATTTGTTTGTGCCTCAGACACCACACTTTTGAATGGCAGCATGATACACATTTTAAAACTGCCTCAAGTCTAGACATTATCCACCATCATCACCACTTTTTTAGAGAAAGAGAATTATGATCAAACTTCAGAATAATAATCTTCTTTCAAATGTCACTTGAAATTGTGATCCTAATAAACTTTGCAGATCAAAACCCTTGTAACAATACTGATCATAAAGAATGATCTAGTTTGGACGTTAAGTTACAAATATTTACAGTTCTTTACAAGTGCAACCGAAAACTTCCCTTTTTAACCTATTCTGTAGCACTGGGATGCAATAAAACTTGACTGCACTTCAGTTCAGTGGAACTCTAACTCTATGGTCTAAACTTCAGTATGAATTAACATGCTCTGAGAGTGCTCAAAAAAGTGTGCACTCCACAATGCTAAAGCAGTAGTATTGTTAAAAGTACTTACCAACGATTTCATCGAAGATCTTGTACAAGCCTGGAACAAAGGTAACTTCTCTGCAAGTCATTCCTACATCTTCATCATAAACCCACATTAGCTACATGTAAACAAAATAAAATAATTTACTGTCTTTGTAACCAGTTTGTGATTCTCTAAGGCCTATTCACTTCAAACTTTTCCAATTTCATTGCTGCTGTCACGCAAGACAAAAGCAGAAGCAGATGTTTGGCAAAAATTATGTTACCAACAGACTTCCATAGTGAAAATCCATCGTTTTCTGCTTGGTGGGGAACTCCAACAATGTGTGAAGTTCATCACGTGAAGACAGTAAAGCTCAAAGCAATTTGCAATTTAAAAAAACAGCTGGAAAAGTGCCAGCTGTAGGCTTAAATTCTCTGTTCTCTAGCTGAACAGGCCAAAGAAATTTTGGACCTAGAGCAAATGCTACAGACAAATATGTGTGTATATAGGCATGTCTGTAAATACACATAGAACTGAGTTTAGACACCTAGGTGTGCACTCATGACTGAACTTCATCATTTGCTTAGCATGTTATTTCAGGTGAGCAATGCATTTTCACTGGACCCCTGTTCTATATCCCACACATGTATGTATACATAAACATGACCGCAGTTTTTAGCATGGTAATTCAGAATACTCAGAGAAGTAGAGATATGCCTATTTATTAACCAGAATAATTATTTCCCTGTTAAAACAACAAAAACTCTTAAAACTATAAATTTAGTGACACCTACCTGAGTTAATGGTTCGACTGACCCAATATAGGTATCTGGACGGAGGAGGATGTGCTCAAGCTGAGTCTTTTTCTGATAAACTCTCTCAACAGACATCTTCTTTGAAGTGTCATTTTTATTAACATTTTCTAAGTCTTCCTTCTTTGAAGCATTGATCTGATTATCAAATAATGTCTAAAAAATAAAGACACCAACAATCAACCTCATTCATTCAATCTGTCGCTCTCAGGATACAAAAAAACCCTGTCAGACACTTAAACTATAATCAAAACATGTAATTTAAATGTTACATTTTTGTATGCATCAATATCAAGCTACCCTCTCCACAGGAAAAAACAAACAAACAAACAAATTATATGACAGTTCCTTAACACACTCTAACATACTCAAACTTCAGTGACTTACTAAGCATGATAAATGAAAATAGGAAATAACAGTATGTTACAAAAGACACCCACTTCCACAGGTGAAGTACTTACAACATCCATTTGGTACTTCAGCATTTAAATCCAAACCACTGATTACTGTCCTGAATAAGAACAGTAAAACTACTCTTCTGAACTTTAGTTCAGACAATTTATTCAGTAGGACTTAAGAAACACTGTTATACCTCTCCTATAGCTTCTCAATTGCTATAATTTACATTCTTTATTTCACTGAAGTAATTAAACCTGATAAAATCCCAGTTTAGAATACTTCATGATTAAATAAACCAAGGACTGTAAAAAAAGAGAATTACATAGGCTGAAGTTGGAATTTAAACAGAATTCAAGCCTAATGTGGCTGAAGATCATAAAAAAATGCCTCAAGTAGAAGAACAAGTAGTGTTACAGAAAACTAATATGCTTTGGAGAGAAAGATGTACAGATTTAGTTCACCTTTCAGCAAACTTCTCCAGATAAATACCTCCTTTTTGTCAAACTAAAACCACACAAAAGGAAAAATCAAGATTTCTCAGAGCACACAAACAGAAACACCCCATTCTGAGACAGCAAGTGCATACCTACCAGGAGACTAAGTATGACATTTTGCCTATAAGTTAGAATTATCTTTAAATGCCAACAAACACAGCTTGAATTCACATGATTTATTTACCTAGTTAACAGATATAACAGGGAATAAAATGTCACCACATGCCCCAAATCTTCTCTTATAAGAGGCTTACCAATTTTGCTGCAGGTGTTACATGACCACTAAAACCATCAATAGATAAATAAAAAGGATAAAACCCATTTGCAACAGAGGTAAATATTTTTGTCCCATTTAGCTGTTCCCAGTAAATCTCTACACAAAGTAAATGCAGGTTAAACACCAAGCCTGGATTCACCAGTTACCATGTGTATTTCCCAGCAAGAAGAAAGTACCTTCACTTCTCTCTTACCCTCGGCTTTGTTGCAGCCTCAACTAGCGCTGCAGCCAAAGGGTCAGAAAGCCTATAAACACACAGGAACAAGACGCAAAGGATATTGAACTCGCCCAAATCACTTCAACAGAGTTAATAAGGCCAAATACCAACTTACAGCATACAATTAACACAGACAATTCTCCCTGTATTATTCAATTTATCTTCTCCACATTCTACTTGATGCTTTTATTTTACTCCCCCCACTCCCTCAGCAGGCATAGGAGGAATAAAGTATTTCACTTTATTCAGACCAAGGAGAATTACTTTTCTTTTCCAGGCTCACAGACCTAGAGATGACATTTTTCGAGTTTCTTTACAGACTGCAAAAGTCTGTAAATGCTACGAAACACATACTTCAAGAATCTTTGAGACAAGCAGACTGTGTGCACCAGTGACGATAACCACCAATTGTCTGGCAATGAATAAACCTGAACAGGCCAAATAATAATCAAATATTCTCTACTACCCAGTCCTGTAACTGACAGCATCAAAATAAGAGAACGAACTCAGGGACCTCACAAACTTGCACCAAGCTTACATGCAGCAGAGTTGGAATCACAACAATAACTCTCATGACTTTTCTTCCAGAGCACATCACCTCTCACACCAAACAGGGAAGCTGAAATTGCATTTATGTGTGATTGAAGTGTTTTGGTATCTAAGTTAATTTAGTCTCTTCACTGTCATTTGGGCTTAATCTGCACCACCACCACAATCCTAAATCGATTAGCCATGGACCAGCTAAGCAAGAAAAAAAGAAACAGGACTTTGCAAACACATACTTTAAACTGATATCTGGAAATGGAAGAAACTGATACATGGAACAGGAAGAATGAGAAGTGTTACTAAAGAAGCATTGCCAAGTGTCACAGAACAGTTTGGGTTGGAAGTATCATAGTATCACAGTAACTCAGGTTGGAAGAGACCCCAAGGATCATCAAGTCCAACCTGTTCCAACAGACCTCACAACTAGACCATGGCACCAAGTGCCACGTCCAATCTCCCCTTGAACACCTCCAGGGACGGCGACTCCACCACCTCCCCGGGCAGCCCATTCCAATGACGAATGACTCGCTCAGTGAAGAACTTTTTCCTCACCTCGAGTCTAAACCTCCCCTGGCACAGCTTGAGACTCTGTCCCCTTGTTCTGGTGCTGGTTGCCTGGGAGAAGAGACCAACCCCCTCCTGTCTACAACCACCTTTCAGGTAGTTGTAGAGGGCAATGAGGTCACCTCTGATCCTTCTCTTCTCCAGGCTAAACAATCCCAGCTCCCTCAGCCTCTCCTCATAGGGCTTGTGCTCAAGGCCTCTCCCCAGCCTCGTTGCCCTTCTCTGGACACGTTCAAGTCTCTCGATGTCCTTCTTAAACTGAGGGGCCCAGAACTGCACACAGTACTCAAGGTGTGGCCTAACCAATGCAGAGTACAGGGCACAATGACCTCCCTGCTCCTGCTGGCCACACTATTCCTAATACAGGCCAGGATGTCATTGGCCCTCTTGGCCACCTGGGCACACTGCTGGCTCATGTTTAGGCAGCTGTCAATCAGCACCCCCAGGTCCCTCTCTGTTTGGCAGCTCTCCAGACACTCTGACCCCAGCCTGTAGCTCTGCATGGGGTTGCCGTGGCCAAAGTGCAGCACCCGGCACTTGGACTTGTTAAATGCCATCCCATTGGACTCTGCCCATCTGTCCAGTCAGTTGAGGTCCCTCTGCAGAGCCCTTCTGCCCTCTAACTGACCAACGTCTGCTCCTAACCTGGTGTCATCTGCAAATTTGCTGATGACTGTCTCAATCCCCTCATCCAGATCATCAATGAAGATATTAAAGAGGATGGGGCCCAGCACTGATCCCTGGGGGACGCCACTGGTGACTGGCCGCCAGCTGGATGTAGCACCATTCACCACCACTCTCTGGGCAGTCAGTATTTTAGTCTTAGGATTGTTCTGAGACAGCTCCAAAATGCTTCTACTTTTACAGCATACGAGGGGCAGGGTCTAACCGTGCATCACAACTCATTAATGCATTAACATGGAATAAGACCTGGAATCTTAGCCTAATAAATTTAGGCTGCAATATTGCTATCTCAAATAATTCTACTTGCCCCACAACATGTTGCCAAGAGTCAGCAGACCAGAAAGTCTGTTTTCTTGTGACACAGTACCTCTAGATTGTGAAAAATGACTATGGAATAGAATTATTAGTAAGGGGTTCATATAAGCCCTTGCCTTCAATATAATGCAAGGAAATGTATTTCTGTTTTACAGAGAAACATTTGACAACTTAGAGGAGCTTACACTCTTCAACACATCAGTAAGAAATGTGTGGAATATCAGAACTGTATCTGTTGAGACAGTACTGCCAGACTGTTGTCATGTTGACAGAGGTCACACCCTCAACAAACTTTGCTCCCTAGAGAGAACTAGTGCTGCAGAAGCTTGCTTTAACTCAGCATAGTAAGGATTTTCTGTCATTCTACTTGTGATAGCTATGCCTATTGTCTTTTATAATACACTAACTATAACATGATAAAGTCTGATTTAAGGGGAAATGGGGGGGGGGGGGGGGGGGGGGGGGGGAGGCAGGCAGCAAAGGACACCCACAAGAGTAGCATAGGATTTTATTTATTTTTTTTTTCTTCCTGGTGAATGATTATTCCAAGAACAAAAACTTGTAAGAACTTTAATTCTATAATTTTTACTAAGATAGTATGAACACCTTTTGAGTATGCTCTACCTAAATGTTTGATGATGTTCATTATCATAGAGCAGAACAGATTTTATTTGCACAATTCTCCCAGTATAGCATATCTTCTGTATGCAAAACATACTCATTACAAACATCCAGAACTTACATAACTTAACATACCATAAAAACAAGCATAAAATCAGAAGCCACAAAATGTTTATTTACATAAAACTAACATTATTATCCAGGTACGTGAGCATCAGAACTCTGCAAAACTGCAGTTTCCCAGACCAAGTCTTTTGGGCTGTGATGTACTCTGAAAGAGAAGACCAACTCCAAGTCTCTGTATCTCTGTCTTGAATGGATATTCTTAGACTTCAAGTGATGTTTCCAGGTGTCATGGCTTGAGTTGAATTTGCTGCTGTTATCCATACCATGCCAGCTTCAAAGATGAGAGTACTGGCTGGAGCAAAGTATTATGGGACTCAAAGTTCAGATTGTAACATGGGAGGCTTCCTGTTTTGGTTGCTGCTTTGGGTGTTAGCTGCTCCACTGTGATGGCAGTGGGACAAGGAAGGATGGTGGAGTAGTTTTCCGGCTTGGGCTTTTGGCTCACTACTACTTTGCACCATGCTTTCTCTGCAAATTGGCTAAGGTAATTGATCATGGGTGGTCCTTTGGAGGCTCAGGTATCTTTAAGACCACCACAAAGACAAAGTTCTCCAAAAGACAGACAGTCCTAAGGGACAGACCTGGTCTCCCCAGGATTTTGTAACACGTTATTCTGTTCCAATTTCCACTGCCACTATTTAAGGCAGTGTCTAGCTGATTATTGATCTCTTCTCTCCTCTTCTCCTCGAGAAGGGCTCATGCCTCTTATCTGATGGTTTGTGTGGGGAGAAACAGCTCTGGCTGTCAGGGAAATTTTGAGACACATCACAAGTCCTGGTAGGCCTAAATCTAATGGAAGGACACTTTTGGCCTGCTCAAGCTGGTAGGGATGGAGGATTCTGAAAGGTTGTAGCCTGGTAGACTCAGCCTTATTTGTCAATGTATTCATTCTACCTGAATGCCATTTTATATATACTTCTAAATAGAATTTCCATTTAAACTTCCAATCAGTGTGCAGCATTTTCACTTTTACTCCCCAAAAAGGAGTAGAATATCTTTTCTGTCCCTTGGCCCAGAGCAGCTTGTGGCTCAAAACAAGGACAAGAGTTATTTACTCAGTAAACTCTTATCCCATACTTTTTGTCTCAACACAGTTTGGTTTCGTGTGTTGTTTCCCACCCACCACCACCACTTCTGTGTTGGGGGAACAGACAGGTTAACCCACTGGTTCAGGTTAACCCGTTTGTTCTGATTCAAGCCATTACAAGAGGTCATCCCAAAACAATTTTTAAAAATGTTCATGGCTGAATCAGTGCCATAGATCTGTGGACACAAATATCTTCTGTGGTCTTTCCATTATGTTTTCCCTGATAACTTAGAAATTTTAAAAATTTTAAGTGACTTCATCTGCTGAGTTTCTACCTAACACAAAAAAAAAATAAAGCAAGAAAGCAAAATCTCCCCCTCCCCTCCTTTTTAAATTCTTTTGATTATTTTAACTGAGCAAGCACTAAACTGCAGTGTTAAACTGGCAATTTTTTCTGTGTATTTTGGAATTGTCTCAAGAATGCCTTTTGTATTCTGTCCTATATGAAAGATCTTCCTAAAGAGAGTTAACCAAGTGCCAATGGGCTGAAGTCTTCTGTTCCACAGTAAGTCTGGGGTTTTTTTGTTTACAGGTTACTCAATTTTCAGGACCTGCTTCTCAATTTTAATGCTGCCAATTAATTTATTTTTAGACACAATGTTTGCCTTTCCCAATATTCTTGTGAATTCAAGATTTTTACAGATTCTTTATTATCTTTCAGAATTTCTAACCCTGCAGAAAAGTGATGAATGTATACATCCACATATGTGTAAGTCAGCAGCATGACCATTCTTGGGTAGTTTGGAATGCTGTAACTTACTTCATGCATCCTTCTTTATAAGCACACTGCTACAGTTTGTACTGTGACATAGCTAGCATCTTAAGACATTTAAACAGCTTAGCAGTAACTGCATGGGAAAACATACTGATTCTCTGCTGATAGCAGCTGCTGCATGATTTACTCCATACAGACTGTTATACACACACTATCATAACCATTTTCTCCAGCATGACTGTGAGGACTGCAGCTGTTCTGGAGCTGTTTTTACTACAACTATAGTTAGTACTATGCAAAGACTACAGTCATTCTTTGTTTTAGTGATCTCAAGAGTCAAGACTCAAGTAGCCTTTCACAGGTGACAGTTTGGCAACAAACTTTACTGTCTACCTTCAATCTAACAACTCCCAAATGTGAATTTGACATCTTTCTTCACATTTTCCCTTTTTCATTTTTTTTTCTTCTTACAGTCTCCTCCATTGAAATTTTTGCAAATAACAGAGCATGTGTGACATTCATATTAAATCAGAGATTTTTATTAGCTTTATCTGACAAAAAATAGGCCATGTCATCTTCCTTTGTGTTTTGAAGTTGTGTTGAGTCACCATGCTGAGTTTTGGTTACCTGTGCTGCAAACAGCTGTACTTCAACACGCTAAATGTTAATACATTGTATCTGGACACTTTGGCAGCCCCAGAGCAAAACTATACCTAGCTAAAGAGACAAGAAAACACTAAACTGCAACAAAGAACATAAGCTTCATCATCAGTTTCAATGTTCCAATAACTGGAGTATACATCTCTGGTTTGATTTCTTTAAGTGGAAGTTTTTGTTTTAAGTAGCAGAATTTCACACTGTTGCAAGAAGTTGAGAATCCTGAAAAGCATGAGTATGTCTCCCTATTTACACAGCCTTAATCCTGCATTGGGCACTGTCATTTCCTCCACACTGTAAACTACCTTAAAAAACAAAACAACCCGCAAACACACACAACCAAAACGCCATACACAAAACCCCAAAAAGACCCACACCACCACCACAAACCACACACAGGAAAAAACAAACAGCCAAAACCCAAGCAAACAAAAACCTGTATTTGCTCCAAAAAAAGAGGTTAATTTTCTACACTGGCAATCAAGCATAAATGAACAAGGAAGAGGCAGCAGTATGTGAACAAAAGTTACCTTTGTTTTGGCTTTTCTGCTTTAGCCTCCTAAAAACACTATATGCAATATTGTTCTGAAAGGTAAATGTATTAAGAAAAGCATATGCCACGTGTCCTACATTCCCTTGAAGTGCAGAATAAGCACATTGAGTGGGATAAAACAGCAAATTTTGAGAGTAATTAAGCTGCTAAACCTAGGGAGTTTAAGTAAGAAATTAAATGTAGGGATGTGGTAGATTTTCTACCACTTACAGTTCAAAATAAAACTACATCTTCTGAAGAAAATAAGCTACACCTCAATAAAGTTTATTGGTGCAATATGGTAATTACCAGGTAATTCTACAGATAACATGCACTTAACTGTAGTGTGTTGTTATATATTGTATGATAATAACCTCTTCTTGCCTTAAAAAAATAGACAACAAATACATTATCACCTAAACATTCTGTAATTTTTTTCCCAAAGAATATCTCCCCACCACAAAAACAATACTGGAGGGAGTTTTGAAACAAACTACTCTCCTGCTGTGTGTTTGGCTCTCCTACCAGGATGAAAACACACAGAAGTTAACAGTTTCCTGTTACCACGTCAAATTTCCATAGACCATTGCATATTGTTAGTGGCATGAAATATCTCTCTTTATCACATTCCCCCCAAACTGACCACTGGAAGGAATTCCCAGTGAACTCCTCCAGAGTTCATCATCTCACTCCAGTGAGACTAACATGTTTGTCTATTTTAAATTCCTAAATTTTTTATCTCCTGATTTGGACAATTTGCTCTGAACCCTGAAAGCATCACATGACATAGCTTTATGATGATGATTCAGCTGTAGAATAGCTTGAGGATGGTCAGACTTCCCTGTTACAAAAAAACAGACTGGTCAACTACTGCCAAAAGGGAATAAAATCCATTTTTCTTTCCTCCTTCCCAATTCTCTGCTCCATATAGTGGAGTCAAACTGACTGCACAATAAGCCAGTTCAAGGAGCAAATGGAGCCTTCCCCCATTTTCCCCATCACCCAGGTGCAATGAGTTGTCCACTGGCTTATTTTTCTGAACAAGCTTGCTAGAGAAGCAGACAAGTAATGGTACAATGAAAAGAGTAGGAACATACAGCTAGGAGGGTCAGGTTAAAAATCCCATGCTTTTCAGCAGATATCATTAGACTGCTTAGTTCCACCATGAAATTACATTCTTAGAACTACATTGCTTCATCTTGCTATTAAATAGCTAAAGAAAATAAAAGCACCACCATTCTTATTTTAGGATTATTAATACACAATATAGTAGCACACTAGAGTTAAGTGAAAATTTAGGGATTTGCTTTTTACACAAGATATTTGAAAAGTGCAGAATACCACTTTTGTGCAAACATGTACACTCACTGTAATTACCTCTGGCCAAAAAAATTAGATATAAAAATGTAAGTGAATTAATGTAAGTTAGCATAGTAACAGTTCTGCTTTACTTGGCACAGGTTTGGATACAATCAGCAGTACATTCAAATCCCGATCCTTACTGTTGTCTTTGAAAGTAAGCGCCCATGCACGATGGCAAATTAATCAAATTTGACTACTTATTTTTTAAGGTGATACATTTTTTAGTTGTGTATCCATGGATAAGTTGTATTCCTATTACAAATTTTGATACTAATTATGAAGTATCCAAAAATACATATATGGATTCTTTGGTGTCTCATTTAGCTTTTAAGAATTTTGTTTTTCCAGATAAAATTCAGAAACAAGAATGAAAAACCCCTGACTCTTGTGGAAAAGAAATTAGTGTCAAAATTTAAGACTAATTAATACAATTTTCCTACAGATTACAGTATCACAGTATAACTAAGGTTGGAAGAGACCTCAAGAATCATCGAGTCCAACCTGATGATTCTGAGAACTGTGATCCTTGGAACAACTGAATGACTCCTCCTGCACTCTTTCATCTGCCCACTCATACACAAGCCTCCACTAACTGAGAAATGAAAAGAATGAGTGGTACTTGTACCAAAGGACACACATGCAATACCACTGACAAGGAGATAAAAACAATAGGTCCAGCTGCACAAGCTGTGAGGATAGGACATGTCTATCGTAATTATGCCATACATCTTAATGATGCCTGGTCTCATTTAACTAATAACAACACCCAGTGGGATATAATATGTTCTGAAGCTGGTATATGCTCTAGGAGACATACTGTATGAGTCACTAGTGATGGCACCAGGACCACCAGTCTTCTGGCAGGTTAACAACATCTATACACGTTGGGACCGCTGACTTTTTGTCCTCTTTGGAGGAAACAAACTTTTCGCCCCTGCTTTCTGGTCTCGAGTTGGAAGAATTGAATGTGCCACTACAAGTGATACTGAATATGGAACTGCAGTACTGACTCGATGTTGCAGATCACTGAACACATCTGGTTAGAAGAGACCTCAAAGACCATCAGTCTGGCCTTTGACCCAGTACGGAAGGGTCGACACTAAACCAGGTCTACATGCTGCCTCACAGTCTCAGGCTGCGCCAGGGGAGGTTCAGGCTGGATGTTAGGAAAAAGTTCTATACAGAAAGAGTGATTGCACATTGGAATGGGCTGCCTGGGGAGGTGGTGGGGTCGCCATCACTGGAGGTTTTCAGGAGGAGACTTGATGGGGTGCTTGGTGCCGTGGGTTAGTTGTTTGGGTGGTGTTGGATTGGGTGATGGGTTGGATGCAATGATCTTGAAGGTGTCTTCCAACCTGGTTTATTCTATGTATTCTATGTATTTCATAATATCTAGCCTAAACATCCCCTGTTGCTTGTCATCAAGGAAAAGAGACTGTCCCCCTCCTCACTCCAGCCTCCCTTCAGATAGGAGTAGAGTGTGGTAAGATCCCCCCTCACCCTCCTCCTCTCCAGACTTAACAACCCCAGCTCCCTCAGATGTTCTGCATAGGTCATGTGCTCCAGACCCTTCACGAGCCTCACTGCCCTTCTCTGGACATGCTCCAGCACCTCCATATCCTTCCTATTGTGAGGAGCCCAGAACTGAATACAATACTCGAGATGTGGCCTCACCAACCCTGAGTACATTGGTTCCTGATGGCCACAGTGTTTCTAATGCAAGTCAGGATGCCACTGGCTTTCTTGGCCACCCAGGCACTCCGCTGAGTCATGTTCAGTCAACTATCAACCAACATCCCCAGGTCCCTCTCCAAGGCACAGCTTTCCAACCACATATCTCCAAGTCTGTAACTCACCAAGTGCAGAACCTGGCACTTGACCTTGTCGAGCTTCATACAATTAGCCTTGGCCCATGGGTCTCACCTATCCAGATCTCATTATAAAGTTTCTCTACCCTCTAGCAGATTCACACAGCCACCTAGCTTGGTGTCATCTGCAAACTTACTGAGGGTGCACTTAATCCCCTCATCCAGATAATTGATAAAGACATCCAAGAGGACAGGCCCCAGTACTGAACCCTGGGGGATGTCACTAGTGACTGCGCACCAGCCAGATTTAACTCCATTCACCACCATTCTTCGATGATCAGATGTCTGATTGCTATTACATATAAATGGACTATGTAGATATTTGAGTCTAACTAATGATATTTGTTGTGTTCACATACCAAATGTAACTTCAGATCTTAATGAACATCCTACAAAACATGTTGCCAAAGGCAGCAGAGAACTAAGGGACACTACAGAGGTGAGGTGGTCGAATAAGCTTTTTCCATAGTTTAGTTTCCCTTTTAACAAGTTGATTATAAAGTTTATTCCAATCGGTATTGGTAACTGCCCTTGTGACTACTGTGTTTTGTGCTTTATTGCAGTAAGTCTATGCTAGGCCAAATATTGATCCATCAGGTGCACACAATATCTGATTGGACATAATTGGAAATGCATCTGGGTATTGAGAAAGAGAAGTACAGTATAAGGGATACTCACAATTTGTACTGTATGAGCACCATTCCATACTGAGTGACCATACTCATCGGGTGGATGATGTGGGATAACTGCCTAGCTTACCATGGGACCAACTTAATTTAATGCACTCCAGAACCAAAGTCACTTACAACCAAGAGATGTTTATGTTATCTCAGGAAATGGAGATCCACCGAGCTGGCCTGCCAAATGGCTGAAAGAAGGAATTTTGGGATGATAAGATGGCCCAGTTTTGGGTAAAACTTAGGAAGGAAGGCTACACCAACAAAAACGTGCAGATTCACAACAGATTTTGAAGTCTAGTATAGCACCTAATTAACTGCAATTTTAATAAAGTTGACACCCCTTAGTATGATAAAGGAGTACGTGCTAAACATAGTCATATGTTTCTCCTCTCTCCATCCAAATCATGTCAAATGTCACCTCCAAGGCAGGAACAGCTAAGGTAAGAGTATGCAAAAAAAAAAACCAAACACATGAAGGGAATGCCTCCAGTTAAGACTGGTTTTAGCAGACAGGGACAGTCAATGGGCTGTGCTCCTTTTGCATCATCCAAGACCAGGATTCCTTCTTGGTGACAATCACACACTCAACATACAGCTCAAGGTTTGCTGCATTTCTACCATATATTAACATTACTGCAAAAATTGCATCTCCAGCTTTGCTGGATGCTACCTGGGATTTATTAACTTGAGCTCAGTCACTTGCAGTTAGTGCATTTATCACCCAGAATCCTGAATACATTGTATCTGCCCCTTTACTAAGCTAAGTCTATTCATTATTTTCACTTTCTGAAGCTGTGTCAGTGCAAATCCTTATTGGGGCACTGGGGGGGGGGGGGGGGGGGAGGGGAGGAAAGGCATCATTTTTGTCAAACGGTTTGGGTAAGAGTGCTGGGGCTCTGAGCCAAGCCAATGTCAGGATGTTACCCAAAACATGACAGTGCTGACATAAGTTTAGGTTATCAGCATCTGGCAGCACCTCTTTATAACTCAAGTGTTTCCCACATCCTTGCCCTTTTAAACGATTACTGCACCACCAGTTTGAGTGCTACACAAGTATTCTATACGCTCAGCACTTTCACATTTCCCAACTGCAAAGATCACTTTGAAGGGGAATAACACAACCTGAAAGATGCTCTGATGGAACGAAATCTTTTAAACTCCTTCAGGTTGTATGAGAGGTATTTCATGCCTAGAGCCGCACTGTAATCCATTCTTCCAGATTCTACAGACAGCTGGGCCCATGCTGTAATGCAAGGTATTTCTAGTCTGTTGAACTTGTTGAACTATCTACAGACTAATAAACAAATTGCAGAAAATAACTGTAAAAAAGCCTCGTGCATGAATAAGACAACATTCAAGACATTAATAGATAGTGTGAGCAAATCAAACAGGCAAGTTTTTCACTCCTGTTAACTGGCATAGCAACATGGAACAGGTGTTAAAAGTTGTGATACACTGGTAGTTGTGTCTGAGCCCACACAAAGGTTTTACTCTACTTTTCTAGTCAGCTTCTGCATTATTAAGAGGAGATCCCAAACACTACTTGCAGGTTACTTAACCAACTGCACACTGTCCATTAGGAAGCAGCTCTCCATTGTACAACAAATTTTTGAACTCTCATGAAAACACCAGCTTTCAGTGTATTAGGATTGATACACCTTTATGTTATTTGCATGTTGACCCTGCATTGAAATACTACAACACCGACTGTGACCCTTGGGGTTCTTGTACTTCTACAAATATGGTGTCCTAGAAAGGACTACAATATGACAAATACTACTTGAATCGTCAACAGAAAAGCAAGAGTAACATAATAACAATAACTATCCCAAACAAACAAACTAAAAATTTATGACATACGCATCTGCTATTAGTAGAAGTGTCTAAACTAACACGGTCACATTTTCTAGTAATCTGTATTTTCAAAATATACTATTTTCTGACACATTGAAGTCAATAATCATCCAGTCATCTTTTAAAAACAACAACAACAAAAAGCAAACACACACACACCTAGCATGACTTTAATTGCTCAATTCCTACTATGCAATGTCACCTGCTCCTCTGGAGAGTCAACAAATCCTAAATGATTTACGAGTCTCAAATACACTACATATTCTAGTCTCAATCCCATATTAAACTCCGTGAGAAGGAAACAGGTTTGGTGTTCAATACATTTACAGCAATTCAGGAGGAAAACAGGCAGTAATGAGTCAAAGAAGCCTGAGCACTGTTCCCAAACTCCCTTACACAGCCATCCATCCTCCTCCAACAACATTGCTACAGAAGTTCTGAAAAGACTTACAGGACTGATCACAAAAAATGCTGACAATCTTGAAGACCATCAAAACTCTAATTTGCAATTTAAGAATTGCATCTTGGCAGAAGAATTTGCTCCTCCATAACAGACTCAAGAAATAATGCCAAATACATGTTGAGATTAATTTTTAGGTTGTTCAGTGTTTTCATCATCTTTCTGTTACCTGACCTACATGTTTAATCACTAAACTGGCAAAGAAGGTCCACATCGCATATTCTGAAAGACTTAATTTGTGTCAGGAAGAGCAGGTTAACATGATAACACTTCAGGTTTGCCTTCTCTCAAGTATCTGGAGCACTTCCCCCCATTTCTCTCCACCACAAAATTCCCTCTCAGTTGATTCCTCATGCACTTACACATGCTTATGACAGAGTAACTGCCTTCTTTTAACTGCTCTATTTTAACTTGCCTCCATTTAAGTCAAAGATTGTGATACAAAATGCCAAAGTTTCCATAATAATAGTATAATACAAAAGTGGTGGTAAAGACTTTTAAATTAGGACAATTGTGTATGACAAAAAAATTCCAAATAACAACAACAACAAAACACCAAACAAAAAAAACCCACCACACAAAAATAAACACAAGACCTCAGCCAGGGTACAGCTCTGTAGTGATGCATGACAGCAACACCCTGAATGACTGCATGCACTAAAATTTTTTCTTTATCAGCTGGTCTAAAATGGTACCATTTTTCTCCAGACACCTTGTCATTCCTGTATCTTTATATCATGATATACAGCTACCAAGGGAATAAACACAAAACTGAAATGTTCATACACAACTACACGATCTTCCCTGAAGTCAAAATACCCCAGCCCTACCAGAGGCTAATCAGCTGCTTTTCAGTAACTCCAGTGAAGCTCACGCCATGCAGTTTCTCGCAGGTAAAGATACTTTGCTTAAGGAGCACCGGAACTGTAACTGCCTTTATAGAAACATTACATATCAAGCTATCTGGTTGCAAGAGGTTTTGTTTGTTTTGTGGTTGTTTTCCTCCCCCCTACTTTATCTTGGCTTCCTTTATCTTGAGAAAATAACTTTTCTGTATCATCTCACAGCTTTGGTGATTTTTGTCATGAGAAAAAAAATATTATTCTTTCCCTCTCCTTGAAGATTGCTTCACAGATTAAGAAAGTTGGTGTGGGTTTTTGGCACCTCACCAAGGCAGACATTTGTAGAGTTTTTAATATACCTTCTCACAACTGTTCAATGTCTTTAAGAAGGAACAGGAATCTTCAACCTAACCAGATCCACTTAGTCGTTAAAAAAAAAAGAAAAAGAAAAAAGAAAAAGAATCAATACCTCTTGAAGAGACAGAGCTTCCACACAAGGACAACTGCTTAAAAATTTAATTGCTATTTTACCTCACAAATCAGGAAAAAACATACATAGTGGATTAAGCAATTCAATCTTCTTTTACCCCCTTTCCACCACCCCACCCCCACCCCCCCCACCCCCACTTAAGGTAACATTTTAAACTGTATCCAACAAAGGAAAATATAAATCTGATGTTTAGAGATGAACTTTTCAAACATGTGCTAACTCAAGCAGCCTTTACACTAGCTTTGCTAATGACTTTTTTCTTGATGGGGAAAAAAAAACCAAACCAAAACCAAACACAACACCAAAAAACAAACCAAACACAAAACCAAAAAAACCACAACAACCAAACACATATTAGAATTGTTTAGATGTAACAAATACACAGATGTATCATTTTAACAAAGTATTTAAAAGCACTACCTTCCTTTCAGTGGCAAGCTGTATTTACATGTAAAATGAAATTGCATTAAGATGCAGGTGGCATTTTAGAATAGCTTTATTGAATGAAGCTACGTGAGCTGTTCCCACATCAGAAGTTTAACACCACGCACTTCAAAATACACTGAAGTTTCAAAACTAGCAGATGTGATCCTCACTTACTGAGGAGGGACAGAATCTTTTCCTGCTTTTCACATCCACCTTCTGAATACTCATTATTGAACTACCTGAAGAAAATGGCAAAGAAACCGTTTTTTCTGAACAAAAACACCTACACCAGAACAAGCTTTCACCCCAGCTCAGAATACTTGGGGTGAAGATGCATGTTATTAAGTGGTAAGAATGACTCAATTGCAGACACAGAGGTAGCCCAAATCTTGTTCAAGCACCAAATATCTACTTGGTATAATCTTTATTTCTTCTTTGATCCAGAACTACTCAAACCTCTAACACAAAGACTGGACCCAGTAAGAAGACAACCAAGTATTTCACTAGATGGTGGTGTGGAGGATAAGAGGCAACAACTTGCATTTGGCAAGCAAGCCATAACATCTAACAAATCCCTCTTCAGAGCTATTGTGTCTGACTCACCCAATTTAGCCACAGACATTTCCCTCTAGTGCTAGAATATTCAGGAGTCATCACATCTCTTTGCAACAAGCTGCTTCCTTAAGGGCACCAGAATCAGAAATGCAACAAAAGCTGCTTCCCAGCTGCTGATGTACTACGTCGCTCAAAGCCTACAAAACGCATTACAAACCCCCGCAGTTCGCCGGTCGATATAACAGCAAAAGAAAAGATAGATGGTTACAAAAAGTAAGAAAAAAAGCGCTACAAGAAGACTTGGCAACAATAAGGTAACACTGTCTCTCCCCTTTGCAGACGCTACATAGCAAAGACAAAACAGTAACTAACACAGTACATGTAACAACTCTGTTGTAGGCCTAGCTTCAGCCGGTGAAGAAACAGAAAGAGGAGAAAACTAATTCTGAGTTCTGAGCTTTAACCCGGGTCCAGACAGGCAACTAAAGCGATCTAAAGCATTTAGAGGTAGGAACTTCAAACATCTACTCCAGATTTTGAAGCTACTGAAGGGATAATAAACAGTAATAACAATAATAAAGGAGAATTATTTACACTAGCACACAGGTCTGATTTTAATTACATTTTTTTTCCAAGTCACATTTACACTCATCATGTAGCAACTTTAAGCAGGTATTTCCTAGAACTGAAACCTATCCCTTCCACAGGGGGCAGGAAAAGGGAAGGAGTGTTCAAAACCTTAAATTATTATCGGGAGTCTCCCCTTTCATTTATTAGTTCATGTAGCTCTTAGGGTTAAGTAGAAAGACTTGGAAACATTGAAAGAAGCAAATGATGCTTGTTTGAAACACTCTTCCACAGCTTTTGTGGGCATTACCATCCTATCAGAACCAACACACTTCAGTGTTACTTAATGACTTCATCATCACCATGAAAGGCAGTGATATATATATATTTAGAAAAAAGTACCGTTACTGTACCAGCACATTTTCTGTAGTCCCTAAACACAAAGGCTGAAGATACTAATTCATTCTTCTGTCAAAAGTTTTTCTAGTGTTAGAAAATGTTATGTTTCAGCAATGAAAATTCCTCTCCTTAGGGATCTCTATTTTTTAACTCTTAATACAGCTTAATGCTTTTGCAGGTTGTCTTGGTTTAAAGAGAGGACAGAATACTCTTACTTCCAAAGGAAGTAAAATAAAGGGACTCCTGCTGAATTGGAGAGAAATACAAAAATTGTATTCAAAAATACAGAGGAAAATACAGAATACATGAATCTTTAACACCTAACACATATACAGGATACATGAAAATCCCCCAAAACCTTCCCCCAACCAGCCTAACATCAGTTACTCCTTCTCTCTGCCATCGGGGGTTTAAGATATGCCCCAAGGCTCTTTCTTCCTTCCCATTGCTAGGCTGGATTCAGGCTGGAAACTACTTTCCCTTAGTTACTGGCATTAAACCTAAACAGACCAAGACTGCGCAGTAAAAATTACTTTGGCCTTGAAGGCCACAGACAAGACTGGAACCATCCTCCTCCCACACCAGATAATGTAGCTCACTGCATCCAGGGAGAAGAAAAGGAAGAAAGAGAAAGACAACAACTTTGCAGCCACATTTGTAGAGATGCAGGATATATGGGAGGAAATAAAAATATTACACTGTCTGGTACACCTCCTGGACTCTCTGTACCTTCTGAAGGACTGCAACTTTGTGGCTTTTCTAAGGGCAACCAGTTCAAACCGGGACACAGGTGTCCCCTGGAAATTATCCACCAAAAGTAATTAATAACAATCAAAACTCCACCTTCTGCCAACTATTAGAGCAAGGAGCCACAGCTGATTTAAAAATGAAAATGAGAATCAGTAACCAGACAAAAAACAAACTAGCACATTTGATAAATCAGAAGTTATCTTGGTTATTTTCAGTAATACAACACTAAATGATTTTCCCAATAAGTGTTTTCAGTATATATACTCGTGTGTGTTTTCATCACTGGTAGTTATGCCTATTTACCAGCTAAGCATTGCCAGTCACACTTCTTTAATTTCCTTAACAGGTAGCAGAAAATACAGATGATTTATTGTTTGTTTCCATTTGTTCTTGGTTCACCTTGCTTTTAAAAGTAAAAGTAGGTATTGCTTGATGCTTGTATGATGTTCTCATTAAGAAATTCACTCAATGGTAAATTCTCTAACACATGAAGCATGTTTTGCACAATTGCAGACAAATCTCACCTAATTAGGTGAGCCAATGAACAAGCATGACTTTTAAATAACAATCAAAGCTCAAGTTCTACACTGAACCCTTTACTAAAAGGTGACCATCAGGTTATGCATATTGCATTCCCTAGTTTGGAAAAAAGAAAAGTAAGTTTTAAGCGTTTCTCCATTTTCACAACAAAACTTACGTTACCCTTCAATTGTTTCACACGGTCTTAAGAAACTACATCACTAGGAAACTAGTGGTGTTACCCTTCAATTGTTTCACACCGTCTTAAGAAACTACATCACTAGGAAACTAGTGGTTCCAGCACACTAGTAAAAAGCCTTTAACAACAACAACAAAAAAATCAAAGCACTTTCGAAGCAATTTACAAGCAAATAGCAAGTAGTTGCATATCCAGCAGATCTATGGCAAGCAAATTAAAACCAGATGGCTGAAACTATTAGTGTCCCTAGCTCTGTCCCTCTCCTCCTCAAGGTCAGTATATGGTATCTACTTGTGAACCATCACCTGAACTACCACTTTTTTTCAGCCTGTCACACTAAGCCAATTACTAGCCGCTGCTCCATCCATTTTGCTGCCGCAACAATATTGCTCTTCTGTATGCCAGTGTTCTGCAGCTGACACTGAACAGGTTTTGCTTTAGCAACCGGCTCAGAAATCCCGTCTTCAGCATTTAAAATGCAGTTGAGAGAAAGAAACAACATCCTACTGTTTTATATAAAAAAAGTGAACAAAATTTTAAGTAAAATCTAACTATTTTTCTACATCTACTCCAACCCAATTTTTACTGCTATAGGGAAAAGTTTGATTGTTTTCAATTGTAGGAAACTGTTGACTCCCTGTAATTTTACCTCCATTACACTGAAGAACATGTTCCATTAAAAATGCCTCTTCAGTGATTTTTCACACTTCATTCTGCAGTTTTCTATATGCTCTGTAAAACTTTCAATTACTTAGTCCAACTTATGTGGTAAAAATATTAATTCTGAAGATTTATCCAAAGATCACAGTAGACAAGGTTCACACAATATTGTAGGAAGGAAAGGAAAAGAGTTTCAGCTTCTCCACTTAAGCTGTTCCCATATCTGAAGTGTTTCATTTCAAGTGGAACATCCAGAAACTTGCTCATTTTTTAAAATACCTTTCCATGCTGCCATTTGCTTAAAATGAAAACAAAGGGGAAAAAAACCAAAACAACAACAAAAAATGCCAACATAAAATACAGTAGAACTGCATAAATAGTTCACTATCAGAACACACAGGCTTTCTTCACCCCAATAGTGCTATTCCCATTCTTTTTCAATAGCTCAAAGATGCAAACACAACAGAAGAACGAGTTTGGTATTCTCTTCAATCAGACTTCTTAGAGGCATATGCTTAAACATTAAAGACATTACCCTCTACTGAACTCTATACCGAAAGGCAAGCAAGTTATTGATTGGCCGAACCAGATCCCTTCAGGTCATCTTCACTCCTCCTTCCTCAGATCTTACCGAAATCAGAGAACATCCACTACTACTACAGACGAAGAGCATCCCTCGGCACTGTAAGTCAGGGTTAATGCTCTCAAAGGACATTAGAAAAGCTCAAAATAATTTACCGTTTCCAGAGTCAGTTATGACCTGCACCTTTTCAATTGTTACAACTTGGGACTAACCCACGAAAAGCCTTAAAAATCCCTCTTCTTCACCCGCTTACAGAGTTACAACTTTTAGAAAACAATTAATTCCAAGACACAATAGCAAGCACACAGCTCCAGCCTCCTGAATGTCTCTGAAAGCCTCCTCCTACCCATCTCAGAAACTTAGGAACTTCAGGTATTGTTTTGTTCAGACAGTTGGGGAAGAAGCCCCTTTTTGGTAGCCTGCAAAGACTATGTCCTAGCATTACAAGGCAGCAACAGCGACGTTTGCGGGACAACAGCCAGACCACATCTTATTTACAGGACGGTAACTACAAAACAGCCCTACTGACCCACCCAAGACAGAAATTTCCTACCAGTTTGATCACAGACATACCTTCTCCCTGCAGGACCGAGCACCCTGAGGAGCCCCCACACGGCTGCAAGCTCTCCTCCTGTAAGGCCCATCCCAACCGCAAGCCCCGTCTGTCTTCTACCCCCACCTCTACACCCCGCGCCCCAGACCCCTCCACCGAGCCGCCATACAGCGCTTCCCCTTTCACTGCAGCCGTCAAGTTTCTTTCTGGTTTAAAAGCCAACCCGCCCTCTTCACACTAGATAAAAAAGAAAGAAAAAACAAACAAACAATAAACAAGCAAAACACAACAGAACACAACCTCAAAACTTACCACCCATGTCAGTCCCCCGCTGCCGCCACCGCCTCCTCCAGACTTTGCCATTTTCTGTCCGTTTCTCCTCCGACGAGGCGAGGGCGCACGGAGCCACCCGAGCAGGCCGGCACCGACGGAGAGCCTCGCCGCGCAGCACGGCGCGCCCGCCCTTCGCGCTCCGCCTCGGCCCTTCAGGCGTCGCGCGGGCCCGGGAGCCCCCGCTGCCCCTTGCCCGCCTTTACACAACCACCCCAACAGCCAGAGCCCCCTGCTCCTTTCAGCCTGGCTTCTAGTTCATGCTGAGAAGCACAGCTGAGGCGAGGGAAAATAACCCACCAGCCAGGATGGGCTAGTTGCGACGACGGTTTCCGTGGCCGCCCGAAGCCCCGCGGAGGAGAGAAAGCTTCTTGCAAAGGAGACTGGAGGAAGGAAGGGCAGCTAGGGGGCTGCGCCGCCCGCACAAAGCGCCCTTCCGCCGCCGCGCTCAAACTCGAGGCCGGGAGGCAGCGGCCGGGCGCGGCTGGGCCTGCGGCTGTCGCTAGTTTAAAGGGACTGCTGGTCCCTCCACCTCACGGCGGCAACAACAGCCGCCACTATCGCCACCGTAGCACTACCGCCCTTCCTTTTCCTCCTCTCCTCCTCCTCCTCACTCCCAGGCCCACCCCCCGCAGCCACAAAGGCCCAGAAAACAGATTAATAATAAAATATCTTCTACGTTCCCTCCCCCACCCGCGTCTCCTCGCCCCGCGCGCGTGCACCCGCACGACAGTGCACGCGCAAACCCCGCCCCCCGCACGCACGCGCCTCCTGCCGATAGCCGAAGCCGGCCCAGCCTTTTTTCTTTTCCTCTTTCCGCCCCGTGACGGTGCCCGATGCCGGTGTCCGGTGCCGATCCCCCGCCTCCTTCCCACCCCACAAACTGCTATCGCCGGGACGTCGAGCTCAGACAATAAGTGCGCTGCCCCGGTCCGGCATCCGCGTCGCGGCCGCCTCCAAACGCCACCGACCCGGGCCGCCCAGCCCTCCCCTCGCCCTGCCCCCGAGCCAATCACACGCCGGAGACGGGCAGGTTTGCGAGGCACACCGACGAATCGGAGGACTGAACGGAAAGAACTCGTCATACGTCACTGCGGGTGGCAACAGAGCCGTACCGCCACGCGGGGGCGCTGCGGCGCGGAAAAGGGGCGGTGCGAGGGTAGGCTTAATGGTTGGAGCGGGGCGGGAACGCAGCGGCGGGGAAGGGGCGGTCGGGCTGCTGCTTCCGCGCTGCAGCCGCTGCGTCCTCCGTGAGCCCACCTCTCCCCTCTGGCCCCGCAGGGCAGGGCAGCGAAACCTGGCTTTCCCGCCAGGCCACACGGAAGTGTTTTGCGGGGGAAGGCTCGGGGTAGGGCACGTCTGTCCCCTTTTCCCGTTCTGCAAGGTAAATACTGACAGGCGCAAGTGGAGAAGAGGTGATGCAGTCGGTAGGACAGGCGCTTGGTAATACGGTGCTCAGCAACTCCCTTACCACCACCTCCATAACTGATCCCTACTGCGACCGCTGAGCCCGGCGACAATTGCAATGGGACTGAAGTCCTGATGCTCCAGGCGGGAGAGTGTTTATAAACCATTGCCCTCTTCTGGATCGTGGTGATCAGTCTCAGGAGCTCCTCAGCGCAGAAATCTAACGCAGCTTCTTCATTCTGCTACTCTTGCTTTGGAACATGGCTGTGCTGAGTCTTCATCTGGTCAGTGATACGTTGCCTTAGCATAGGGTCACGTAACAGAACACCCTGTTCTGCGCACAGTGCGCAGCGCTGTGCTAAAATATTTGCCATTTAAAAGAACACATCCTATGGTGTAACAATACCTACTTTCTAAGCCTAAAATTCAGGTCATTTTAGATATAAGCATGAAAAATATTTACAGTTTCAGAGTCTTCCCACCATAAGTAAGGCATGCAGGACTATCAGTATTATGGTTATAGAATTTTGAGAAGTTTTTAAAACCTAGCACAACATGCAGCTTCTTGATTATTAACTTTTTTTTTGCTGTGCGGTGTAGAAGACCTACCTAGTCCAGTCTTTTCCACTCCTTCAGTCACTCCCAATGTTACATCACAAAAGCAGGGATTAGTAGGAGCACTGCATCTTAGTTAGTAGACAAAATGGTACTTGAAGAGAATAATTGCATCTGAGTGGTGATAATGTAAAGGATTTTCCTTGTACAAAATTGTATTCCTAAAAAGTAAAGGGACTGGAAACCGAGCAGCCACCTTTGAGGAGTTAGTTGTAGTGTGCAATTATGCCTCAAGGGAAGGATCAGATTAATTTCTAGTAAATATAGCTTGTTTACTATAATTTTGATAAGCTTCCTAGAAACCATCAAAGTAAAGTAGTATCTCAGTGCTGCACAGGGATTACAGAAAATAATGGAATCCACCTAGAAGGGACACTAAGTTATCTATTCCAGCACAGTTTTATTGCAGCTGCAGGTACCTCTGAGCTGCAGGCTATTTGATTCTACTTTGTCAAGATAAGAAAGAGCATTTCTTGCAGAACAAGAATAAAGTAGTTTTGCAAGGCTCTGCGTAGTGCTTCAGTTCGGGCCTTACTTATTAGAATAGGATTGGATTTTCGAGCTCCCAAATCTCTTGTAGTATCTGTTAACAATAACGTGCAACAAACTAGGACTGCTGTCCTAGTTCAGCAGTCCTAGGACAGCAGTCCTGGTTCATTATTCATGATGGTGCAAAGTTTTTGGAGTGGTAGAGCACCATTAATGTATGCAGCAGAAATAGAACAAATCACAAACATCAGGGCACTATGTTCTCCTCAGGTGCAGCTGTTTAGTAAATAGGCTGTGGGAAGTGTGCCTTTTGCAATCATTTATCCCGAGCCAAGCAGCAGATAGGGATCTTGCTTGAAGACAATCCATTCAATACTGGAGAAAGACAGAGTTTCTTTCTCTTTGGCAGCTGGTGATCTCTGAATGTACATGGTCAGACACGTTCAGGCTATGTGTTATGCCGGGATAAACAGGAGGAAAGGCAGACATTTTCTTTGGTCTTCCTTGAAATTATTCTGTCCAAGGTATTTTTTCTCTTTTTTTTTTTTTTTTTTTTTTAATTCTTCTCATATACTACTCTGCCTTCATGGCAAGTTACTGACTTACTGTTTATATTGGTTTTATCCTTTATACTTATCTGTGTATATTGAGTGGTTGCATTCTAGGCCACATAGGGTCGTGTGACAAAGTTCTTATGAAACTACAAGTAGTTGCCTTCATGGAGCTCAGAGGTGAAGCAGTGAACCAGACTGCTCAGCACATTGCAAGGGATCCCTGCTGACATAAACACAGAATTAGATTTAAGAATTAATAACATTTAAGCGCTATAACATTTTGATGGGAGTGGTCTGTCTTGGGTAGATGCCACCTGCCCTAATCATGTATCATAGTATCAGTCAGGGTTGGAAGGGACCACAAGGATCATCTAGTTCCAACCCCCCTGCCATGGGCAGGGACACCCCACACTAGATCAGGCTGGCCAGAGCCTCATCCAACCCGGTCTTAAACACCTCCAGGGACGGCACCCCAACCACCTCCCTGGACAACCTATTCCAGGGCTTCACCACTCTCGTGGGGAAGAACTTCCTCCTCAGTTTATGCCAGTTTACACCAAATACTTTACACTTATGTTGTGACATTAAATTAATTGCCTGTTTCAATTCTTTGGAGACGTATTAATTCTTATGGTTGGATATCATAATACAAATAGCCTACAGATTTTCCCAACAATTGTCTACTTAAACTAATTTCATTACTGTTTTTAGTGAGCAAACTAAAATATTTTCTCTCTGGCTTTTCTCAATCAGACTTGAGAGGGCAGGAAACTTGCCTGTTTGTGTATCTATCTACATTTATCTACTCTGACAGCTTACTCAGATACAACCACTTACCTAAACGAGTGACCACAGCTCTCTTTAGCAAACTACACAGGAAAAAGTGTGATTTGCAATTTCCATCTAAAATATTATGAACCTAAGTTGATACCAATCACACTACACATTTCACAGGGTATATAGTTGTAATAACATAGAAGCATTGCATATTTAAGATAAAATATTTACATTTGCAAAAATAAAAAATTACCATAGTCTACTGCCTTTGAAAATTTCCTCACAATTCATTAACATAATTGTGAAATAGCTGAAAATATTGCTTGTGGCAGCATATTAGGAGAGTTATCAACATAGTTTTACTGCATGGTTGTGAGTGACCTTCAGGCCGTGGTCCCAAGGCCTTTAAGCGAAGCGCACCCATTGCTGGATCATCTAGGGATGTAGACTTAGCCGAGTCAGGCATAGTCACAGAAGTGTATTTCAAACAGCTTTGCTAAAGTACCTAGGCACACCCTGGAAGTTTTATGGGTGCGTACTGCCAGTGAGCTGTCTCACACTCCATCAGCTGTGTCCAGGACTTACCCACCTGCCTGATATATCCTTGGCATATTTGGCAGTACCTGTGCCTGGAGTCAGACTGTTCCACAGCCAATCTCTAGGAAAACACCAGGTCATTTCCATCTTAATCCTCCTAACCTGTTAATTACTGGGCCATTACCAAGGCGTGGAGAACTTTCCAGAATAGCAGGCTGTGAGTGCTGCTGGGGAAGCTGTCCAGCAGAAGCCCAGGGTTAGTTGTGGGGTCCCACACCTGAATCGCTGTACTGACTCACCTGACTTTCTTTTGGAGCACACCATCTCCCCCACTGGAGGAGAGGCAGGTTTTCTTACTGACCATCAAGTTGACTTGCTTGGCCGCTCTCCTGGACTGTACTTTCTCTCCCACTGAACAGGGAAGACATGTCACTTGTTAGCATTGAATGTTTATGCATGACTAGAAGTGCTTTAGTATCTAAATCCATCTAAGTCGTCTCATTTCGTCTTAAACTATGGGACAGATCCACTGAGCAGCATAAACAGAGTTGCTGCTAATGCAGGAGCTGGTCATATATTTGTACTGAAATTCCTTGTCTAGGAGAAAGCTTTCTTGTGTAATGACCACATACAGCAAGAGAAGGTGCATGCAGAGATGAAACAAAGGAAGTTGGGTTGGCGCTGATTAGGAGAAATTCTCAATATGAATAAATGCTTGGATGGGGCAGGGGCAAAGACAACAGAAAGAAACATAGACTAGAAAATTAGTTTGGAGATCTGTGCTGGACATACACAGCATAGGAATGACCATCAGCAGAGTTATGGTGATCCAAGAGGCAGAATGCTGCAATCATTTGGATGCTTGGAACCAGGCTAATTAGTGTGGAGAGTGCAAACAGTCAGCAAGGTTTTGGCCATGACATAGGATTCAGAAAGTCTCTGCCTCCCTTGAGCTCAGGGTGATGAACACAGTGCAGCATGTTAGGCTTTCCTCACATGGGTAATTTTCATGTGTGTTAACCACATATCCTCTTTCTTCCTGTCCCTCCACCCCAGGTCATCTGAAAAGGAGCTCTCTCTTTCCACAGGGGAATATCTTTCTGACTGAGATGTTTTGTTCATAGCAGTTCACCCAAGACTGTTCAGGAAAGAAAATGTGAATGGTGATCCATTTTAACCCAAGAAGCCTCTTCTTGCTCATTGAAGGTCTTCACTGCCAGTGTATTTCTCCATCCTTACAGACAAAAATCCATAAGTGAGTACCATGGAGTGAATACCAAGACTGATCCCTAACAGCAGAAAGTCATGTCTGCTCATTCATGGGGTGACAGGAAGGCAAGAGAGTTGTTACCATACAAGGCACGTGTGGACAGGTGCTGGGGAGAAGTGATGACTGATGTAGCTAGCAGAGAAGCGTCTAAAGAAGTGGCACCTTGCTCTTGGGAACAAAAATTCAGTCACTTCATTATTTCTGTTAGGGTTAGCTTTAAGGTTTAGGATAAGGATTCTGACTGGAATCTGGATCAGGATGTGCATTTTCATTTCAGTTCTCATAACTGAGTTGTGTGGTTCTTGTAGTAATCCAAGAAGAAGAAAGTCTCAGGGAAGATCTGAGGCAAAGATCAACAAAAGATTTGAGTGAATGTTCTGTGAACAACCAACTGAAAGAGGATGGGGAGCAGACACACGTGGGAGTATCAATGAACAATATATCTGAGCACAGAAAGTAGGAAAAACAAAAAGGAACTACAAAAAAAAAAAGTCTGGGTTATGAAGGATCCAGTCAGACACAGAATAGCAGAATCATTGACAGTCAGAGGGTTTGAAGTTACTTGTCCAACACATTAATGAACAGCCCCCTTGGGCAAATTTGTACTGGCAGCTTCAGTTTATACTCAGTGCTTTGAATCACTAGACCATGAGGTCTTCAACTTGGTAATAGATGCCTTAAAATTTACCATTCTATATCCCACAGCACAGGAAATGTGCTTACTGTGTGCTTCTCACAATTGCAAAGCAGTTTCGAAGAGGAAGTTTATTCAATAATATTGTTTATGAGTATTCTTGTCTGACTGACTTAAATTGTTTATCTTCCCAGTAACCTGTTTACCAAAAAGTAAGTTTGCTCAAACCATAGAACAGTTTGGGTTGGAAGTGACCTTGGAGACCATCTAGTCCAAACCCCCTGCTATGCAGAGACACCTTCTATGAGATAAGGTTACTCAAGGCCACATCCAACCTGGCTTTGAGCACTTCAAGGCATGGTGTCTTCTCAACTCTGGGCAACCTTTTCTAGTCTTACCACACTCACAGTTTAAAACCCTCTTTCAGTTTAAAACTACACCTCGTCTTATCACTACACCCCCTGATAAAGTGTCCCTCTCCATATTTCCTAAAGGTCCTATTTTAAGTTCTGAAATTTGTTTTAAGGTCTTCTTGGAGCCTTCTCCAGGCTAAACAACTTCAGCTCTTTCAGCCTATCTTCATAGGAGAGGTGCTCCAGCCCCTGGGTCATCCTCATGGCCTTTCCCCATGGACTTGCTTGAGCAGCTTCATGTCTTTCTTATGCTGAGGGCCCCAGGACTGAACCCAGTGCTATATCCTAGCATAATTTCCCAGAGGATTTTCTCCATGGTTTTGACAGGCACAGAGGAGAAACTGACCTAACCCTAATCCTGTAGTTCCCTGGTCATCTTTTTTTTTCCTTTTTAAAAATCGGAGACTGTTTCCCCTTTTCAGATTACCTTATGCTTTCGAGAATAGTGTTGGTTTTTTTTCAGAAGTCTTTGAGAAAATAATGACAAAAACCAGATGCATAATTGACCTTTAAAAAGGTGGGGGGGGGGATGACGGGACAGAAGGTCGTACAGCTGAACGGGTAAAACATACATAAGACTCAGCCACTTTATTAGTCTTAAATGTAAGCATATACTGAACCTACAACTCCCTAAAAATCACTTGTTACAGCTACCCAACCATTTCTCAGGTGGCCTAGCTTGCAAGAGCTCAGCAGCAGCTGTTTCTATTTATTTCAACAGCAGTTGTGTAACTCAAAGCCCGAGATGATTAGTTTTCACAGATAATCACTGCTAGCCGTTTCATACACTATTTTCATTAGTTCTTATTAATAAGAAGAACAGGAATGTGTTGCAAATCTTTTGTCATCTCTTTAGATCAAGATATTAGTATTTCTGAGCCTTGAAAGTCTCCTCAAGGTATCACACAACTGTTACTTGTTTTAACAGTGGTCTTACTGATAAACACAACTCCCTGAACACTGCCTTTTTTCTCTTTGTTCTTATATCTGAGCTGATATCATAAAGCATGGAATAGCCCTTTGGCCAGTCTGTGTCAGCTGGCCCAGCTGTGTCCCCTCAGCATACCCTTTGGGGCAGGGGAATGTTGGAAAATTACAGCCTCTGTACTCGGCTCAGCAGTAGCCAAACCACTGCTGTGTTACCAGCACCCAGCCACAGCACTGCAAAGCACAGCCTGCCTACCAGGAGCATCTCTTCTTTTCTGAGCACCTCAGAAAGCTGAGTCCTGATCACAGTCTTTATTTCTTAGATTTAGGATTCCAGGCTGTCACCTGTGAGGAATGAAAGTAATCTTTTGAATGATCTTGAATATATGTACTTTATGAATACTTAATGAATTAATTTTAATATCCTAGGAGAAAGTTTTTCATCTACATGATGTGGTACAAGTAGCATGGTTTGATATAGGTACACCTGGGGTTTTTTAACTTGAAAAATACAAAAGCAATAGTCCTCATTATATTAGACATTTCTTTTTAAAACCTGTTTAATTTGTAGTACAGTAAAGAAAAATCTTCATCAGCACAGTTCTTTTAGCATGGTCCTGCATTTCTTGCAAACTATGAAGCAATTAACATTAAAAAAAAAGTACTGTATGCTTTACTACCAGCCCCAAGCATGAAAAAACCCAGCATCTCTCCTTCTGCAAAAAAATTACTGTGATGTAATAATCAGACTCCCGTTTCCTTTAATGTTGCAAAGCACAACCTAGTGATACACTATCATAGAATTGTCAGAGTTGGAAGGGACCTCAAGGATCATCCTACCCCCCTGCCATGGCTCCAGCCCTCTGATCATCCTTGGGGCCCTTCTCTGGAATGTTCCAGCACCTCCAGATCCTTTTTGTAATAGGGGTTCCAGAACTGGATGCAGTACTCCAGGTGGGGTCTCATCGGAGTGGAGTAGAGGGGGAGAATCACCTCCCTGGCCCTGCTGGATGTCAGGACTATACTCTCACAGAACTACAAAGAATACCTTTTCTTGTACTGTGCCTTGTAGTAAGCTTATGTTTCAGTTGGTTTGCTTTTACTGCTCTGTGCTATTACACATACCCTCTTTGGGTGAAAGATCTTATACCACAAAGCCTTTGGAGAGCAGGAGTAGCTCTTTAAATTTATGGGGAAGGAATGTGTTTGCTTTTTCCTTGATTTTTAGTGCTGCTCACATTTTTATTTCCAGCCACTCCACTGAAACCTGACATTTGTCTGCTGAGTTTATTTCTCTCATGATTTGTGACAGGGAAGCATGTAAGATCCCTTTTTCACTTCACATCTTACCCTCAGTTTATTGGACAGGTATCTGTAAGTGTCAAACGACTGCTTGTGACTTCCTCAGGCCTGCTAAAACAGGTTTTTTTCAGTTGCACATTATTTTCTATACTTTCTCTCAAAATATTTCCAACTCGGTTCTCTGGGACATGAGCAGTGGTGATGAACAAGTACACTAGCATCCAGACTCAAAACACAATGAAATGAACTTGAACTCACAGAAGAGCTGAAGAGATTAATTATCTGTGCATTGTTCTTTGCGGTATTTAATTCCCAGAATATAATGCAAACATTTCCTCAGCTTTCTAACTGAACTTCCATTCTCCCAAATAATGATAGCTGCTCATTTTGAGTTGTTGTGCTGAACTGCAGAGAATGCAGAGCATACAAACCTTTCTTCTCTGATAGTTTTGTTACAGTACAGCAAAGCAGGAACTGTGCCAGTTCTCAGATTATCAGAAAGACAGTTACAGGCCATACAGGCAGGCACATTAACCAGCCCCTGGGCATGCAGCACAAGGTACAGCAACCAAACATAATCCAAGACACATGATTAAGGCCTAAGTTGCTTCACCAGCATGACTGCTTTGAGCCACAAAGCTGAACAGCTCCAAAGCACAGCACAGCACAGCATTCCCATGCCACCCTTCACCCTCTTTAATGTTTAAGTGATCCCTGATAATTTATGATCAGTTATCAAATGCTGCCTTTCATGAGTAGAATGATGAGTGTGCTCCCTGGCATCCTGCCCTTGATCTGTGCTAATCCCATGCTGTTCCTGAGAGGATATTCCATGATCTGTGAGGTTGGTGCTTCCTCCAGAGCTGTTAATTTCACCAGGGACATGGCCTGCTTAACAGGTTCTGTAGCAGAATAGCATGAAGATGCAAATGCTATCGTAAGTGAAACTGTTTTAACATTTCCTCTGAGTGAATTACCATATAAATGGCTTGGCGTTTATTGTTTTTTATAATCTGCAAAGAGCTGTAATAGGAATAAGTAATCCTTCAAAAATACATGAAATTAAAAATATTATTCTCAATTTGGTATCCATTTGGGTCATCCTCTGGAGTTAAGTTGGAAGTTTAACAGCACTCACCCCCTTAACAATAATTATCTGCAATATAGCATGCAAAGTCAATGTATAATCCCTCATTCAGTTGAGTTCCCAGTGCAGTTTCTTCAGCTGTTGCACTGCAATGCTTCTATGAAGTATGAAAAACAACGGTACCCCAAAGTAAAATCTGATTCATTTGGTTGGGAGCCTCACTGTCTTTTTGACCTCTACGCCCAAAACATACAGAAAAATCAGTGTTGGTCCTAAGGACTGTCCTAATGTCCTTTCCTTAGAACACCTGCTGCTTCACTTTCCCCTGCTTTGTGTGCCCCTTACAGCACCTCCCTCCCCTCTCAGGTGCCTGCATGAGAGTGGATCTCAAAAAGACTCTGTTACCTCTGCCTCGGTTGCCAGGTCTTCATTGCTGCCATTGCTGGCTAGTAGACCTGCTAAGAACAGGAATGATGCTGGGAACACAGAAGGACACCATACTGAAATAACACAGACTGAGGATTCAGTTGTCCTGTGAATATACCATGGGTGTGAAGGTGAGAGAGGGCAAAAAGCTGGTAGGAACTAAAATGATAAAACAAGGAGCAAAATGTCCCAAAAGCAAAGGGTGTGGCAGACTCAGAGGACTACATTCACAGAACTCACGCAGCAGACCATGCTGCTGACATCCTCATGGCCTGCTGCCTCCAACCGTCCAGTAGAGAATAATGGGCAGCTGCCACTGTGAGCTGGGAAATGCATGAGGGCTGTGTGAGGTTCAGGTATCAGCCTGAGATGCACAGGGGAAGCAAGAAAAAGAATCCAGGAATGGTGTGGAAGCCTGTAGATCTTACCTGTGACTCACTTGAACGTTGTCTCAATCTCCAGTGCAGACACTGCTTCAAAGGATGAAAATCACTCATTTAGGAAGGAACTTTGGAAGGGCTTTTAACAGTGAAGACAAGAGGGAGGATTACACTAGGAGGTAACTGGTATCACATGATATTAATCAAGGGAGTCTTCCAATAGATGGCTAAAGCAGCCGATTATGCTGCACCATAGAACGGTGCATCTCACTACTAATGTAACTTACCCTGCGTTAACAGTGCTGGTTTGCTCATGCCGGTATGTATGAAACACAGCCCCACCAATCAGTACTGCTAGCGGTGACTGCTGCTTACCTCACTGGCAACAACAGTGCCTCTCGTGTTCTCAATAAAACATTCTCCATTTGGGGATTCAATGTTAAATTCCTGGAGTCGATTTCCAGTGAATTCATTATCACATGCCAGTAAATCTCCTGTAGTTACAAATAAATTATTTCCTTTTCTTCACCACCCCCCCAGCCTTTCAGCCACTCTTCTACTAGAGCACATATTGCCTCCATGCTCTGTTCACAGACAGACTTTGTATTTTTCACTGAACCTTCACAAATGGTGGAATTTCCTCATGTGACCAGGAACCAGTCCTGTACATGAAGTAAACTCAATAAAAATATTAAAAAGGGTAAACTTTGGCAAGTGCGTGCTGCTCTGGAATGTCTTTCCTATCACAACTGCTGTTTCTGTGGGCCAGAAACATATTTAAACTTTCCTGTGTCTGCAGAAGGTTTATATATTGGGATTATATGAACAACAATTTCTTCATACTTTGTCATCCATCAGTTCTTTTTCAGCAATGATGTACCAAAAAACTAATTTTTGTACTTGCAAGCCTTCACAACCTGAAACAAACCTGGAAGGGTACAGAATATAGCTACTGACTGCACAGTCAAGCAAGGTTATGCTGTCCATTGCACTGAATGTGAACCCTCTCTTTTTGCCTTCATTAAAAAAATCAAATGGATTTATATTTAAAAATAATCATTACCAAAGACTGACTTTCGAGTCTTACAAAAGCAGTTCATACATAGTTCTGACACCACAGTATCACAGTATAACTAAGGTTGGAAGAGACCCCAGGGATCATCGAGTTCACCCATACAAGAACTAAAGGCACTGTTTGCCTTTGTAAGGCTACATGACCATAACACTACCTTTCAGAAAATCTTCATTAAAAATGAAATAATTCGCTTAGTTTGCAAAATAACCCCCCAAATGATGCAAATCTAACATTATGTATCAGCATTAACCTGACCTTACCTTTTCCTGTCCTCGAGTTTTACAATTAAATGGCAGTGTCTAACACTTCCCATTTGTGCTACTAAATCCATTGTGGAGTTTTAAATTCCAATCTGTTATTTAATATTTTTTTCCTCCTATTTTCTTTTTAAACCACCATTGCTAACATCATTGAAATCATTAAGTATACTCAGGCAGAAACTCCTACTCAAACAACCTACCAGAAATCAGTTTGGGGCATGCTTCTCACTAAGCCAAACTGGAACAAACGCTAGGATTCTTCACACAGTCCACAAACAGGCACTTCCCCTTTGGCCAATTAAATTTTACATCGTTACGCCAGCAGTGAACTTTGTTTTTAACATACCATATATTTTCCTGCTGCTTTGGCTACAAGCAAAAAGTGCTGCAGGTTAACTACATTAGTTAGACTCTTGATACAATTCAAGCATGGAGACCTATCTATTACATTACCTTGTATCCTTCTTAACACAATGGTCATGCACAGGGAAACAGAGATGCTCTTTCTATCATCATAAGAGGCTGTGATCCTACTGCTTTACTGAAAGCTTACTTGTGCATTGCTCTGGGATGTCTTTGTTTTCTTGAGTCAGTCTGTTTCCTTAGCACTGTTTCACAAGGGAGTCTGTACACTGTTATCTGAAGTATGCATCTAAAATAACTCTATTATTTCCTCCTGACTATGTAAGAGGTAAGCTGCTAGCTGGTGATTTTTCAGGGGGATGGGGCGGTGGATTTCTCCCGGGATTTCAAGGATATGAGAGACATACATTGTATATTGCTTAAGTTCCAAGGACATGAAGTATTATGTAGGATTACGTAACAAAAGGTTCCAATTAACACACACTGGAACAGTATAATCAAAACACATCCTGAAATGATCCTGTAAGATCTTAATCAGAAGACCAGAGGCAGTCAATCCGTAAAGTCTCTGCAGGTGCTCACTGCCACAGTGAAATCTCCTAATAATCATTACAGTGTACTTTTAAAACTCTCGGTTACAATATATCACTAAACATACTTTTTCCAAAATCAAAGTCCCACATTGCTCACTAAACCAAAGTGTAGTGGTTTGGAAAAAAAGCCTTCTTCTTTCTCTTTCCCTCAGAAATCCTGCATTTATGACATTCCACCACTCTAGGGCATTAGCATCCTGGACAGGGGGGTTTGGGTTGCTCTCTCACTTTCCCAGTGCATTTGTCATTTGGCTTTGGGTTCTGGACTGTACTTTCCCTTTCCCTTTTTTCTCTTTCATATATATATTCATGTAATCTGGTACCTTTTAGTGAAGAAGCAAAATATTCTATGAGTCAATTAGAAAACTCTCCCCACCTTGTTTTTCCTCCCTGTCTTATCTCTTGGTAAGAGGGGAGGGAGGAGGCAGGAGGAGAAATGGGTTAGGGCACTAAAACCATAATATTCCAATTGGTGCCCAACATGGGGCAAAAAAGCAGAAAAAGCAGCTGTATTTAATTAGGAGAGGAGAGTGTATTTAATTTGGCAGGGGAGGGCCTGTTCTTGATTTCAGAATTCTTTCTGTAGCTTAGTTAACTAGTTAAAAGTGTTTAAAAATTAATGTTCTTTACATCTTAGATTGCTTTTCAAAAACAGCTATTCAATATTTTGAGCATTTGCCTTTTACAGAAAATTTTCCATGACCTAAATATAGATAAGCACATACAAAAACACCTCAAGAACGGGGTCAGTCATGGAAGTTACTTTTGCCAGCACTAATTTATGTAGTCCATTAAATTTTATTAAGTCCTGGTAGTTTTTGTTGTTTTCTGGGTGTCACCAATTTTATTTACTATTGTGGTAGATTTTTTTTTTTGCCAAGTTTGTATACTTTTGATCTCTTTCACCTCCTCTTACAAAGTAAATTAACAAACTCATCATAGTATATTTTCCAATCCTCCATATAAATGAAAAGCAAATTAAAGTGCATTTTAAATGAGACAGAAACAAGTAGAAAAAGCTAAAACTACAGATATTGAAGCAGCCTGATCATAAACGAAGCTCACAGCCTAATTATAAAGTTTGCCATAAAAAGAAAAAAAAACCAAAGACCAAGAATAAGCATAAAAATCTAAGCAAAAGACAAGAAGCTGTTCTCTTATTCAGACAGGCAGTCACATTTAGACCCTCACACATCTTGCAATATCTGTACACTAAAATACACATACGTGAGGCTGCTTATTAATTTGGTCATTCTCGAGTGCCATATTATAGGATGGAAGGGTCGTAAAATTCTGCTCCTGAAATTACTAATTTCTGAGGAGAAATTGCATCGACCTACTAAAGACCTTTTCCTTTTTCTTTTTTGGGTTTCTTTTGGACACTTTACTACCATTCTGTGTGGGTTAAATATTCAAGATTATCATAAAGCACATAATCTTATCCTAGATATCAGTGCTTTTACTTTCTCATTCTACCTGTGATGAGAACACAATAGATGAGCAGCAATATACAAACTGTATCACTGACTACTGTTTAGAGAGGCCATAAGCCACAAAATCTGAAGCACTGCTGGCAACAATAGTACCCCATTAAAATACAAAAACCTTAAAGGATGGCCACAGAGTAAGCTGAACTACTGCCAATAACGCTGAATAAGTTTTAAAACAATCTTCAAAGTATAGATAGGACTTAGGTGACTTCCTTAAACACAGTTGAGGGAATAGACCTATCTGCAATTTCCTTCCAACCCTCCGTAGATGTGAAGCAACGATACTGAAATTCTGTTGACATTGACACATTTTTTTTGAAGTTGTTGAATTGCTCACAGAACACTGGCAAAATCTTATACTTTATCCAAACCCAGAAGTTTGAAGCTTTGGTGGAATTTAGAGATTTATTTTAAATAGTATCTTTCTCACAAACACTAAGAAGATACATAAAATTCTTAACTGTAAGTCTAGTTCCATTCCTAGCTTAAGCAACCAAAGGTAGAGAGATGGGGAGCATGGGCACGGAAGACAAGATACCCTGGTGTCCACCTGGAACAATCTGTGCTCCCCTTGGAGTTCCTTTGTTTTGGCTTGTCTTGAACTGCAAGAACTCTCCAAGTGGCTGTTTCCAGCTTCTGGCAGCCATATGCGCTTCCTACCATCTGTTTTCATTCCACTCTGCTATGGAGACAAGCACAATTTATTTTTAGTGTTCTACATTTCCTGATGTTGCATATAATGGGGATTATATCTCACATCTAAGCCACTACATATGAAAAATCCTTCATGAACTGAAGTAAAAAGCAATGAGTAATCATCACACAGGATCAGAAAAGATAATTCTCATTACCTACTCATCAGCACAAGTATGCAGTTTATGCTGAAGTTTGCTAAACCCTGTGCTTTATCTCTACACTGCCTACAAGGGGCTTCCTTCACGTGTTTTAAATAAATATTTTCCCCAGCAACTTACTGGGGCATAGGAAATTGTTACTACAAATTTGTGTTGGCACTAATGATTGCTATTCTGAGTGCAATTCTCAGAGTCAAAACAGGGTATGAAGAAATAAGCAACTGTAGAGCAACACCAGAGCAGTACACCAGATGTCTGTCTGAAAGGAGGAATTCTGTGCACAGGCTCTCTCACCTAGTTCTTTTGGAAAAGACACAGTTCAAAAATCAGTTTGCAAGCATTAACTGAATAGTATAGCATTTGCTTTGTATGAAATTTGATGGAAAAGATGTCACTGTTGCATCCCAGTACAGCTTTGGAACCTATGGCACAATGGTAATTCTTTTAATAACATCAGACTAAACTGAATTCTAGAGAACGCTGCTGGTTTTACTAACATTGACATCAGACCATATGTTTGCAGGTAACAGGGTTTCCTCTTTCCCCATTTAACCTCCTCTTCCCTAAACTTACAAGAAGCCGAGTAAGCACTGACTTTTAGCTACACATGCCCAGATCAACATTGCGTACAACTCAACCAATACCATATTATTGCCACCATGACTTAATACCCACACCTGTAGAACACAGAGCAGCACAGATCTTCCCACCACATTTCAAATTCATGTTAATAATTAAGCAACTACTGATGAGAAGTTACCTCAGATTTCAAAAACTGAATAAAAATTTGTTAAAAGTGCACTGAGCAACAGAGAAAATTAGAGCCTTTAAAACAGATTATGTGGGAGAGACAAAAAGTTCACAGTTTATAGGGCATTCCAAGAGACACCTAAACGAGCTTCATTTAACTTTTTCAGATGAGTTTTATTCAATCTGAGTTTTCCACTCATTAATTCTTTCCCAAAACAACATCTGATCTTTCAAATACAGAAGTAGTTCTTGAAAAGACTAAAAACATGGCTTGCCAATCAAATAAATTCAAACATTTTAATAATGGACTTCAACTACTCTATAGTTTGAGTGAACGATTTCATTAAGTTATCAGCAGCTACTACGCTTCCCCAAGAAACTGTGACCAAAATTGTGAGAAAATTACTTTTATCTTACTACGTTAAAATTTATTCTGCTTTCTACTTTCAAATTATCAATTTGGCAATTCCTCATAGTCCTCTATTTTAAATAATGCAATGCAAGAAACAATTTGTCTTGAAGTGGTATCTCTTCCAGCTATCAAAATGATGAAGTGGAAACATTTCTTGCTTGGTGTTCCTGAGTATTTTTATTGTTTTGTCTTCTTCCCCTCCAACATAGCACCTATCAGACCAAAATACCTTTCTCTCCATCTCAGAACTTGCATTTAGGTGAAGCTAAGTACAAGAGGAGTTTTGAATGCAGACTAGCAAATATGCTTTGCATTAGTCAAGTGTCAATGAACATATACTTCCTTTCAGCTCCCTCTCACTACGTTGTTCCGTGTTAAAAGCGTGAGACACTCTCTAACCCTCCTCAGACTACCAATTTACATTCTCAAGCAAAGTAGAAAAAGAAAGAAATCTATCATACACCATTCTGTCACTCCTGAGCTTCCATAATCTACTACTTTTTAAGATGTCTAATTTTAATGTCTACTGTCACTGTGCTTACACAGTTTCCTAATAAAATCTCCAATGTTGTATTTGCTTGTATGTGTTGAGAGGTCAGCAAAGCACTTATTTCAATGCACAGATTTTTACCTAATTTCAAATTAATACAGCAGTAGGAATGGTCAGAAAAAGGAACTGAAAGCTTTAAAACACTGATCTTGAGAACATAATCCTTAATTTTCACTGATTTAAAAATAAACCTGCAGTTTGAGCTTTGTGTGGTAGACCTGTAATAGAAAGTTTCTTGTGCAATCCAGCCCCATATGGCCTTCCTTGAGTTCTCTGATAAGGACTATCCCATCTGAACAATCTTTATCCACAGTACTGCTACAGCTGACATTTCCTAGGTGGCAGTTTTTATTATAGTGAATGAAAAGAAACATAAACACTGTATTAACAAACAGAAAAGATGCATTTACTTTTATATCAAATTTGGGTATAGCATTCAATGGAACTCGATAGCTATTAAAATGATTTCAACCTAGTTCTAATCAATCTTTTAAGAAGTGGGCAAACCTGAATTCATACCATTAAGAAGTATTTATAATGAGTTATCTATTATTAATTTTTGTAGGAAAAAAAATTCATATGTTCTTAAGTGAGTTTTAAGGCTCAATTTCATATCATAAGCCATGACAAATTTATGTACATAATGAACACTTATTTCATAATTAGTTTATTTTCCTGGCAGATCATCGTATTTCCAAACATTTGTAGAGTTAAATGCAAGTTCAGTACTTAAAATACCTAACAAGGTAAGTTTCAGCTCTTCTGGTTATTAGATAAAATCACATTTATCTTTTAAAATATCTAAGTTTTCTTTAAAATATTTTAAAACCAGAAGCATCTGTTGTAATTGAAAAGTTGAATTAAAACAGTTCTTCCAAGAAGATTAGAAAATAACCTCAGCAAACCAACTCTGAACTCCAAATGAAAAACAATTACAATTGCTCTGTGCACTTAAGATCATGGTTTTGCTCACTAAAAACTGTTTCTGTTTAATCAAAGTTGAAGAAAATGGTATTTAATATGGTTCAATCCCTTAGTTTTGGGGTTTGTTTTTTAAGGGGAGAGGTTTTCATTGTGATGTTTACCTATTCAATACACATGCAGTTTCAAACTGATTAAATGGAAGCAGTGAGACAGAAAATAAGCTGCCAGCAGGATGAACAGAGGCCACCAACCAAATCTTCATGTCCTATCCGCAGTATAACATCTTCAAGGGATTCAAAGTACATCTCCTCAGTTCAAGTTCTCAGAGGTCACTGAGGTTTACAATTATCTCCAAGCAGTTTTCTCCACATCCTGTTAAGCTCTCTCTAAACAATTGTGTGTGTTGCCATGCAACTTCACCATCCCCTCCATTTAGAATTGCTTCCAATGTAACTTCTGTCGCACCAGAAAAATCCGAGTAGGAGCAAAGATTTTTATCTATTGGAGGAAAAGGTAAGCGGTTCAGTAAATCAATGCTCTAGATAGCACATAATGCTAGAATGCACAATAAAAATGCTGTGTTGTAATGAATAAGCATTCTCAGTTGCAGCTACTCAAATTCATCTGTCCCTCAGTGGCAGGAGAAAAATCATCTGCAAATTTCTAATTTTTTTTTAATGCACCTGCTCAAAGGACCTAGTCAAGATTGAGGCCACCACTCAGAGGCATCGAGCCTTTCTAGTAAAACACGCAAGTATCTTATAGCCACCATGTTCTTGCTAACCATGCTCTGTTGCAGGTAGGGTTGCATATATCCAACTGGGTTCTGTACCAGTTTTGATTAAATGTACAATATTTTCTTCACACTTCTGAGATGGAGGCAGAAAAGTAAGAATGCATTTGCACTTCATTTTTAGTATTTGCTCAGGTCTCTCTCCATATCAACCACTGCTGCATGAAATAATTCATTATCTAAATTTCACACTTACCTCCTGTCAGAGCAACTTCTGCTGTTGAAGAGCAAAGTTTCCACTTTATTCTTCCACTCTGAAACGTTTGGCTGCTGGTCCTGACTGAAACAGTATCTATTTTTAGACCGACTGACTTGCACTCAAACTTCCAGCTGATGGAAGCAGAGGATGACCCTTCTTTCCGGGCTAGATAAACCTAAAAAGAGAAAGACAGTGTCAGTATGTCGAAAACTGTCATGACAAATTAATTGTTGCAACAAGGACAAAAATCTTACAACAGCACACGTTCCTTCTTCTCAAGCTTCTGAACCTCTAAAACTGTGCACAGTACAATATTGTACATATCTCATTTTGAATCCTTAAGACTGTTCCACAGTTAGGTAATCATACATGTTCATAGTCTTTCACTAGGGAACACTGATCTATCACAACATGCTTGGTAAAGTTAAGACATAAAAGTATCTAAGTTCATTATTACAAAAAAAAAAAAAACCCCAAACCAAAAACCACCAAAACCCCAACAACAAACCAGATTTCTGGGGTTTTCATATAAGTGCACTGGCTCGTACACTTTGGTTGTCTGGTATTGAAGAAAACTAATAAGTGTTTCAGATTCTTCAGATCTGGCTGCATATTATTTCTCCTAGGACTTGACATGTCTGGATTAAAGCAAATCACACATTAACATTACCTGAACTGTTAAGATTTGCATAATTTAGTGTAGTCCCAATGCTGTTCTAAACTCCACCTGACTGAACAGTCAGGCCCATGTTAACATTCAGTAAAATTACAATGCCTTCTTAGAAGAATTATGTAATAAGCAGGTGATGATCATTTCAAGTCTATTATCAGCAAACCACAGTAACAGACATTACAGATTAAAGAGTCAAAACTGCCATGATCCTTTCAGAATCCTTAGGTAAGAAAATTCATCCAAATTCTGTGCATTAATGTCATACTGAATGGACTTCCACAGCTCTTCGGTTTTTAATGTGGAAAGAACAATGATCAAAGACATAAAACACACTATAAAGCTATTCTGATTTTCAATAGAATAGTGTTTGAGCACGTGCACAAGAGTGTAAGAAGGATACCATTCTCTAAAATGTGGTACTTCAACATGGATTTTACCTATCTGCTAAAAAATCTGGTCACTTCCTGAAAGACAAATTAAATTTATTTCTAGTTTCTTAACTCACATGGCAATCTTACCTGAAGATCAAGAGTAATATTTACTAACATCAGCTAGATTCTATGGGCATCAGAGGAGGTTTTGATGCCGAACACTGGCAAGGGTTTTCTATTTCATTGGAGTTAACTGTATTTTTAAGTATGATGTTTTATTTTTAATAATTGTTATCCTTACTACTTTCCAATCTGTTTCAATCTTCCTCCAGATAGACTCTGCCTTCCAAACACCTGCTTCCCAGCCACTTAATTTTTCATTATTGTTGGAAATCCGAGTATAACTATCTTCTACTATATTGTAGATGAGGTGGAAGTGTTTAGATGTCTTCTCTTTTTCGGAAGGAACAAAAATCACTTCTTTTCTTGTCTGAAAAAGGAAAAAAAACCCAAGCACCTTCATTGCCCAAGACACTTCACTAAGTTACTTTTAAACAGCATGCTATGGTTTCCCAACTCAGTTTTGCATCTAACTGGAAAAAGTAATTTTCAGGACACATCACGGACAAAAGCATTTCTGCAAAATGAAAGTTTTAGACCAGTTTCCTGCAGCTGACCTGTACCTTTCCCAGAGAGGAGCAGTAACTTTTTTTTTTTAACACTTATACAATTACTTTTAGAAGTAAATTATTAACAAAGTAAGACAAAATTATCAAATTTACGTAAGATATTAACATGTTAGGAATAGCTTCTATGTTGACTAGATCTTGTACAGCTAATAAGTAATTGGTTATTTTGAATAGCAAATGTAATTCTGTGACAAATCAACTTAAACCACCAAACAAGCAACCAAGATTTGTCATTGTTCTTAGGAGTTTCAACAAAGCATAAATTAGTTTAAACTATGGTGAAATCTTAAAAGTTTCTCAGACTTAAGCAGTCCTATGAAGCTCACTAATTTCACTTCACTGGTTCTATTTAGGATTGTCAGTCATTCCACACGAGAAGTTCACCAGAAAATTTATGGAAAGAGTGATGAGGTAAGTCACATCTTTGCATGCTATGGTCCTGGGAAACTGTATCTTAGCATAAAGCAAAACTCCTGCTTCCAGAAACAGGCAAAAACAGACACGAGATTCGAGTTTCAAAGACTATTCCATTCACAATCTTAACTGCTCTCACACTGTTTTCTTGATAAAAGCAGGTCCTACCTCCATAGTAACACAAATAAAATGTTTTTAGAGTTTTCCCAACTACTTTCAACCGTCTTAAGCTTTCTAGTTGTGTCATACTAGAATTAATTAAAAAGAAAAAAAAAGTATTTTTAATTAACTTTTAAGAGCAAGACTAATTTTAGATCAAGAATTCAAACACATTTTTAGAATCAACAGCTCAACATCAATCCTCAGATTTACTTGTAGACCTCTCTTCAACTCCTATCAAACTTGCACTTCATGTTTTGGCAAGTCTCCACGTTTGAACTATGCAGGTTATCTACCATGAAGTGCTATTCCTCCCCTGACCATCATCACAGAATTTCTAGCTAGCTACCTCTAAGATGGTCACCAATGCGAAAGTTAAGTACCTCTGAACCAATTTCACCTCTGGCTACTCGCCAAGCCATTGAACCCGACGTTCTTCCACCATATTCTCCAGGTTTTGGTGTTTTAGGAGAAATGAATTCAACGAGCTCTACAATGGTTCTTTCTAAGAGTTCTCTTTTTCTGTTTTCTGACAAAGATTGTTGTCTCTGAAAATACATTTAAGAAAGAGTAAAAAGTTCAGAAAAACAGTATTTGTAATTCTGCTCTGGACTGACACCAAGACAGAAAAAAAAGTTGAAAAAAACGAGACTAACGCTCAAAGTCTAGGCTGTACGAAGCATTAATCTTATTCTACATGTGCAAATACAAATCAGTCATAACTGCATGAGTACTGGACAGAGGTGCTTTTTCTTTGAACCTGCATGCATTAACTGTGTTTTTCTTTTCAGATAATGTTTGTGCTGTGCTTCTTATACCTTTGCTTGGATGATCAAATACTTTCATGTTTAATAACCACTCAGAGGTATTTTATACCTTAACTGGTTTTGATATTATCTGGGGAAAGAGACAGCAAGCATAATGTATGGGTCAAACTTTTCTTCTCTAAGAGTGATTTGGTTGGACAGTCTTGGTTTTATGATCAATACCCAACAAGAGATTGATTTGGTCTCTGAAAGAGTTATTTCACAGTGAGTGATTCTATCATTAACGAACTATGACATTAACTTAGCAGAAATCTGAGAAAAATGAATCACTTACACCTGCAGGTGTATGAGTGGAAAAGAGAAAGAATTACATAAAATGCTTTATTTGCTCACATGAATAAAAATATGGACAATTATTTAAAGAATAAAATACATAGAATAAACCAGGTTGGAAGAGACCTTCAAGATCATCGCGTCCAACCCATCAACCAATCCAACACCACCTAAACAACTAACCCACGGCACCAAGCACCCCATCAAGTCTTCTCCTGAAAACCTCCAATGATGGCATACAATGATGGCAATAAAAATCATTGAGAGGCTGGGGATTTTGTCTCCACAATTTTCACATCACAAATACAGAGCTGGTAGGTGAAGCTCTGTTTCTTGACTGGATACCACACAGGGTTGGAAAATGAAGCTCAACATTGAGTATACAAACAATTACACATCTGGGTTTGGCTGGTATGTTTTTGGTTTTTTCCCCCCTGTTTTAGTGATTGCCCAAGGCATGCACACTCAGCACACTAAGGCCTGAAATGCCAGGCCAGTAAGTGTTCCAGTTATGTCAAAAGCAGTTCTGACCGCAGAAAGTTTTGCTGTTAGGGATCAAAACAGAGGGATTTGAAAGACTTTGGTTGCAGACAACATGGAACGCTAATGGAATGCAGATACAGAGAAATTATGAGAAACAGCTCCAAGTGAACAAATTCCAGCTGCCAAATACCAGTTCTAATGCAGCAAGGGGACAATACACCTCTGCTTCTGCTGACAGATGACAAGCAGTAAGTCCAGGACCTCCTCATGAAACACCAGGCCTTCCTGAATGGAACACTTGACTGGGCACTTAGCATTTCCATATGAAGTACTACGGATGTCACGCCAGCTCAGAGGAGTTTGATATCGCTTACCCTACAATTTTCTGTGAGCCACATTCAAGTAAGGAAATCCAGTGTTGGGGTGATCGCTGCTGAAATTAGCAATGCCACAGCAAAGCATCTGCCCTTGCTGTGTTGTAAAAGTATGTGAACAAAATCCTGCTAAAGAACAGCACTTCAACTCAAAAAGGGTAGGCCTCTTTCATGGACAACACAAAAACATGAGTAAACTCCTGAACTGTAGAGAGTACAAACACACTAATTCTTGTCACCTCCCCCCACTCAGTGGACTCTGGCATACAACCGCTAGCAGCACACAAGGCATATGTAACACTGAGACTGCAGAGATCAACAGTGCCCGTGCTGTCCATTTCCTACAAACAACATTGCACTAGAATGGATTCCAAGAACTCCATTACCAATTGCTATGGTTCAAACTTCCTGGTTTTCTGTTACCCTCTATACACACACAGGTCTCAATTCTTTGGCAGACAAAGGGAGTAAGAAGGAAGAAGGACTGCAAACTGTAAGCTTTAAACTAGCCCTGCATCACATGCGAGTTGCACTGTTGATGGTTCCTGAAGGACACTTAAGTCACACCTGTGATTTAAGTGGACTCACCCATCTGTTGCTGGGTAAGCAACAGATGATCTGAGGGTAGAAATTTTAAACCTTTAAACAAGGAATACTAATGCATCTCACAACAATAACCACAAAATGGTTGTAATTCAAACTAGAGTAGTAGTTTTCTTTCTAAGAGCTGACCTGGCTGCAGCTATAAACATTCACAAGCATTAGTGTAATAACATCTGCAGCAAATTAAAAGAAGCTGTTTCCCTCTCCAACCACCCAATTTTCAATGACAGCAGCAGGAAGTTCAGGGTCCTCCTCCTGAAATGAGGCACTGCTCATACAAAATAGGTGGAAAAAAAGCTTTGTAGTCAGGGTGTGCTATAGTACTATAAATTAATATAATTTAGGAATGCCTGACCCAAATAAAAGGGTTTCTGAGAAGTAAAATAGTGTATACTGGATAAACTATCCTTGCCTCTTTTCCATCTAACACCAAGTCCCCCAAGATCCTTTCAGGTGTTGTCTGGCGTGTGATAACTGCCTTGTTTACCATGGGACAGGAAGGCAAGTTGATTTAGCATCCTTCAGGACTGAGGTAATTTACCATCGCCAGGTGCTTGTGTAAAATGAAGATTTACAAAGGTAGCCTGCCACAGAGCTGAGGGAGGGAGTCTTATGGAGACAAGACATCCCTGTTTTACATAAAGCTTACAAAAAGGATAAAATAATGAACACCCAACTTCAAAACAGATTTTGAGGGCCAGAGTGACTGAGCAAAGACCTTTGCCTCAACAACTCCATTTTTTAATACTGAAGTTGGCACCCCTCAGTATGCTAATGAGAAAAAAAAGAGTATATGCTGACGACAGGTGACTATGATACTCAGCTCTCCTCCTAGGTCATGCTAAAATGTCACTTAGAATGCAGGAACAGCCAAGTCTAGGTCACAAAATCCACAAAAGGAACATCTCTCAACAGCAGCAGCTGCAGCAAGCGTGTGCACAGGTACCTATTACCGGTGTGGTTGAGGACAGTCAACAGGCTGTGCTCCTTTTCCTCCACCCAAGAAAGGGACGCCCTTCTTGGTAAGAATTGCACCTTCAACATACAGCTTAAGTTTTGCTGCATCTCTATTTTTATATCAGAGTGATTGCAAAGACTTGTGTCTCCAACTTAGTTGGATGTTACTCAAGATTTATCAACATCTTGCAGTCAGTAAATTTGTCACCAGCAATTCCATCGATCTGAACAATAAAACTATTTGATTCTTTTAACCTTCTGAACATGTGTCAGAACAAGTCCTACTTGGGGCACTTGAGAAGCAAATGTTAATTTTGCCCAATAGTTCCAGGAAGAATCCTGGACTTTGAGACAGGCAGACATCAGAATCTCATCTGCAGCACAACATCTGGTCACTAAACACAGACACAGAGAAATAACAGCTGTGGCAATTCTTCTTTAGGCAGGAAAGAATGATCACCATCTCAGGTTCCATTTTCATTTGCGCTGCTGATAATGTATACTGTGTATCATGTTTCTCTTGAGTCGTAACTTGGAAGAATTGAGCTTGAAAGATGCGGTGTAGGAGCTCTGCATCAAAAGATACCAAGACTACAACCCCTCCTAGTGTGGAACCAGCCTCTAGGTGACCACGGGAAAAGAAGTTAGCATGGACCTCTGCCTATGTCCATTATCTGCTGAATAGATTGCAACAAAGGAAGCTCACGTCAGTGCTCACGTAATGTCATGAGCTGCATAATTCTCTGAAGTAGGTGGAAAGAAGGAAGAAACGTGACCATAGACCAACAGGCAGCATCATTTGTTGGAGACAGCACAGCACTTTTTTACTCTAAGTGAATAAGCATGATCCTGTGGTGACATCAAGGTGAGAAGCAGGTCAGACAAGCCAGCCCGTGACTCAATTGCATCTTCTTTCCTGATTTCATCAATATCGTCAGAGTAATTTTTCAGCTTACTATTGCCTCTATTTCCAATGTTCCTCCCCAATGGACAACTGCTGGAGAAGAGCCTGATGACTGGCTTCTATCACGAGCAGAAGAGAATAAAGGCCCTTCAGATCAATTCTCTAGCTAGAAGGGTTTACTGCTTGGAGAGGGTGCCATTAAATTTCTCCAACTCCACAAACAGGGCATGCATTCCTCAACTCGATTATCTGATCCTTTACCTCCTTTTACTTGGCTGCTCTGGGCACCCTTCTCAGTGCTCCACTTTGTGACCCTAATTTTTCATTACCGACAAAACAATTTCATGCCCAATTCTTCTCTTCTGAGAATGTGGCTACAACTCTCAAACCGACAGGCCTCTGAAAAAGTCTCAGCTGTTTATTTAGCCACCAGCTGGAACCCGCACTGGAACTAGTTTCTACACACAGGAATTAGCCCTAGAAGGAAGTGGGTACCAAATGGAACCACACTGTTTCAGTATACCAAGCCAAGAAAAGTGCGTTCTGTCCCAAGCAGGGGGTAGTAAAAGCTTAGCAGATAGGTATTGAGTGCACTTGCGTTCTGTGACTGTGATATGTAGGTGCAAATAGCTCCATGTGTTTTGGGGATGTTAGGCATGAACAGTGCATGTGGCTCTGAGCCTCTGGAAAGCCTTGGAAGCAGCCTGTGAATCATGCCTCTCCTTTCCTAGAGCTTGTAAAGAGTAATGGAAACAAATCAGGCCTACATTTCTTATAACAATAAATGCTATTGTTCTCAAGTTACAGTATTATTGCTGTGGAAAAAGCTCAGCTAAGGAGGCCATATAGTGACAAAGACGATGAAGTTCACTCTTAACATCTACTGATGCACAGGTCTACGCTAAAGCCACCAAGGAAAAAAAATAGTAATATACACACACAGTATGTGTATACACACAGTAGCTGGAGAGCAACCAGACAGAAAGGGACCTAGGGCTACTGGTTGACAGCCAGCTGAACATGAGCCAGCAGTGTGCCCAAGTGACCAAGGCCAATGGCATCCTGGCCTGCATCAGAAATAACGTGGCCAGTAGGAGCAAAGAAGTCGTTCTACCTCTGTAGAAGCAGCACTGGTTAGGCCACACCATGAGTCTTATGTCCAGTTCTGGGCTCTGCAATTTAAGAAGGCCATTGAGATGCTTGAACGTGTCGGGAGAAGGGCAGCAAGACTGGGGAGAGGGGTCTGGAGCACAAGCCCTATGAGAAGAGGTTGAGGCAGCTGGGGGTGTTTAGTCTGGAGAAGAGGAGGCTCAGAGGAGACCTTATTGCTGTCTACAACTACCTGAAGGGAGGTTGTAGACAGGTGAGGGTTCATCTCTTCTCCCAGGCAACCAGCAACAGAACAAGAAGACAGAGTCTCAAGCTGTGCCAGGGGAAGTTTAGGCTTGAGGTGAGGAGAAAGCTCTTCACAGAAGGAGTAATTTGCCACTGGAATGTGCTGCCCAGGGAGGTGGTGGAGTCACCATGCCTGTAGGCATTCAAAAAAGGATTGGATGTGGCACTTGAAGCCATAGTTTAGTTGTCATGAAGTGCTAGGTATTAGGTAATAGGTTGGACTTGATGATTTCTCAGGTCTTTTCCAACCTGGTTGATTCCATGATTATGCAAGAGAGAATATAATAATCCTCTTACATACCATTCTTTATTTCAGCTCTGTGACCGATTCTTACACGTTCAGTACAAAATGAGGTCTGTATAGTTAGCAGCATCTTATTTCCATAGTGCACGGACATTTCCTATCAGATTACCAAACTCATTCATTTCATTCACATTATAGTAAGACACAGGTCACTTCAAGAAATCCGTTTAAGAAAAGCTACATACCTTTCTGTTTAGTGCATTAATAGTTTCACGTAGTGTAGCCTCACTGAGTGCTTTCCTTCTAGAGAGTACTTCTTCATGTTTACAGCTGTATCTCCAAGTGACGTCAACCACCTTAAGCGTAAGAAGAAAATAAAGAAACCAACAATTCCCACGGATCTCACTTCATTTAAAGAGGCTAGCTAACCAAAATATGTTTTCCCATAGCAATTCTGGAACTCACACCAAGATGGAATACATCCCAGGTTTGCCCCAGGCAAGTATGTTTATTATTAACATCGTTACTCCTACCTCATCTTTGGAGAATGCAATTATGTAGGAGAGCTTCTTTCCCCACCCAGTTTCATAGAGAAGAGGTTTGTCACAGGCATTTTCACAGGGATCACAGTGAAGCCATCTTTTCTGAGATGAAGAATACACTTCAGTCCACAGATGATCTATATAACACAGTCCAAGAATAAACAATTAATTATAAGGATAACTCCTCACTTGTAGTATTGCAGAATATTTTATTCTTTCCAGAGTTATTAAATGGAAGAGCAGGTGAAAGAACATGTTTTCTGTTCATCTACATTCAGAAGAGTTATCAGTGCTTTCTCTTTCTATCTTAGGATCACAGTTTTAGACTCAACTAAAGATTGTGTCATTCTGAAGTCAATCATCTACCTCACTTGCAGAACTGTATCTCATCAGGCAAGATAGGAAATTGCACTTATATTGTCTTTGTTAGCTGAACTGCATAACTCTGTATGCTGCCTGATTGCTGACATAATCTGAGACCCATTAAACACATAACCTGATTTTGCATAGGTCTGTACTAACATTACAATATTCTAGAATACTGGTACCTGTACAGTCCCAGACGTATCTAGCTTCAAACCCAACAGCTCTGCAACACAGTGTAAAACAGTTAGCCCACTCCCCACAGCGTCCACGTCTGGTTTCCAGGAGTTTCTCAGGGTTGTTATACCTACAGAAGAAAAAGAAAACACAAAGAGAATAATTAAAAATATATTTTACCTTTCATAATCTTTATGTCATGACTGTCCTTGGGATGATTTGAACAGATTTCAGTGCCATTCAGCCCAGAGAACATATTAGAAATTGCTGCCTTACTACAAAATAAGTGTGTGTAGAATGCTACTTTTACATTGACTCATACAACTCCATCATGCTTATGGCAGCACTGAAACTAATCTGCACTCCTTCAGCTTTCAAAATTGACTTAGATTTCATCTTAAAATATGCTTTTTGTAAGCTGGTCCTTTTGATAGTAAACAAAAATACTATGAAGTGTGGTACTCGCTCTTTTCCTATAGCCTCAGCAAAGACATGCATTACCCTTTGTGCTTTCCCATAGAAATGAACATTTCCCTGAAATAACAAAACCCTACCAATATCCTGGGGCAACATTAACATATTTTACTCAGAAGTTGTACTTTATCAAATTAACAGTTAAAAAAATAAGAAAGATCAGGCAAGTATTCAGAACAAGGTCACGTAAAAGAAAGCGGTATGTATTTAAAAAAAATCTCTAATCTTGTACAGCAATTGTCGGGTCATTGCTGTGTACCAGCAACCAACGCTGCAACCATCCTATCGCGTTACTTAAAATAGCTTCTCTGATCTTCCAACCAACAGCTTATCACTTGTTTAATAAATACACAAATGCAAAGGTGTTTCTTGAAAGACAAGGAGAAAAAAACAACAAACAAAAAACCCCAACAAAAGCAAATGACTGTGTGCTCACCTTGGGAATCTATTAGAGAGCTGACACTGGTTACAGTAATGATTTTCTACTCGACTGGCATTCCATCTTAGCTCATCATCAGTAGGCAATAGGTAGCCACTTTTAGGCTCTGTCTGCCCACCACACCTCCTGCAGGGAAGATTATCTACCCACTGAAAAAAGTCGTTCTTAAACCACTGTGAGAGCTCCAACAACAAGAAGTCCTCTTCATTTATGTGTGCACCTGTAAAATGTATACAACATACTGTTAGGTCAAACGGAAACATAAATGTAGATACTGATAAGTCCAACTAAATAAATCTCCATCTCTGGGCCTTTATTATATTTTAAGTCTCATTATTAAAAAAGCTTCCCATGTTACTTAAGAACACATGAAAGAGAAAACGTACATTCTCAAGACTGAATAAAACCCAACTGTACACGTGAAGAACAAAAAATTGCATTCCTAATCCAAGTTAGATACACAGTGAAGTCTGTTGAGTTTCCTCATGTCCTGTTCTTCCAGGGCTTTAGAAAAAAAGTGTTCTTTTTCCACTCCCATTTCCAGCAGAGAGGAAACAGTCTAGGAGGTTCCTGGAGTGCATGGAAACTAAATTCCTGGTGAGTAAGCCAACTAGGGAAGGCCACACACTAAACCCATTCACTAATAGAGAAGATGTGTAGATGATGTGATGGCTGGCATCTGCCTTGGGCAAAATGATCACTAAACAGCAGAGTTTTCTGTTCTCAGGGAAGAAAAGCCAGGGGTCAATGTAACTGCTGCCTGTTTAAGAGACTAGTTGACAGAGTCCCTTGACAGGCAGTCCTGAAGGGCAGAGGAGTCTAGGAAGGCTGGACATGCAAGTAGGAAACCTGCAAGGTGCAGGGGCAGACTGTCCCAGTGTGCTATGAGTCAGAGAGGAAGAAAGTCAGCATAGCTGAAGAGAGAGCTTTGGCTGGAATTCAGTAAGAAAAAGTAAGTTTATGGCCTATGGAAGAAGGGGTAGACCACTCAGGAAGACTAGAAAGAGTTTTGAGTTTATGCAGGGAGAATACTAGAAGGGCCAAAGCTGAAGTAGAACTTAATCTGGTTACTGCCATAAAAGGGAATAAAATTGTTTCTATAAATACATAAATGACAAAAGGAAGACCAAGGAGAATCTCCATCCTCTATTGGACACAGGGGGAAGCACAGTTACAAAGGATGAGAACAGGCTGATACACAAAATTCTTTCTTTGAATCATTCTTTAAAAGTAATACCAATTATTCTCCAGGTACCCAGTCCCCTGAGCTAGCAGACAGGGATGAGAAGCAGAATGAATCCCCCAAAATCAAAGGGGAAATGGTTACTGACATGCTATACCACTTAGACACACAAAAATCTGCAGGCCCAACCAGGATAGAAGGGTACCAAAGGAGCTGGTAGAACTGCTCACTAAGTCACTTTACATCATTTTCAAGCAGTTCTGGCTAACTGGAGTGGTCCCAATTCACTGGAGGCTAGCAAATATGATGAACATCCACAAAAAAGGCTGGAAGGGGGGATCTGACCTGTCAATCTGACCTCAGTGCCAGGGAAGGTCATGGAGCAGATCTTGAGTGCCATCACATGGCACATGAAGGACAATGAGGTGATCAAGCCCAGTCAGCATGGATTTATGAAAGACAGGGCCTGCTTGGCTATCCTGACCTCCTTCTACAACAAGGTGACCAGCTTGGTGGGTGAGGGAAAGGCTGTGCATGTTGTCTACCTGTACTTCAGTACAGCCTTTGACACTGCATCCCAAAGCATTCTCCTGAGGAAACTGGCTACCCATGGCGTGGGTGGGTGGATGCTTCCCTGGGATAAGCAATGGCTGGATGGCTGGGCCCAAAGAGTGGTGGTGAAAAGAGTTAAATCCATTTGGTGGCCAATCGCAAGTGGTGTTTCAGTCATTTTGACTAGTTCAGCCTGATGGCTTGGAAAGAAGCATCTGGAAACATTACCCTCCTCCTTATTTCCCCCTTTTAATAATGTGCACAGCAGAATTAGAGCAGAGTCTAAGAGCTATGCTTCTCTCGAATTCTCTATTTAAAGGAATGTAAATAGTTTCCATTTGTTACTGCTAAGCCTCTTTCCTCCATTGCATTGTCCTACACTGCTGAATGAGAATGCCTTGTACTTGTTTAGGCAGTGTCCTATTTCCCGGTATAGCTAAAAAAGAAAAGAAAGATAAATGACTAAGAAAGCTCCCTAAAGCCAAGGGCATAATTACATATCAGTGTGTGGTTACAGACGACATCACAAAGTCATTCATAAAAATTATGAGCTTTCTTTCTGGTTTGGAAATCAACACTCCCATCAAGTTAGCAGAATTGCTTCAGAGTCTCCTATCAAAAAGTCAGTGAAATGATTTTCTGGTTTAAAAGGGGTCTTGGAAGCTTTTCTTTTTTTTGGGGGGGGGCGGGAAATGTGTCTCTTGTACAACTTAAATTTCACTATATTGTTGAAAAAGATATAAAACTGTCACTTGAAAATGGAAATATGACATTTTTGAACATTAAAAAGTCTGTCAGTTAAAACTTCTGTATTTATGAAAATACATACTTTAACCATCAATGCTACAAACATTTATATATGTATTTCACTTCTAGCTCCAAGAGAATGGCACAAGCCTAGCCATTAAAACATTAGCAAGAAAAGGGATTCTTTGTATCAGGCTGTGTCTGGGAAAGGTGTCAAGCAAACTGTCACAAATAATATACCTTAAGAAGAGAAGTGGCATTTTGAAATTTGATTCTGAATCTGGAATTGTAGTACAGAAGGGAAAAATTACACTCTGACAGCTTCAAAACAATGAATATGCAAACAAGAAGCTCCCCTCCTCCTCCTGTAGTACCTACTTTAGATGCAAAGAATGTAATGGTATATTCAGACCATTTGTTTCCCTAGCGTTGCTTATTACTATTTCAAACAATTAAGAGCAAAAAATTTCTAAGTCAAAGCTGTAAAGAATGAATGATAAAAATTAAATTTAAAAAGCCCAGAAGTGAGTAGAGAGATGAGAACATTTGAAAACTAGGAAGAAAGTAATCATAGAGACAGCATTTGGAACCTGAAGACATATGAACAAATCTACACACTAAAGCACACGCACGATCCTGATGTTTGAAAGAATATTTCTAGTTCCATATACATTCTAACTTGGTGTCATTACCTTTGTCCAGTTCCATGGCTCGTGCTAGTTTTTCCTGAGCCTTCCCTCTCAATTGCTGGAGGGGAACTGAAGCTAGTGCCTTCTGCTGAATGGAAGGATTCTCATGCATCAACACAAGGTGCTCAAATCTTGTTTGAAGTGTTTTTAAGATATTTGCAGCCTGCAAGAGGATTTTCAGTCATGAGATGATTTATCAATTTCCAGAAGAACCAAGCCCTCCTATTTTATTGTATCAGTCACAATTCTATACTTGCAGTTACATTACATATTTCTTTACAGGTGAAATATTTGTAAAGATATGAATAAAAATTGCAGACACCACCACCTAAACTGTAAAGCCAGCCTTGTAATCTTTAAGCATTCCAAATGGTATTAAAAATGAAAAAAATTACTGATTCAGGGTGAAAAGATGCCTCCTTTTACTTACTTGCTCCCTCACTGCTCTCTATTTCTTTTAGGGACCTTTTACCTGGAAACCATTTCCTGGGCACTACTGCACCACTCTGCAGAACTCTTATTCTTTTCAGCTTTTCGATTGCTCGTTCATGAATACCGCTTGACTATTTCTGCTTCCTTCTCTCACAGGTCGACACTGGTAAGTTTTACAGACAGCCCTGTGACCACATACGAAACAGTGTCTTTCACCAGACATCAAACCAGAACAACTGATCTTTTCAGCCACTTTCCCTCAGTGCCACTTAATGGCAACTGTATGTTGCACCCAGTAAGGTACACTCGTATGTACTAAATAGCTAAAGTTCGTAATAGTATGAGGGCAAATTGTTTACTCCTATTTAAAGGGGGACAACACAGAAAGTGAAATGAGTTTAAAATAGACTCTGACATATTAGGGGTGGAGGGGGCTGCAGTACTGCTAAATTACCTTCAGTATTTAGCTTTGTTAACACTTTGTGTCATCACAAATCCACCACTTTCCTGAAATGCTAGCAACAAACATAATACAGAGGTGCAAGAACTCTTCTGAAAATAACTTCTTTTAAGGGAGCACTTAAATTAGGAGTTATTATTTTGATATAGACAGTTACTACAGGACCATTCCCTACTCAGCCCTATGAGGAGAGACTGAGGGAGCTGGGGTTGCTTAGCCTGGAGAAGAGCAGACTCAGAGGTGACCTTACTGCTCTCTACAACTACCTGAAGGGAGGTTGTAGACAGGCAGAGGTTGGTCTCTTCTCCCAGGCAACCAGCAACAGAACAAGAGGGGACAGTCTCAGGCTGCAACAGGGGAGGTTTAGGCTGGAGGTTAGGAGGAAGTTTTACACAGAGAGAGTGATTGCCCATTGGAATGGGCTGCCCGAGGAGGTGGTGGGGTCACCATCACTTGGAGGTGTTCAGGAGGAGACTTGATAGGGTGCTTGGTTGCATGGTTTAGTTGATTAGGTGGTGTTGGATGACAGGTTGGACTTGATAATCTTAAAGGTCTCTTCCAACCTGGTTTATTCTATTCTATTCTACTCCTCATAACCGCTGAAGTGGAACAAAACTCATTTCACCCTTCCTGGAGCTCACCAGATGTAATAACCTAAACCAAATTATGTTTGGATCCACTTCACAAATAGGAAGGATTAGCTTCAGAACACAAGCATCAGCTTGAAACTTGCAATACTCTTCTCACTGAAAGATCAACACAACTTTTAAAGCCTCCAGTTATGACCAGTACTAAGCAAGTAAACGCAGACAGTATATTTTAAAGGCAGCTACTGGCACGGTAACAATTAAATGGCTCCATATTCAAGTGCCTACAACAGTTTCTTTCCCAGAAGATATTATGGGTCACAATGAGTTACCAAGTCCTCCCTCTCTCTCCCCAAAAAGGCATCACTTCAATCTCACAGTATCACAGTATAACTAAGGTTGGAAGAGACCCCAAGGATCATCGAGTCCAACATGTCTCCACAGACCACACGTCTAGACCATGGCACCAAGTGCCACGTCCAGTCCCCTCTTGAACACCTCCAGGGACGGTGACTCCACCACCTCCCTGGGCAGCCCATTCCAATGACGAACGACTCGCTCAGTGAAGAACTTTCTCCTCACTTCAAGTCTAAACCTCCCCTGGTGCAGCTTGAGACTGTGTCCTCTTGTTCTGCTATCTATGCTTTTTCTTTTATCTATGCTGACCTTGGGCAGGTATTGGAAAAAACAATATGTTATAGTTCAGCCTCAATAATATGCTGATGATACAATTAAGAGACAAACTCTGTTTAAGGATGAATGACAAGCAGGCTTTTGGAAGGATTCATATTACACCAGCTTTAAGACCTAAGTGACACTAGTTCTAAGGGGAAAAGCTTTGTAGCAAGTTCAACCAGAGTAGCCTTTGAACATTCTATCAGAAGGCATAACTTCATATTTCAAAGGTATGAGGTGTTAGGAGCCTTCTGCCATCATGGCAGGTAGTATCAGATGAAAGGACTGCCTCTTTGTCTTGATAGAGAACTTCAACTCAGCACCTCAGACAAGAGAAACAACCTAAGTAACTTGCCTGGCTAAATTCCGGTCTCTCAGTTGCACGTGAGACAAAGAAAGCCCATACAGGCTACACAGAAGTCATAATGCATGAATGGAAACATCCAGCAACAATTACAAACATTACAGCTGTGCTTCTGTTCTTTTGCTGGCTCTCAAATGCCAAACACAGTGTACAGCCCCAGTCACAGCTTCCCCCACCTTCTTGTTGTTCCCTGCCAATACAAATCAGTTCTTTTTTTCAAACACACCCATATCAATAAAACATTTATGGACATCTTCAATGAAATCTCTTGCAAAGTTGCAAGAAGACTGAAGAAAACCCTTCAAAATTTCAGAAACCATTGGGACAAAAAAAAATCCTCTAGTCCAACCTCCTGCTCCAAACATGGTTAGCTATGAGGTCAGATCAAGTTGATCTGGGTTTCATCTAGTTGGGTCTTGAAAATGCCCACTTTTGGAAACAACATCACCTCTTTGAGCAACCTGTCCCAACAGTTAACTCCTCTTCTTTGTATTCAGGAATAGCATACCTACAAAGTTTTCAAGTTATAATTACCATTTCAAGAGACTGCACAGGCGATGTTTCTGGTTGCTGACGGGCAAGGGCAAGAACAGAGTCAGCAGGTCTTGAAGGCTGATGCGCAACTGTCTCAGCACTGCTCACAGTTTGAGAGGATCCTGATACATAGTGTTGATTTGACTCATTCAGTCTGCTGCTCCTCTCTCCAGCAATTAAGTCTCTGATTTTACGTAGCTGTTCAATCGAAGCTTCCTTGGGGAAAACCAAGTGAGTCTCTCCCTGAAATTTAGACAAATTATTTCAGCAATTAACGCATGTCTAAGCCAGTCAGTGGTTTGAATCTACTGCTGACAGCTATGTCATTGTCTGGAAGTTAGTACACTAAGTCTTGGCAGGATTCAGCTTTCAGATTAGGTCACTTAAAGCAGAAACTATTAGACAGAGAACCTACAGTCAGTCTAGAGAAAAAAGGCTGTAACAACATGCTTTGCTAGTTACTTATTTTGTGGAGCTGTATATGGACATATGTTGTGAAAGCAACAACAGAAATGAACAAAAAATGCCCAGTTCTCACAGTACAGAAGTGAAACACTAGGAAACACAGGAGGATACCCCATGTTAGGGAAAGAAGCCCCTGAAATAGCATCTGCTGGGAATTTTCTTCTATGCTGTTCTCTCTTAGTACTTCCCATCTGAAAAATGCTAAAACCTATTATTATTTAGACTTGTACCCACCTTGATTTCTGGGTTCCCATATCTGATTGTAACATGCAGTATAACAAAATATTAGTAATTATGACTAAAGAAAAGTATCAGCACACTTAACATGAAGAAATTGTTACCAGAAGCACAAGTATCTTGAAACACTCCACCATTTAAGAGTTCCAGTTTCTGCTGCTGCAGCACTTCTATTTATTAAACTGACAATGTGTTAATCCAGTTACTTTAGGTCACCTGCCAGCGCTTCACTTGAACACTCAGAATCACCATAAAACTAAACAGATATATCAACCCAAATGTGTCCTTCTCATTTTTTAACTGTAAGAGCTGAAAGAGCTGATTTGTCAAGTAGAGGCTAAAGAGAGGACAGAGGTGGGAGAAGGAACTTGTAGCACGTTTAAAGTAACTGTTATTACTGAGTCCTTTGCTAGCTACATGGACACCTCCTGTCCAAACCTGGTGTGTTTAAAAGTCATCTCTTGAGTGCATCATGAAAATAAATCCATAGACCATTTTTCCCTCTGCAATTACCATTTATTTCAGTAGACTTCTTTTTTCTTTTTTTAATTAGGACAACTATACTACTTAACATCACCAGAAGAGAAGGCAGAGGTCTCATGACAGCTGGACCTAAGTAACATAATGTACATACCCATATGGAAGCATGCCATTAAACAGACAGATCCAAGGAGACAGAAAGAGCTTTGCACCCTTAAACAAAAGGGGTTTATAATTTTTTTGGGGTTGGTGGGATTTTGCTGTGGTTTTTGTTTTGCATTTGTTTGGGGTTTTCTTCACCCCAGATTTCCAGTAATTCAAAGGCTACTTCTAGCTTAACAAGGTTTGCCAGTTTAAGTATCACCAAGACAGAAGACCATTTCAGGACACCAAACAGTTTCCAAAATACGATTTTTGACTGCAATAGAATCAAGATTCACTCAAGACTATCCTCCCACTATTTCAATAGTCTCCTGCCTCCCACTGTTGTCACAACACCACTAGTACTCACGCAGCTGCATTGTGAATTTGCTGAACCCCAACTTTTAAAGATGGCAGTTCACAGATTAAGTTAGTTCTAGCTCCATCAGATATCTGAAGCACTCTCATCTAAATTTTCTGTTGGATAACTGCAGATACTTACAAACAAGGATAGCAATTGGCTTAAAATCTAGTCTCTTACAACTGGAAAAGCAGGGGAAAAAACCTCCAGCTTTAATTACATAAATTATTAAATTACACTCACCTCTTCAAATCCCATCTCAAATAAACACTCAACTGCTCCTCTGACTGGCAACAGCCTTGTGGAAAACGCTGGATTTCCAATTCGAATAAATCTGTATTTTTCTTCATAAGGATTCCTGAGGAAATTGAAAGTTTTAGATCTGTTTGCAAATTAGGTAAAAACTTCCAAGCTGAGGAACCTTAGAGCTTAGTAATTTGTATGAAATTTCTTTTCAAGTTTCATTTCATTCACACCATGTAAATAGAATGTGACACCTATCTAAAACTTTGACCTACTTCAAAGACTATATATGGTTGGAAGAGACCTCAAAAATCATCCAGTCAAACCTTTGACCCAGTACTGAAGGGTCAACACTAAACCATGTCACTGAGTGCCAGGTTCACACGCTGCTTGAACTCCTCCAGGGATGGAGACTCCACTGCCCTGGGCAGACCATTACAATGTTTGATAATCCTTTCAGTGAAGAACTACTTCCTAACATCCAGCCTGAACCTCCCCTGGCACAGCTTGTAACCATTTCCTATAGTCCTGTCATTTGTCACCAAGGAGCAGAGGCTGGTCCCCTCCTCACTACAGCCTCCCTTCAGGTAGCTATAAACACCATTAATGTCTCCCCTCAGCCTCCCCTTCTGTAGGCTGAACAATCCCAGCTCCCTCAAGCATTCCTTCTAAGTCAGGTGCTCCAGGCCCCTCATGAGCCCCGCTGCCATTCTCTCAACACACTCCAGCACCTCAGTATCACATCCTTCTGCATTTAACTTTTCAAGTTACAGACCGGTTCTAAATTTTAGCTCACAATTTAAGTTCAGAAATACATGGTTTGTAGTCCTAGCCAGCAGGGCTTAGTCTGCAGTGACACACAAAGACAAGCACCCCTCCAACCAGCAGCATTTCATTTGAACTTCTCCACTTGATGCTGGGTGGTTTTAGACCCACTACAGAAGCTATGATGAACTTTCCAGTATGTGGGTAAAGCTACTGTGGTCTCTTTACTTTTAAAGGAGAGCTACAAGGATGACATGGGACTGCAACATCCCTTCTATGAAGAAAGACTGAGACCTGGGGCTGTTTAGATTTGAGAGAAGGCTGAGATGGGATCTTATTAGAGGGGATCTAATCAGTGTCTATAAATATCTGAAGGGTGAGTGTCAAGGTGAAGGTGCCAGTCTCTTTTTGGTGGTGCCCAGTGATAGGACAAGTTAAAATGGGTACAGGCCGGAACCCAGGAGGTTCCACCTCAATGGAACCGCCTTACAGGGAGGGTGACAGCACTAGCACAGACTGCCCAAGAGAGGTTGTGGAGTCTCCTTCACTGAAGACTTTCAAAACTTGCCTGGATGCATTCCTGTGCAGCCTGCCCTAGGTGATCCTGCTTTGGTAGGGATGTTGGACTCAATCTCTGAAGCCCTTCCAATGCCTAACATTCTGTGATGGACTACCTCTGTTCCATTTTTCTTTTAACTCTTTTACGCCTTCTCTCTTTTCTTTCATTAAAAGAAGTCAGCCCAGGCCCCCGCGTTCTGTCACACAGCACTACTTTTTCAAACGCACGACAAACCAGATATAGACAGGGAATGGCAGCTTGTACATCTTGAGTTGCTTGAAGATATCAAGGCCAATCATACATCCTGGTGTGTATATAGATCCTACAGAGCCACCTCCCAAAAATTCAACTAAAATTAACTCTTGATAACAATCTTACCAAGCCAGAAAAAGAAAGGAAACAAACAAACAAAAAAATCCAGTTACTATTTTAGCATTACTTGTTATGCATCCACTAATTTTTAAGTGCTTGCAGAATGAGGGTCAATGCAGGCCAACCAGCAATAAATACAAAAATAAAAATCCAAGCTACGAAATGACAACAAAATGAAGAGAGATGTTTCTGAAGTTTGATATTATGTAACAAGATTGAATCATACACCTCATCTCTTAGATGGTCTGTCTGTAAGCCCAGAAATAAGATGCTTCACTTAAGATAAGTTGCTTCCAAAGCTGCATTAGTAACCCAACAAGAATCACTAAATTCACAAGTAGGCTCTGTTCTCAAAGTGCTTGACTTGCCACGCCGCTGCCGCCTGCCCTCCGCCCGCTGCGCCCACAGAACCTCTCGGCACCCCCGCACTGTCGAGCCCAGCGAGTTACGGCCAGGGAGAGAACGCGGGCCGCGGGGTGGGACAGGTCAGCTCCTCAGGCTCCCGCCCCACCACCTGAGCCACCTTCGGAGGCGAAGGAGAGCCCCGCCAGCTGCTCCTCACTAGAAGAGCCGTCGGACAGTAGATGCCACTGTGGTGGAAGCGGCAGGCTTCTAACAGCCACAGCAGTGAGGGGACCTGGTGGCCAGACACCCTGCGGCAACGCCCAGCTGACGGCCCGCGAACCGAGCCCGACGGGGCGGCGACCCAGATCGCCTCCGGCCGGCTCCGCTCACCACAGGATATTGTCTGCGTAGGTGAGAAGCAGCCGCGAGGCCTCCAGGAAAATCTCCCGCCCGTTCTGGCAGAGCTCACTGACAGCAGGGGAAACCCCCGAGGAAGAGAAGCCCACAGCAGCCACCATCTTGCCGTCCGTGCCGCGTCACCGCCAGCAGCCGCAGTACGCAGCAGCCCGCGTGCGCGGCCAGAGCGCGGCGGTCACCGCCCCCAGGCCACTCCTCCGCCACCGCCTCTTGTCTTAAAGGTCCAGAGGCCGCCGCTTGCACCCGGCTGCCACGCACCGCTTAAGGTCGGGAGTGTCACAGGAGCTGCTAAACTACTTTACCCGGATGGTTTTCATGACATTTTAATCGATACTCTGTCCCGGTTTTGCAGTAGGGCCTCCCGTCCCTGGGAGCTCTTGGAAGCTCGTGGGGTAAGCGGCAATGTTACAGAGAGACATAAACCCATTCTTACACCGGCCGTGTTTGCATGCGCTAGTGTTTAGTGCCCCTCGTTTGGCCCCAAATCAACCACAAGGATGGGAAAACTACTGTTGCTCCTTGCCCCCTCCTTGTTACCTTGTCCAGTCCTACCCAGTCTGTCCAAATGCAGAAAATGCCCCTAGGTTCTGCTGCTTCTGCATGTCTGGTTTATGCTATTAGTGGAAGAACTGCCGTGAAGAATCTTGGACAAAAAGGTCTATGGAGCTTCGCTTTCTTAAGAATGTTGGTTTGCGATTATTAAGGCCAGGCTGGATGCGGCTCTGAGCAATCTCATCTAGTGTGAGGTGTCCCTGCCCATGTTGGGGGTTGGAACTGCATGATCCTTGAGGTCCCTTCCAACCCTAACAATTCTATGACTCTCTGATTATGCTCTCTCTGCTTCTAACAGGTCACTCTGCTCAGTTTCTGTGTTTTGTTTTTTTTTTAGGAAACCTAATGTTTAACCCAAGGTAATTCACTGTTGTTTTTTGTTTTGTTTTGTTTTTTTGAGATTACAGTTATTATTCCTACAAGCATAGTTTAAAAGTCATTAGTTCAGCCCTCAAAATCCTGGAATTGGTACCAAAGTAATAAACTTTCGAGATGATGTTGATTTAGAAAAGGATGAGAAGCTCAGCAAGTTTCACGCATTATGCTTTTACTAGTGCTGGACACAGGGGGATCTTTCCCAAAGCCTGTGTACCACCAGAGGTTTCAGTACATGCTTATATATGAGAAGTTATCTATCTAAAATGACAGAGGTATGTTGATATTTCACAGAAAGTCTCAGTTCTTTCTATCTATACAAAGGTTATCTATCTAAAATGACAGAGGTATGTTGATATTTCACAGAAAGTCTCAGTTCTTTCTATCTATACAAAGGTTATCTATCTAAAATGACAGAGGTATGTTGATATTTCACAGAAAGTCCTGGTTCCTCTTTGGTCTCCCTTTCTTCTTTTTCAAACAAGGTCCATCTGCCCCTTTCTGCATTCCAGCCAATTCTAAGAAGGGGGGTTATTTATTAATTTTGTCATTTCATTAAATTGGGTATCTGCTGAGCAGAAAATTCTTTTAAAATTCCTAACAAGTTTAAGAGAGTAACAGAGCTGACAAGGAACTCCCCATTGTTAGCTGAAAGGCAGGAGGAGGGCGGGGAGTATTTTAAATGCCTGCTTTGGGAGAGGAAGTTATTTCCCTGCGTGTTCCAGTTCTCAGCACTTCTTCAGGCTTTGCGCTCCCTTTTCGACTGCATCGGCAACTTCGGGACCGGACCGGGACGGGACGGACCGGACCGTACCACTCCACCGCCGCAGCCGCCATGGCTCCATAGCGCGCCCTCCTCCACGCGCCACGAACAGGAAGCGCCGCTGGCTCGCCGAACTACCGATTCACTCGAGCGTCTCCTCACCAATCGTGGCATCGGGAATCGCCTACAAAGCCGTTACCCCGCCATACCTGCCCCCCTCCCTTCTTGCCGGTGGTGCGGCCCCTCGCGGGACGGGAAAGGGAGGCAGACCCAACCGCCGCGGATCAGGGTGGGTACGCGATTGGTGGAGGTACCGCTGTGGACTAGGACAGAGGGGGGCGAGAACTCGCCGGTCCCTGCTGGGAACGGGAGGGCTGCGGGAGAGGCTGCCTCCAGCAGAGCTGGGCCATGGCAGCACGGAGTAACATTAAAAAGGAGTTAATGCCTTTGGAACGCGCGGGGACGTCCGATAGCTCTTGTGCGCTGGGAGAAATTGCTCCGCATGTTTTTCTGTTCGGCATGCACAGCTGGTAGCGTAGGATTGCTTGGGTCTGACAAAGCCTCCCAGTTATTTTACGCTGGGGGACAGCATTTGTTCAAGACTGGCTGTTAGGCACGCGCTGCCTTAAGACCACTGCGGTTGCATTATACATATCACCTCTTGTTACGAAATCCGGGGTAAGTGGTGTGAAAAAATCAAAATTACAAATTCGATTTGGGATTTAAAGGGGACTCCTTTAGAAATCCGGTCTGAATTAGTAAACACTAGGTTTAGGGTTTTTTTATAATGTTGCTGTGTGCTTGGCTACCCCAGGAAAGAGCAGGTCTGTGTGTTTCAGCGAGAGTGTACTAGCCCGGGGCCCCAGGCAGTCCCCGTACAGCTCCCTGTATTTTACCAAAGGCTTGTCGATGCCAAGGTGCCCTCCTGCAACCTGTATGGTAGCTGCTGGCGGAGCTCAGCCCTGCACCTATGTGTGCCCTGTATGTGCCCAATGGGACCGGCTGCCAACCTGTTAGTGGCCAAGACAAAGTGAGAGAAAGGGCCTGTGGTGCAATGCTGCAGCATTATTGCTTGGCATGACCCTTTTGTCCCACTTACACTCAGCAGTGGCCTTCTGCCATCACTTGACACGCCTCACAATATGTGGGGTCTGGTGGTGTTACCTTCAAGGGAGGTGGAGATGTACATCTTGCTTGAATGTGCTCAAGGTACTGTCCCCTGTCTGTCTGAATACCCTATGGCTAATAAAGGGTAGATAGAGGTAGAAAGATGAGGATTTTTGTCCAAGATAGCGTGATTACCTTGGTGGCAGAACCAGAAAAAGTTTCTTAGCTCCTGAGCTTTCTAGTCCGTTCTACGTGACATAAAGGTTGAGATGATGACATCCTGCAGGTATCAACATTCATTTTTCTAAGGGAGGAGAAAGTGTGTGTTCAACTCAAAGTGTGTGGCCTACCGCTATGTTAAGGATGTCAGTGGCAGTTAGAGCCCTGGGGGGAATTTTGCAGCAAAGCCAGAGCGTGCCTCACAGTCCACAGAGGTGGAAAGTCACGCTCATTGGCAGCTCAGGCTAGAAGAGCCCACTGGAGGCATTCACCAAGTCCGTGTATTTCTATAATTTGTCTGCCTGTGGCCGTTTGACGCTGTGCCTTTAAGGAAGGGGCACACTGGCTAAATGTTTGTAAAATATTTTGGTATTCTAAACGAATTTCATTGGTAGAATTGTGGGAGGTGAGATTGGACCCAGGGGAGCTGGGAACTTTCTCTCAGTCTTCCTTTCTTCGCTGTCCCTTTCAGCTGGATCTGCTTCTGGGCTTCTTGCCAAGAGATAAGATACTAACTCCTGTGCCAGGCCTTTCTTCCTTTCCTGCCCTGTTAACCGTCCACATCTCTTTTCTACCTCTTTTGGGGGAGAAGGGAGGTAGGGGGGTGAAGGGGGCACAGGGGGAAGCCCCCTCTGTGGGGGGTCTGGTTTCTGGTTGAGTTCATTTGCTGTATATTCCTGTATATATTGTAAAATACCTGTATTTGTTGTGTTACATAGAATCTGTTTCTTTGTAAAATATACTCATTTCTCCGACTGAGTTTTAGCTGTGGTCTCTTTCTCAGTGGGGGAGGGAAAGCAGAGCCTTTCCTTTCAAACCACCACACTGCCTTAACTCATACTATTCCTGATCACAGACATAGAAATGATATCCCTTTCTGCAGGGCTGAATTAGGCTTTCACGTGGAAAGCAAGTTGCTTATTTATGACACTTGGAACATTTTTCACACTGGCTGCTTTATTCATGTGTTTTATGTCTTTCCGCCCCTACAGGGAAGTTCTTGATGTCAATTTCCACCATGTTCTCACAGTGCTTGTGGGATGTATTAAAGACTGCAAATCATCACCTCTGGAGTCTGAATTTAAATCTGTGTTTACGAAACCACAGAAGAGATTTCAGCAAGTCACTGCCTGCCTATCGAAGGAAAGTAGTTGTTACAGGTATTGGCTTAGTGTCCCCTCTTGGTGTGGGGACGCAGTTTGTGTGGAAGCGCCTTCTCCAAGGAGACAGTGGGATTGCATCACTAGATGAGGAAGAATATGCAGGCATCCCGTGTAAAGTGGCTGCTTGCGTGCCAAGGGGAACCAGGGAGGATCAGTTCAGTGAAGAAAGCTATGTGTCAAAGTCAGAGATCAAATCCATGAGTTCTGCCACTGTGATGGCCATCGGTGCAGCAGAGCTAGCCCTGAAGGACTCCGGATGGTCTCCCCAGTCTGAAGTGGATTGTTTGAATGCCGGTGTGGCTGTTGGGATGGGAATGGTTCCACTGGAAGAGATTTCTGATACTGCTGCTTTATTTAAAACAAAGGGTTATAACAAAGTCAGCCCGTTCTTTGTCCCAAAGATCTTAGTCAATATGGCAGCAGGCCATATCAGCATTAAATACCAACTGAAAGGGCCGAATCATGCTGTGTCAACTGCTTGCACCACAGGTGCACATGCTGTTGGAGACTCCTTTAGATTCATTGCCACTGGAGATGCTGATGTCATGCTGGCAGGAGGAACTGAGGCTTGCATTAGTCCTTTGTCCTTGGCTGGATTTGCAAGAGCTCGGGCCCTCAGCACAAGTTTTAACTCGACCCCCAAAATGGCGTGTCGCCCATTTGACTCCCAGAGAGAAGGGTTTGTAATGGGAGAGGGGGCTGCTGTGCTGCTCTTGGAAGAGTATGAACATGCTGTACAGAGAGGGGCTAGGATCTATGCAGAAGTCTTGGGTTATGGACTGTCTGGTGATGCTTGCCATATAACAGCACCTAATCCAGAAGGAGATGGTGCATTCAGGTAAGAACTAAATGTTGATTATGATGGCTACTTTTTATGTTAATTATAGTGAGTATATGTGTTTCAATTATTGAATGCATTTTCTAGATAAAGGCTATGCTATCTTAAATTCATATTCAAAAATCCTGAAAATCTGAAAACTTGAAGAGTTTCTGGTAAGGTTTTGCCCCAGTTTTCCTTTTTTTTTAATAACAAGGTGAAGTCCAGTTCTTGCTAGAGTCATCCTTAGAGTTGTTACAATAGAACCTTTTCAGGTTCTCCTTCACTCTTTTTCTATAGAGAAGAAAGATCCCACTGCAGAAACATGTCTTGTCAATTTTGTGGTCTGAGAGGGAAGTAGTGTCAAGGGTTAGGGCTGGGCTGGCCACTAGATGAATGACTCATTCTGTTAACCCCTCTCCCTTCCCAAAGGGAAGAGAAAGAGAATAAGGGAGAGACAGACTTAGGGACTGGAAAATAAGAGTAAAACAACTTTAATGAGAATAATAACAATAAAATGAAATATATACAAATATGTACAAAACCCATATTGAACACAACCCCCCTGATAGCCATCACAATACTGTAATCACTGATGCTGTGGGCAGCCACTGGGGAAGTCCCAGACTGGACTTAAGAGCAGATGGGAAACTGATTCAGGATGTGGATTCTGGAAGTGGATTCAGGAATGCACAGATGAGGACCAAAGAACAGACACAGTCCTCCTTAGACACTGGCTACTGAAGAGGAAGGCTTACCTTTTGTGCTCCCTTAACTTTAGACTGACCAACAATGTATTCCGCTTCATACGTAATATTCAGTCTAGAGTCACCTGTCCTGTCCACTGCTTACCACGGGTGCAACCTGTTACTGCACCCTCGACATGGTACACAAGATTTAGCAGTCACCTTGGTCTCCATAGAAGCAAGTATAAGCAAGAGCCTCTCTGCTTACCCATTCTTGGTAGTAACTATAAACATCAAGTGTTAACCTCTGCTAGAGGCAGACACCATCTGCAGAACGATGCTGTTAATTACAAAAAGTGCAGCTTAGCAGTAACTCTACTTAGAAGAGACTTAGCTGAAAACTGAAATCACTAAACAGTATTAGTTCTGTTTCAGCTTAACCCAGGATGCTAAAGAAATCCCAAGTGATGAAAACTGCAGAGTGCTTGGAGGATCTAGTTTGCTATAACAATTACTATACACATAATGTGAATTAATAGTGGCTATTTGAGTTTAGAAAAACACCTCAGCTTTTCATAGGGAAAGTATTTAGGTCATATGCCAGTGCTACAGTTGCGTTTAAACACTGCATTTTCTCTCGCCACTGAGGGTGTTGGTGTAGGGTCATAGCAGAAATACACTTTTGGATTATTTCATGAGATAATAAAACTTCATCGTTGTTAATCTCATTAAACCCAGTACACGAATATATGATATTAATCTAATCTCGATAATTTACTTAATTAAATTGTCAGTTACACTACATGTGTAAGTGTGCATACATGTGTAAGTGTGAGCTTTGTGTAGGCTGAGTACTATCGCTGACATTGGAATCTTTAGTCAATATTTCATTTGCATTAACCTGAAGCTATCTTAATACTTAATAGCAAAGTTCAATATACCACTACACAAATTGGTCAGATTTCTTCATGGTATTGTAAAGATGTGTTTGCATCTTCATTGGATAATCAGAGCTTTTTAGTGTAATAACAGAAGATTTCCCTCTATGCTATTGGACTGCTATTTAATTGTTCTGCAGACTTTGGTGTGAGTTGAGTAATCAGGAGTGACTTATCTCAGGTTTTCAGACTTGTTTACCCACAACATGCTATGACAATATGCTGTAACAGAAGCTTTGTATGTTTTGTGATTGCAGTAGCATGTAAAATTCACAGTGGGAAGTACTTGAAATTTACTCTGGATATCCAAAATGTTGTGCCTTTCCACCCCAAGATAATCCATTTTAATACAGTCTTCAAATCAGTATTTCATTATTGCAGTGACATATTAGTTAAATCTGAAATGTGTATGCTTCCCTTGCGTTTCTGTAGGAATTTTATTTTCTACTTAAGAAAAAAAAAATCAGGGGAATATATTTTTGTTATCTTCTTAACAGCTTTGTCAGTTGGAGACTAATACACATACTGAAATAAACCTGCAGGAAAGGAGAGGCAAAGCCAGACTCAGAAGTGCATCCTACACAAGAACTTTGTTATCTCCTTAAGTAAATCTGCTTCTTAACAGATTTATTTAGTTAAATAATCTGTTTCTCTCATAGTTGATCTGTAATCTTTTCTGCCTCACATGCCATACTGTGTAGTGACAGTGAGCTTTGGTGGCCTCCAACATAAGCTAAGCTGAATCCTTCTGAGGGCAGAGGATCATACTGGCGATATTTGAATGTCTGATAGCCTGTGGTGTCTTTGTTTTGAGCTTCTCTCTTATTTGCTTATTGTTCCTAAATCTCAAAATAGTCAGTGGTCTCTTCCACAGAGATACTTTGCTAAGCTGTATATGCAAGGAGATATGTGTGATTCATTGCCTTCTGTCTTTGGGAAATCCATGAGAATATAACAGTATGGAGCTGTATTGGTCTTTCTGTGTTTTTATAGAGGCCATCTCATTCCAGGGGTCATCAGGAGACACAATGTAACCTAGGGTGTCAGAGCAGAAGTGTGTGACTTTCAGTAAATTTCAGTTTATGTATCAGAATCTTGCTATCTCCTTGGTGTTGTAGGGGTGGCAGCATCTTCTGGCCTCTGGAAGGCATGTGAAAGAAGCTCACAAGGAGGATGACTGTAAAGTTTTTCTTTCATTTTCCAACATTTTTGTTTGGCAGGGCAATTTTTGTCCCTAGTTCACTAATCTAAATATGAGAGGAAATAAAATGTAAAAGGAGGGAATCTTCTTGTTACTTAAAACAGGAGGGGGATTTCATGTACTATTGTACTGGACGTTCTATTAGTGTGTTGCTGCACGAGAGAGACAAAAGGAAGCTAAATCTTTGTAATAATTTCAGGAAGTTATTTTCTTTCAGATGCATTCAAATTATGTATTGAAAAGTCTTGTAGTCATGTAGTCTGTAGAGATTGTTATACCTTCTTTTTTTTTAACTCTTCCTATTTTTCCCAACAGTGAAATTTTTAGCAACAAGCTTGATTTTATTGTGGGCCTCACCGCTATTATGTTTCTCCAGCAGCTAAATGTAGATACATGTGTGACTAGTTAGAGGAATCCATCTCTTGTCATTGTGTCCCTGATAAAGTATGTCACACAGAGTTTCACATTTGATCACCATTTTAAGGCACCCCATATTTTTCCTTTTGGTTGGTACATGTGCGTCAGTGCCAGAGCTGCAAAAGGAATTTCAGTGCTCTGTCTCTCTTTTTTTTTTTTTCCCCTTAGGTGTATGTCTGCAGCAATAAAAGATTCCGGGATCAAACCTGAAGACATAACATATGTCAATGCCCATGCAACTTCTACACCTCTAGGAGATGCTGCTGAGAATCAAGCAATCAAGAGACTTTTTAAAGATCACTCATACAACATTGCGGTTTCCTCAACGAAAGGAGCAACAGGACATCTCTTGGGGGCTGCAGGAGCTATTGAAGCAGCTTTCACTGCACTGTCTTGTTACCACGGAATTTTGCCACCTACTCTAAATTTAGAGAAAACAGAGGCAGAGTTCGATCTCAATTATGTTCCGCTAACAGCTCAGGAGTGGAAAACTGGAAGCCGGCGTATAGCACTCACAAACTCGTTTGGCTTTGGAGGAACTAATGCAACATTGTGCTTTGCAAGTGTTTAACTAATGCTGTGCCTGTCGTGCAAAACGGCTCTGATGAGGATTTTGTTTGCTGCCACCCTTGATGGGTGGCTCTCTGCAGCGAGAATTGATTGTTTGATATGTAAGAGCTTTATTCACCCTGACTTCTGCATCAGTAATTATTTTAGGAAGAATTTACTCATTTTAATAAACATAAATGAAAGTCTTCTTATTTGTGTAGCTAAGAAGTTTTTGCTCTTGAGTACAAGTGACATTGATGATTGTATGGTTTTGCTTCATTACAATAGATTTTTCATACGTGTGTGACAGAGAAATTGCTTAGGAAAGGGAATCTGGATGTAGTGGGTTGAAATTTGCTGTGGATAGGATAGGATAGGATAGGATAGGATAGGATAGGATAGGATAGGATAGGATAGGATAGGATAGACCAGGTGGGAAGAGACCTTCAAGATCATCACATCCAACCTATCATCCAACACCACCTAATCAACTAAACCATGCACCAAGCACCCTATCAAGTCTTCTGAACACCTCCAATGATGATGACTCCACCACCTCCCTGGGTAGTCCATTCCAATGGGCAATCACTCTCTCTGTGTAGAACTTTACAGGCAAAACTACAATCTACAATGGAATGCAATGAATATGTGCAACATATACAATATTTACAGGTACAGAAGTTCTATACAGTTCTATACAGAGAGTCTTTCTCTGTGACAGTTTTTCTGAGGGTGGAGATGAGTTAAGTTGCATGCACACAGTGGGGGACAGAAATGGAGTACGATTGCGTATACCTTAAGCAAATTCATGTCATCAATGAATTCAGTAAAGTTATGTAATTAAAGTTATCTGATTAATTGATAAATAGATGTAGTTGAAGCTTCATAGATTCCATTTTTGTCTAGTATGTATTCTAATCTTGCCCTGTTGATTTAGCCCATCCGTTTTTATTCTATCTTTATCTATTAATAGTGGAATAAATGCCCCCATCATCCTAATATTTCTTCATGTATTTCATAGGTAGAGTTGTTTTTCCCTCTGACCTTTTCTCTTTTTGTCCTTCTTTGTGTTATTTAAGTGGAATCCAAAACTGCCTACGCTACTTTGTGTAAAGCTTCAGCAACAGTTAACTTTTGCATTATTTACGTATTTTACATACACTCGTACTTTGCAGAGTTCACAGGGTTGTGGTGGTGTCAGACGGTTCACTTGCATTCAGTTCATCAGGGGCCAGGCCTTCCTCTGGGCTGAGAGTCTTGGCCAAAGACACAATGTACGGTCATTGCTGTGAAAGGAAGGAGCTGCTGGCTGGGCAGTTTGCTTTCTTTTGTGCCTTTTGGGGCTGAATCAAAGGGAGTGGGGGGTTGTGGGTGGAGTGATTCTGCCACGTGGGGCAGGGGGCTGCAGCAGCAGAGGAGCAGGTGAGCGAGGGCTGGGGGCACCCCCCTAAAGTGCTGAAAATTCTCGGAGGGGACCGCAGAATCTTTAAACCTGTAAGTACTGGGGGGAGGCGAGGCGGAGCCAAACCTCTGGTTTGCAGCTGGAGAGGGAGGAAGGGGAGCGAGTGCTGCGTAAGGCAGCTTTGGAAGCGACCCCCCGCTGCTGCCCACGGCCAGGGAGGTGCTCAGTGCTGCCACCCGGTGTGCAATGACCGGCACTGCAGCCGTGGCGCGGCGTACACCGCCCCGCGAGAGCTCAGTGCTGCCACCCGGTGTGCAATAGCCGGCACTGCAGCCGTGCCGCGGCGTGTGCCGCCCCGCGGGAGCTCAGGGCTGCCACCCGGTGTGCAATGGCCGGCACTGCAGCCGTGGCGCGGCGTACACCGCCCCGCGAGAGCTCAGTGCTGCCACCCGGTGTGCAATGGCCGGCAGTGCAGCCGTGCCGCGGCGTGTGCCGCCCCGCGGGAGCTCAGTGCTGCCACCCGGTGTGCAATGGCCGGCACTGCAGCCGTGGCGCGGTGTATACCGCCCCGCGGGAGCTCAGTGCTGGCACCCCGTGTGCAATAGCCGGCAGTGCAGCAGTGCCGCGGCGTGTGCCGCCCCGCGGGAGCTCAGGGCTGGCACCCCGTGTGTAATGGCCGGCAGTGCAGCCGTGCCGCGGCGTGTGCCGCCCCGCGGGAGCGCAGGGCTGGCACCCCGTGTGTAATGGCCGGCAGTGCAGCCGTGCCGCGGCGTGTGCCGCCCCGCGGGAGCTCAGGGCTGCACCCCGTGTGTAATGGCCGGCAGTGCAGCCGTGCCGCGGCGTGTGCCGCCCCGCGGGAGCTCAGGGCTGCACCCCGTGTGTAATGGCCGGCAGTGCAGCCGTGCCGCGGCGTGTGCCGCCCCGCGGGAGCTCAGGGCTGCAGCCTAACTGCGCTGAATGCTTGAAAATTCTTAGGGGAAAAGGGGAGGGCGGAGAGAGTGACTCGAGCGTCGCTATGGATACAGCGCATGCGCCCTAGCCAGGCTCTGTGCGCGCGAGAGTGGGAGCGTCCCGGTCGTCGCTATGGATACGGCGCATGCGCCCTAGCCAGGCGCTGTTCGCGCCCCTGTGGGAGCGTCCAGCTCGTCGCTATGGATACAGCGCATGCGCCCTAGACAGGCTCAGTTCGCGCGAAAGTGGGAGAGTCCCGGTCGTCGCTATGGATACAGCGCATGCGCCCTAGCCAGGCCCCTTTCGCGCCCGTGCGGTAGCGCTCCGGTCGTCGCTATGGATACAGCGCATGCGCCCTAGCCAGGCCCTTTTCGCGCCCGTGCGGTAGCGCCCCGGTCGTCGCTATGGATACAGCGCATGCGCCCTAGCCAGGCTCTGTTCGCGCGAGAGTGGGAGCGTCCCGGTCGTCGCTATGGATACAGCGCATGCGCCCTAGCCAAGCTCTGTTCGCGCGAGAGTGGGAGCGTCCCGGTCGTCGCTATGGATACAGCGCATGCGCCCTAGCGAGGCCCTTTTCGCGCCCGTGTGGGAGCGCCCCGGTCGTCGCTATGGATACAGCGCATGCGCCCTACCCAGGCGCTGTTCGCGCCCGTGTGGGAGCGTCCCGCTCGTAGCTATGGATACAGCGCATGCGCCCTAGCCAGGCTCTGTTCGGCCCCCCCCGTTGTAGCGTCCCGCTCGTCGCTATGGATACAGCGCATGCGCCCTAGCCAGGCGCTGTTCGCGCCCCTGTGGGAGCGTCCCGCTCGTCGCCATGGATACCGCGCATGCGCCGCAGCGGGGCCGGTCCCGCGCAGGCGCGCTCCTGGCCGCCTGTGGCGTGTTTCCTGGCGCTCACGGGGGTGCCGCCGTGTGCGCCTTTAGCACAGGAGCGGTCACGGACAGCCCTCGCCTCGGCTCCTGACGTCCTTCTGTGCCCGGCGTGCCTGTGAGCCGCCAGCCTTCGGCGGGGGATGGGGTCCCGGCGCATCGGGGAGGCTGCAGTGTGGCTTTCGGTCTCGCTGCCCGCCCGGCACTCCCGGGTGTGTTCCTCCCGGCGTCTGGAGGTGAGCTGGGGGCATCCGCACGGCTTTTGGGGCTGCCAGAGGAGGTCTGGGGGCACCTAAAAGGGTCTGGGGATATCTAACGTGCTCGTGGCGTCATCTGAAAGGCTCAAGGGTCGTGTACAGACAGCCGGGCAACTCCGAAGGACCCTGTGGGAGGTCTCTGCAGGCTCCCGTGGGAGCTGGGGGTGTCTCGATGTGGGTTTGGGTTTGGGTTTGGGTTTGTGCTTGTTTGCTAGCTGGCGAGTGCCCTCAGGGCTGTGCCGGACATGGAGTTCCTACTTAACAATAGAAATTAGTTTGTGGTTTGGTTGTTGGTATTTGTGTTTTTTCTTCTTGTTGTGCTGCAAAGATTTTGATGGGAATCTCTAGGTATTAAGTACAGCCAGAGCAAGGCTCTGATTGCCCTGGGAATGCAGGGAAAAGCTTTGGGGAATTAGAACAAAATGAGAAACTTTTCAGGTAAAGAAACAAGTGAGCAAGCCGTGGCCTCTGTCGATTCCTGTAGCTTTGATTGCAGAAGCCTCCATCTAAGCACATTTATTGTAGTGTCTTTTGCAGTGACTCAGTGCAATTCCTCTGTGCCACCCAGCCCATAACAGACATGCAGCTGGCAGTGCAAATGCTGCCCAAAAGGCCTTCCTACCTTCAAAACCGGTCCTCTGTCCTTCCCTCATCATGGCTGAGGAGTGCTGGTTCTTCTTAGCTTAGCTTTTTCCCCCCTCATTCCCCCCATTTATCTGCATTTTTTGCCCTTTTTCTTCTTCCAGGCTTATCTTGATCACAACTACTGTGGCCTGCTTTATATGGCAGCAGGTCAGGATAGGGAGCCTGGCAAAATGTGCTGCTGAAGAGAGAGAGGAGAGATGAAGGTAATGCTTGTCTCAGCCCAGGTAAGCATCTGAGGAAGCAGTCCCTGGGAGGGTTGTGGTCATCTCAGTCAGTAGACTCTGCTTTGAAGCATGCAGACAGCATACTTTTCACATCCTGAAAATGATCTAATCTGTAGCTGTTGATTCCTCTGTGAGGCTTTAAGCACTCTCCCTGCTTGCAGCTAAGTCCAACACTTGAGCAACGTTTTACTTCAGATGACGGAGCTCAGAGCCAGTCAGAGTGTGCCTTTTCTGACTAGTGTAGCATTCTGAATCCTCCCCTGTACAATCTTAGGATGTGCTCCCCGTGCTCCTTTCTGCCTTCTACCCAGCTGCCCAAGTCTGGGTGGAAAAAAGTCACTCAAGAATATAAACCCCAAAGTTTTAAAAGGCTAGAACCAGGCTATTTGTGCAATTGAAACTGTTGTGTGTGGAGGATGTCCCTGCTCGCTGTAGGGGCTTGGACTAGATGACCTTGGAAGTCCCTTCCAACCCCACCCCTCCTGTGATTCCTTTTGGGGAGCTGCAGAGAGCAATGAGGTCTCCCTTCAGCCTCCTTTTCTCCAGACTAAACAGCCCAGCGCCCTCAGCTGCTCCTCAGCCCTGTTCTCCAGACCCTTCCCCATTACAAACAACATGATTGCTGAGGAGAGGGTGGGAAGCAGTTTGTTGGCTAAAGAAGATGGCAATAGATTGTAGGACTGGGGATATAATCCCATGCTCCTTGTTGAAGTGTTTAAATTGTCCTTTAGTACTAAGTACTACTGAAATAAACTTTAGGTAGCCCATCTGAGCAGGAGAGCTTTTGGTTGAAGCAGAGGGAGCCTGGGTAGTGAAAACGTTTTACAGCTTTCAGGGTAAAAGAAATCTTGACCTCATCATGGAGCTCTTACTGGGAGGTAAGCTGTTTGCTGACAGAGGATGTTGGGTGTGTGGGGCCTGGCAGCGAGAGTTTTCCAAAGAGGAGCTCTAAGGCCAGCTGCAAGGTTAGGTGTGGATTCTCCTGGGGTCTCACACAGCACGAGGCTGAGGATTCCAGCGGTCTGATTCCACAGCTGCGTTTTCTTCTCTCTGCTTGGCTGACAGGATGACCTCACTAATGAAGAGAGCGACCTTACCAGAAGAGGAGACACAGTTTGACAGGCCTGGATCTGTGCTGGCCACCAGTGCTGTCGAGCAGCTGGGAGTCATCCACAGGAGTGTTCCGCCAGAGAGCCTTCTGCTGGGTGCGAGGGTAAGGGGTGCGCATGTCAAGGGCCAGTGCTTGAAACCTCACACTAGATCAGGCTGGCCAGAGCCTCCTCCAGCCTGGGCTTAAACACCTCCAGGGACGGGGCCCCAACCACCTCCCCGGACAACCCATTCCAGGGCTTCACCGCTCTCATGGGGAAGAACTTCTTCCTCACGTCCAGCCTGAACCTCCCCACCTCCAGCTTCAGTCCATTCCTCCTAGTCCTATCACTACCTGATACCTTAAGAGGCCCCTCCCCAGCCTTCTTGTAGGCCCCCTTCGGGTACTGGAAGGCCCCCATAAGGTCACCTCGGAGCCTCTCTTCCCCAGACTGAACAGCCCCAACTCTTTCAGTCTGTCCTCACAGGAGAGGTGCTCCAGCCCTCTGCTCGTCCTCGTGGCCCTTCTCTGGACACCTTCCAGCGAGTCCGTGTCCCTCTTGTAATAGGGGCTCCGGAACTGGAGGCAGTACTCCAGGTGGGTCTAAGCAGAGCTGAGTAGAGGGGGAAAATCACCTCCCTTGACCTGCTAGCCGCGCTTGTCTTGATGCAGCCCATGATCTGGTTGGCTTTCTGGGCTGCAAGTGCACATTGAGAGCTCTTGTTGAGCTTCTCGTCCACCAGCACTCCCAAGTCCCTCTCCTCAGGGCTGCTTTCCAGCCAGTCCCTGCCCAGCTTGTGTTGGTGCCTGGGATTGCCTCGACCCAGATGCAGGACCCTGCACTTAGTCTCGTTGAACCACCTGAGGTTGGCTTGTGCCCACCTCTCCAGCCTGTCGAGGTCCCTCTGGGTGGCATCCCTTCCCTCCAGCTGTCTGCTGCACCACACAGCTCAGTGTCATCGGCAAACTTGCTGAGGGTGCACTCGATGCCGCTGTCCATGGCACCCACAAAGATGTTGAAGAAGCCTGGTCCCAGGGCTGACCCCTAAGGGACTGCGCTTGTCCCTGGCCTCCCCTGGGACACGGACCCATTGACAGCCACTCTTTGGGTGCTGTGTGTTCCCTTTGACCTCCCTGGCTAGATTCAATTCTAACTGTGCTTTGGCTTTCCTGCCCAGGTCTCTGGCTGCTCGGGCAGCTTCCTTACACCCCCCCGTTCTAGCTGTCCTTCTCCTCCACTTCCTGTAGAGTTTCCTTTTAAGTGCTAGTGTGTCCAGCAGCTCCTTGCTCATCCAGGCAGGCCTGCTAGCATTCTTTCCTGCTTTTCCCTTTGTTGGTATCCATTGCTCCCGGCCACAGAGGAGGTGGTCCTTGAATACTGACCCGCTGTCTTCTGGTGGTGACCAGCAGACTGGTCAAAAAGGCCACTGGCATCCTGGCCGATATCAGGAACAGTGTGGCCAGCAGGAGCAGGGAAGTGATTCTGCCCCTGCACTCGGCACTGGTTAGGGCACGCCTTGAGTCCTGTGTCCAGTTCTGGGCCCCTCAGTTTAAGCAAGGTGCTGAGTTGCTGGAAGGTGTCCAGAGAAGGGCAACAAAGCTGGGGAGGGGTTTGGAGCACAGGCCTGTGAGGAGGGGCTGAGGGAGCTGGGGTTGCTTAGCCTGGAGAAGAGGAGGCTCAGGGGAGACCACCTTGCTCTCTACGTCTCCCTGAAGGGAGGTAGTAGCCAGGTGGGGGTTGGTCTCTTCCCCCAGGCAAGCAGCACCAGAACAAGAGGACACAGTCTCCAGCTGTGCCAGGGGAGGTTTAGGCTGGATGTTAGGAAGAAGTTCTTCATAGAAGAGAATAGAATAGACCAGGTTGAAAGAGAGATTGGCCTTTGGAATGTGCTGCCCAGGGAGGTGGTGGAGTCGCCGTCACTGGAAGTGTTTAGAAAGAGACTGGATGAGGCACCCAGTGCCGTGGTTTAGTTGATTAGATGGTGTTGGAATGGAGTAGAATAGAATAGACCAGGTTGGCAGAGCCCTTCAAGATCATCGAGTCCACCGCCACCTAATCAACTAACCCATGCAACCAAGCACCCTATCAAGTCTCCTCCTGAACACCTCCAATGATGGTGAGTCCACCACCTCCCCGGGCAGCCCATCCCAATGGGCAATCACTCTCTCTGTGCAGAACCTCTTCCTAACCTCTAGCCTAAACCTGCCCTGGTGCAGCGTGAGACCGTGTCCTCTTGCCGGGCCCGGTGACGATCAAAGGTCTTTTCCAGCCTGGCTGATTCTCTGTTCTTGTTTCGCTCTTCTTCTCGTGCATGAATTGTCAGTTCCAAGCACTCGAGAGGAGTGATGTGATGGCTGTGCTGCAAACCATCAGACCGGGGATCGAAAGGCAACGTCCTGTGGCTTGGACGTATCGGGATATCCCAGGAACCTCTGTGCCGCCAGGCACTGGGACTGAAACTCAATCCAGATGCTGCAGGTTGGTTCCCTTGAAAAATACACTTGGCACATGAAGAGTGGCCAAGAGACTTCCCTTGTTTCCTTTGTGGAAGGCTTTTGTTTGTCCCCCGACCCCGGGAGATTGTGACGGGGGCCGCGTTCCTCCCAGGCAGGCCGAGGCCGAGGCTGCCCTCGGCACCGGGCGTGCCGCAGGCGGAGCAGCGAAGCTGTGTTCCTGGCAGTTCTCTCCCCAGCTGGATCAGGACAAAGGTGCAGGCCGACAAGGACTTGCACTGACACAGGGTCAGAGAGCTGAAAGCACCAAAGGGTTTAATTTATTAGAGGTTTTCTTTGGCATCTGAAGGAGTTTTGTGGAGCCCCCTGAAAGGGTCTGGGGCAGTGTTAGGGGGATCTGGGGTCACCTCACGGCTGCCACCCCCATGCTGCCTGCTTAAGAGTGCCAGGACTCTTCCTGGAACCACTGGACAGGAAGGAAGGTTTGTCTCTTTCTGTTTGCGGTGCCCCAGCAAGGACTTGCACTGACACAGGGTCAGAGAGCTGAAAGCACCAAAGGGTTTAATTGGTGAGAGCAACAGACTTGGTTGCTGCCGCCCGCTGCTAAGGGGTCTGAGCGGCCTCCGAATGGGGTTTGGAGGCAGGTAAGGGTTTCTTTGGGCGTGTGAAGGGGTTTTGTGGGCATCTGGAAGGGGTCTGGAGCCCCCTGAAAGGGTCTGGGATAGCGTTAGGGGGTTCTGGGCCGGTGTACCAGCGGGTCTGGGGACATTGGAAGCGTCTGGGGCTACCTAAACCGGAGCTGGGTGTATCAGACGGGGGGTTTGGGTGCATCAAAAGGGGTTTTGCGGCATCTAAATTGGGGAATCTGTGGGGGTCCTGAAGGAGTTGGGGGGTTCTCAGTGAGGTTTTGGGGTCTCTATGGAGTCCCTGTTGTGTGTTGGGTCTGTAGGATTTCAAGTGCCTGCTTGATACTATAAAGCAGTCTGTGGTTTGTTGGTTGTTTTATTTTCCTTGCCGTGCTGCAAAGATTTTGATGGGAATTTCTAGGTCTGAACTCCAGCCAGAGCAATCCTTCAAGTGCCCTGGGAATGCAGTGAAAACCTCTCGGGCATTGGTTCTGCTCTGTGACTCTAAAAGCTATGAACAGACACCCAGACAGCTGTTAACAGAGTTTCTTTGCGCATTCCAGGTCTGGTGTGTTCAGACTGGCAGGATCTTCCTGAGCTGTCCGAGTACAATTTCTGTTGACCCTTTTCAGCTTTTACGTCCAGTTTGCTGACTGAGGATGTTGGGTGTGTGGGGCCTGGCAGCGGTAGTTTTCCGAGGAGGAGCTCTAAGGCCAGCTACAAGGTTAGGTTTGGATTCTCCTGGGGTCTCACACAGCACGAGTCTCATGATTCCAGCGGTCTGATTTCACAGCTGCGTTTTCTTCTCTCTGCCTAGGTGACAGGATGACCTCACTAATGAAGAGAGACAGCCTGAGCTCTCCAGGAACCTTGAACCCAAGCAGCCAGTGCCTTCTGTGAGTACAAGCTGTCCTTGTTCAACAGGGAAATAGCTGAGAGCTGAAGCCAGCCCACACCACAATTCCCTCAGCTTCCTCTTCTGCAGATGAAACAATCCCAGTTCCTTCTGCCACTCCTCCTAAGACTTGTTATCCAGACCCTTCACCAGCTTTGTTGCCCTTCTCTGGACACCCTCTATCACCTCCATGTCCTGGGGAACACCGCTTGTGCCCGGCCGCCCGCCGGCTGGGTTTACCTCTGTTCCCCACCGCTCTTGGGGCCCAGTCATCCATCCTGTTCTGCTATCCAGCAATCCTGTTGAGAAACATAGAGCTGAAAAGAGAAGTAGCAGAGAAGGGGAGCTGAAGCTGCAAGGGTTGCAGTAGACTCAGTTCTTGTGGTACCCTCTGTGAGGCCCTAAGCCATTTGAACTGAGACAGTCAGGCAGCCCAGCTAGTGCAGCAGTGTCTTCTGGAGAGTCGGTGAGAGCCAATTCTATGGAGTTTGTTGAAGCGAGTGGCCAGTAGTCTACATGAACAATTGTCTTAGTGCTGGTACGTAGGAGGCTCTGAAGTGTGGTACTTGGAGAGCTCTGTTCATACTTGCCCTTCAGGAGGGGCCAGCTCTTTCATTGAACCCAGTGCTTTCACACCAAAAGAAGGGAACTCTTCTTAGTCCACAGAGCACATGGGCAGGGGAAAAGGACTTCAGCTGGTGAGGTGGCTTCTGCTGCAGTCCCTCTTCTTCATCACCTCCTTACTCCTTCAACTCTCATTCCCCATCTTCTTTTCAGAGACACTTGCTAGGGAAAGCATTAAAGTCCTGCCTTACAGCGAGCAGCAGGAAAACTTTCCCACCCGACGGTGGGATTGGGAGCAAGGTCCCCTGGTCACAGAGGGAGGTTAGGTTAGTGATGCAACACCTGCTTTTCACACATCTTTTGTGTCAGGCATGAGCACCTGAATGTCCTCTACAGTCCGTGCGATGGCCCTCAAGGTGACCTACTCTTACAGCCTTCTGTGGCACTCGGGTCAGAAGAACAGCCTGGTTGTTGCCAAGAGCCTCCTGTCCCCGAGACTGCTTTTCGCTGTCTGACAGGTGACTCCATCTGTTGGGGAAATGGCATTTCTCAGCATTGTGGTGTCACTGGTGGCTGTTGAGGATTAGACCAAAGGCCCAAGCCCAGCCCTAGCTTCCTTCCTTTCGGTCGAGCGTTGGGCCTTGCCGGTTTCAAGTGGAGACCAAACGGCAGGTGCAGACCAGCATACTCCCCAGGCTGACTTCATCAGCTTTGTGTGGCTTAGGGGACTTCCTAAAGCGGAGCTTGTATGTCAGTGTGTTACAGCCCTCTGTGAGTTTCCATTGACCTTCTTGACTTGTTCTCGAACTCGCTTCTGCTGTCGGCATCCAAAGTAAGCTGTAACAATGCATCCCGAGGTTTAGTCCTACGTTAAAGGAAAACCCCCAAATTAAACCCACTGCACTATAATTTCACCTAATGCTGCTGTAATTTCATCCAATTACAGTTTCTGTTGACCCTTTTCAGCTCTTACATCCAGTTTGCTGACAGAGGATGTTGGGTTTGTGGGGTTTGGCAGCGAGAGTTTTCCAAAGAGGAGCTCTAAGGCCAGCTGCAAGGCTAGGTTTGGATACTCCTGGGGTCTCACACAGCACGAGTCTCATGATTCCAGCAGTCTGATTTCACAGCTGCGTTTTCTTCTCTCTGCCTAGGTGACAGGGTGACCTCACTAATGAAGAGAGAGACCTTATCAGAAGAGGAGAGCCATCCACAGGAGTATTCAGCCAGAGAGCCTTCTGCTGGCTGTGAGGGTAAGGGGTATGCATGTGAAGTGCCTGTGGTTGAAACCCCCCAGTCTGCAGCTGAGGCTGTGCTGGGTGGTGCTCGCAGGAGCTGTGTCATGTGAAACTGTCTGATTTTTGGGCTAAGCACAGCTGTAAAGAAGGCTCAGAGACCTGAGCTCTACAGGAACCTTGCACACAACCCACCAAGTGACTTCTGTGAGTATAAGCTGTCCTTGTTCAACATTGAAGTAGTTCAGAGCTGAAGCCAGACCACAGCATAATTCATTTCTGCTGTGATAAACAAGATTGGTCAGGGTGGTTGCATTTAATGGGGAACTGGGAATGCACCTTCCCTGCTGATGGAAGCTGTGAATGGGAAAGAAATTCTTATTTCTTTGTCATGCTGGTGTGGTTTTGCTCACGTGTACCCGGACACTATAAATAGAGTTTTGTGCCAGTGTCAGTGAGGCTGCAGGAGCACTCGTTCAGCAGGGACATGGTTTTCATATGCTGACTTAGTGAGGGTGGTGGCCGTCTCCGGAAGCTTTTCATCAGAGGGAAGTTGCTCCTCAGCTTGTCTGCAGGGGAGTGTTTTATAGAATGATAGAACCGTTTGGGTTGGGAAAGGCCTTTCAGATTCTGGAGTCCAACAGCTCACAAACTCTACCAAGTCTCATGGCAAACCCTGTCCTTCAGCACTACAACTCTTCTAAGCAGCTGCAGGGGTGGGGATTCAACCACTTCCCTGGGGAAACTATTCCGGTGTTTGAGAAGCTTTCGGTGAAGAAGTTTCTTTAGTAGCCAACCTGAACATCCTCTGATACAACTTGAGGCCATTTCCTCACATGGGGGGGGGGGGGACAATGAACACCAGAGTGAGACCCCCCCTGCTGCTGCGAGACCCCAAAATGTAAGATCCCGGAATTCCACTGAAGACACCGGATGAAGGGGGGGAACACACTGAGACCATCAAAGGGTTTAATTGATGAGAGCAACAGACAGAAGACATTGGTGATTGCCAGTGATAAATGCACTGACTGCAAAGTAATCTCGGGGCTGTCAGTCCTGGGAGACATTCTCGGAGATGCAGAGCTGTGCAACAGCTCTTAAGAGAGAAGAGAAAGGCAGCAAAGCTCA